>NW_020799118.1:17429334-17436124 GCF_003259725.1 Athene cunicularia | reverse complement strand
TTTAAAAAAAAAAAAAAAAAAAAAAAAAAAAGAGCTCAACTCCACTGGGGGAGAAACACAATTTTTTGGGAAGAAAAACGAGAAAAATGTCCCAGAAAAGGGCTCCTGGGGGCCCTGCAGCTCCTGTGTCCTCAAAAACCCCAAAATTTCTATTTCTAATGATGTTATTTTTATGGGTTTTAATTTTATTTGCACACACTTCAATCAATATTTATTCACATTTAGACTTATTTTAACTGGGGTTTTTTTACATTTTTATTTACATTTCTATTTAAGCAGATTTTTTTTTAGTTTATATTTATTTAAGTCTATTTTTTCACGTTTAAAGTATTTTTATACACTTTTTTTCAGTCTTTTACGTTTAGATTTATCTATTTTTTTACATTTAGATTTAGGTCGATTTTTATTACATTTATATTTAAGTCGATTTTTTGTACGTTTATATATATATTCAAATAATTTTTTAATGTTTAGATTTAAGTCGATTGTTTACGTTTATATTTAAGTCGATTTTTTTTAATGTTTAGATTTAACACGACTTTTTACATTTAGATTTAAGTCGATTTTTTTTACGTTTACATATAAGTCGGTATTTTTTACAGTTAGAATTAATTCGATATTATTTACATATGGATTTATTTACGTTTAGATTTAAGTCGATATTTTTTAGGTTTAGGTTTTTGATTTTTTTTAACATTTAGATTTAAGTCGATTTTTTAATATTAAGATTTAAATCGATTTTTTATTTACATTTATATTTATTTAAGTCTTTTAATTTGGATTTAAGTTGATTTTTTTTTACGTTTAGATTTATTTAAGTCGATTTTATTTACATTTAGATTCAAGTCGATTTTTTTACGTTTATATTTATTTAATTTGATATTTTTTACATTTAGATATGTTGATATTTTTTCCGTTTAGATATAAGTCGATTATTTTTACGTTTAGATTTAAGCACATATTTTTTAATTTTAGATTTAAGTCGATTTATTTACGTTTAGATTTAAGCCGATTTTTTTTACATTTATATTTATACCGATAATTTTTACGTTTATATTTAATTTGCTTTTTTTACATTTAGATTTAAGGTGATATTTTTTATATTTAGATTGATTTAATTCGATATTTTTACGGTTATATTTAAGACGATTTTCTTATGTTTAGATTTAAGCCGATCTTTTTTATGTTTACATTGAAGCCAATATTTTTACGTTTAGATTTTATTTGATATTTTTAATGTTTAGATTTAAGTCGATATTTTTTACGTTTAGATTTAAGTTGATTTTTTTTTTACGTTTAGATTTAAGCCGATTTTTTTCACATTTAGATTTTTTTCAGTGATTTTTTTAAAGTTTAAATTTAAGTGGATTTATTTTACGTTTAGATTAATTTAAGCCATTATTGTGGGGTTTGGGTGGATATGGTGAGATATATGCAGTTTAGGGAGGATTTAGGGGAATATTCCCATATGGGAAAGTTTGGGGGGATATGGGGAGGTATTGGGGTGATTTAGGAGATATAGGGGTGTTTGGGGTGATTTGGGGGATAGAGAGAAGGATTTGGTGTATAGTGGGTTTGTGTGTGATATGTGGGGTTTGAGGGATTATGGAGGGATTTGGGTGGTTTGGAGGTGTATTGTGGGTTTGGGGGTGATATGGGGATCTATGGGGAAGTTTTGGGGGGAACGGGGGGAATATGTGGTATTTGGGGGAGATTTGGGTGAATATGGGGGTTTGGTGGTATATGGGTGGTGCTTTGTGGGAATATGGGTGTTTTGTGGGGTGATTGAAGGGGATAAAGGGGGTGTTTGGGGGAGATATGGGGTGATTTGGAGTCATGAGGGATTGGGGTGGTTTGGGGGGATATGGTTGGTTTTGGGGGTGATTTGGTGGGATATGGGTGGATTTGGGGGCATATGGGAACGTTTGGGGCTGATTTAGGGTATATGGGGATTTGGAGTGACTTAGGGGTCTGTGGGTGGTTTTGGGGTTGATATGTGGGATATGGGGGTATATGGGGAGGTTCTGGGCTGATTTGGGGGATATTGGGGGTTCAGTGGGATATGGGGTTTTGGGGTGATTTGGGGGTATATGGGGGGGTTAGTGGGCTATGAGTGGTTTTGGGGGCGATTTGGAGCAATATGGAGGGGTTTGGGGGGTTATGGGCAGGTTTTGAAGTGATTTGGGAGTATTTGGGAAGATATGGGGAATTAAGGGGGGATTTGGGGAATTATGGATAGGTTTTGGTGGTGATTTAGGGGGTATGTGGGGGTTTTGGGATGATTTGGCTGGATATGTGTGGTTTGGGGTAATATGGGGTATATGGGGGTGTTTTGGGGTGATTTGAGGGGTTGTGGGCATATGGAGGGTTTGGAGTGATTTGGGGGTGCTAAGGGTTGAGTGGGGCACTGTGGGGGCAGGGTTCGGGGGGTCTGTAGTGCACTTTGGGGTCACAGCCCCCCCGTTGCCCCCTCTTCTTCACCCACAGCTGCCCTGACTGTCACTAACTGGCTCAGCCATGGCCAGAGGCAGGTCTGACTCAGGGCCGGGGAGCTTCTAGAAGCTTCTCTCAGCAGCCACCTCTGTAGCCACTCATCCGCTCCCAAACGCACCCCCTACAACCCCCCCAGCCTTCTGGCAAGGAAATGGTGCCGGGAACGGGGCCACCTGGGCCTCAGGGGCCACCTGGGCCTCAGGGCCAATCCCAGCAGCGTCCGTTGGTGAGGTCAGCAGCGCCCGTTACACAAACCCTGCGGCTAGCCCACGGCTCGGTGGGACGCTGAGATTGTGGCAGCGAGAGGGAGCAGTAAAGGAGCCTACAGACATTGGAGCGACGGACAAGAGGATTTCTGAAGCGCTGAGGATGCCTCCCCAGCCCCGAAAACGCAAGAGGGTTGAGGGGAGCAGCAGCAGCTGTGGCAGATCGGTCGAGCCCATGGAGGTTGACCTGCCACAGCGGGGCCAAGAGCCCATGGAGGTGGATCCTCCTCAGGATGGAGAAGAGCCCATGGAGGTGGATCCACCTCGAGCAGAAGAGGAGCCCATGGAGGTGGATCCATCTCCTGTGGGGCTGACGGGGCACTGCAGCACCAGGGCCAGGAGCCCAAAGTGCCGCAGGGCCTGGGGGGGCTCTCAGCTGCCCTCCCAGTAGCCCCCTCCCAACGAGTGGCGCTCACCTTGAGGGGAGCAGCCACTCCAATACCAGGTAAGCTCAGCATGTCAAGCCGCAGATGAACCCAGCTTTCCCACCCCCACGGCCTGCACTCATAAAGGGGGCCATCTCCTCTGCCCTGCACCCCAGGGACAGGGGATGCCATATTGTGTCCGGCAGCGCCACAGTGCCGGGAGGAGTCCCCTGAAGCCCGGTGCAGCCCACCAAGGACCATCGAGGAGAGCCGGAGACCCCTGAGGAACACCGAGGAATCCCAAGGATGGCCAGAGAACCACCAAGGACCACTGAGGACTACCGAGGAACACTGGAGGCTGTTGGACTCACCTGAGGGTCAGCAAGGTAAGTGGGGCAAAGGTGTGTATTGATTATTCCCCATCAGCTACCAAAAATCCCTTAGACAAGAAGGATGAGCCAGAGACCACGTTCCTTCCCTACCTCATTAGCCAGAGAGCCAAAGGCCAACTTCCTCCCCTAACCAACCAGCCAAGGAGCCAGAGGCCACCTATGTTCCCTAGCCCATTAGCCAGAGGCCAAGTTTAATCCCTAGCCTAATGGCACCAGAGAGCCAGGGCAGCTTCTGCTGGTCTCTAACATTTTAGGGAAGGAAGGTGGTCTCTTGCCCTCTGGTTAGGGAAGCAAGTTGGACTCTAGCTCCTTGGCTAATGGGCTAGGAAAGGAAGATAGCCTCTATCTCACTCTGGCTAATGGACTGGGAAGAAAGCCAACCTCTGGCTCTCTGGCTAATGCTTAGGACAGGAAGGTGGCCTCTGGCTACCAAGCTAATGTGCAAGGGAAAGAAGGTGGCCTCTCATGTGCTAGTTAAGGGATGTGGCCTCTCTTTCTCTGGCTAATGATCTAGGGAAGGAAGGTGGCTTCTGTCTCTCTCGATAATGGGCTGGGGAATGAATGTGGTTTCTGGCTCACTGGCAAATGGGCTAAGTAAGTAAGGTGGCCTCTGATGTCTGGTGAATGGGCAAAGAGATGAAGGTGGCCTCTGGGTCTCTGGCTAATAGGCAAGGAAAGGAAGGTGGCTTCTTACTCGCTGGCTGATGTGCCAGGGAAGGAAATGGCCTTTGTCTTTCTTGTTAATGGGCTAGGGAAGGAAGGTGGCCTCTGGCTCTCTGGCTAATGGGCTAGGGAAGGATGGTGTCCTCTGGCTGTCTGGCTTCCCTAGCAAGAGACGAGCAACTTCCTTCACTACTACAAGAGCCACCTTCCTTCCCTGGACTGGCAACTGTCTCTCTGGCTAATGGGATAAGAAGTAAGGTTGCCTCTGGCTCTCTTCTTTCCCTAGCCCATTGAACAGAAAACCAGAGGGCACCTTCCTGCCCTAGCCCACCACCCAGAGATTCAGAGGCCACGCTAATTCCTTAACCAATGGGCCATATATCAAGAGGCCAATTGCTTTCCCTACCCCATCAGCGAGAGAGACAGAGGCCTCCTTCCTTCCCTAACTCTTTAGCCAGAGAGCATGAGTCCACCTTCCTTCCTTAGCAATTAGTCACAGAGCCAGAGGTCACCTTCCCTGCCGAGCCCATTGGCCAGAGAGCCAGAGGTCAACTTACTTCCCTAGCCCATCAGACAGACGCACACAGGCCACCTTTTTCCCTAGTCCATTATCGAGAGACAGAAGCCACCTTCCTTCCCTAAAACTTTAGCCAGGGAGCAGAGGTCACCTTCCTTCCCTAGCAATTAGTCAGAGTGCCAGAGACCACCTTACCTCTTAGCAGGACTCTCTGCTCATTAGCCAGAAAGACAGAGGCAAACTTACTTCCCTAACCCTGACCAGGCAGAGAGCCAGAAGCCACCTTTCTTCCCAACCCCAAGAGCCAGAGATTTACAGGGCGCACATTAGCCAGAGAGCCAGAGGCAACCCTCCTGCCCTAGGCCATTACAAGGAGAGCCAGAAGCCACATTCTTTCCTTAGCCCATTAGATAGAGAGCCAGAGGTCACCTTCCTTCCATAGCCCATTAGCCAGGGAGCTAGAGTCCAAATTCTTTCCCTAACCATTCGCCAGAGAGCAAGAGACCACCTTCCTTCCCTAAAATATTAGAGATCAACAGAAGCTGCCCTGGCTCTCTGGCGCCATTAGGCTAGGGATCAAACTTGGCCTCTGGATAATGGGCTACGGTGTAAGGTGGCCTCTCGCTCTCTGGGTGATGAGCTAGGGAATTAAGTTGGCCTTTGGCTCTCAGGCTAATGGGCTAGAGAAGGAAGGTGGCCTCTGGATGATGGGCTAGGCAAGGAAGCAGCATCTGGCTCCCTGGTTAATGGATAAGGGGAAGAAGGTGGCTTCTGGATTTCTGGCTAATGTCTAGCGAAGGAAGGTGCCCTCTGGCTCTCTGGCTAATGACTTAGGCAAAGCAGGTGGCCTCTGTCTCTCCTGCTAATGGGCTTGGAAGAAGGTGGCATCTGGGTCTCTGGCTAATGGGGTCAGGAAGGAAGTTTGCCTCTGTCTCTGCTACTAATGGGCTAGGGGAGGAGGGGTGGAAGGTGGCCTCTGGATCTATGGCTAATGGACTAGGGAAAGAAGGTGGCCTCTCTTTGATGTCCTCGTTAAGGGATGTGGCCTCTGTCTCTCTGGCTCATGGTCTAGGGAAGGAAGGTGCCTTCTGTCTCTCTCAATAATGGGCTGGGGAAGGAAGGTGGTTTCTGACTCACTGGCAAATGAGCTAAGTCATAAGGTTTCCTCTGATACCTGACGAATGGACTAAGAAACGAAGGTGGCCTCTTGGTCATGGGTTAGGGAAGGAATGGCTTCTTCCTCACTGGCTGATGTGCTAGAGAAAGAAGATGCCTCTAGCTCTCTTGTTAATGAGCTAGAGAAAGAACTTGGCCTCTGTCTCTCTGGGTAGTGGGCTGGGAGGGAAGGAGGCCACCTGCCTTTCATAGCGATTAGTCAGAGAGCCAGAGGCCACCTTCCCTACCTTGCCCTTTGGCCACAGAGCCAGCGGTCAAATTACTTCCCTAACACATCAGACAGAGAGACACAGGCCAACTGTTTCCCTAGTCCATTATCAGGAGAGACAAAAGCCACCTTCCTTCTGTAGATCACTAGCCAGAGAGCCAGAGGACACCTTACATCCCTAGCCAATCAGTCCATTAGCTAGAGGACACCTTCCATCCCTAGCCCATTAGCCAGAGAGACCGAGGCCACGTTCCTTCCCTACCTCATTAGCCAGAGAGCCAAAGGCCAACTTCCTCCCCTAGCCAATCAGCCAGGGAGCCAGAGGCCACCTATGTTCCCTAGCCCATTAGCCAGAGGCCAAGTTTGATCCCTAGCCTAATGGCACCAGAGAGCCAGGGCAGCCTCTGCTGGTCTCTAATATTTTAGGGAAGGAAGGTGGTCTCTTGCTCTCTGGTTAATGGTTAGGGAAGCAAGTTGGACTCTAGCTTCCTGGCTCATTGAATATGGGGGTGTGATTTGTGGGATATCTTTTTTTTGTGGTGATTTGGTGGCATATGGCGGGTGTTTGGGGGAGATACATTGGGGTGATTTGTGGCATATGCATTGTTTTGGGGGGGATTTGGGGGGATATGTGGAATTGGATGTATATGGGGTTTTGATTTGGGGGGATATGGCACGGTTTTGAGGTGCTTTTGTGGGATATGGGGGGG
>NW_020799118.1:17422719-17429284 GCF_003259725.1 Athene cunicularia | reverse complement strand
TGGGGGTATATGAGGGGTGATTTGGGGGGATATGGGGTGATTTTGCTGGTGACTTAGGGGATATGGGGGGGTTGGGGTGGTTTGGCAGGATATGGATGGGGTTTGGGTAATATGGGAGATATGGGGGTGTTTTGGGGTGATTTGGGCAGTTATGGAGGGTTTTGGTGTGATATGGTGGTATATGGGGATGTTTTGGGGTGATTTGCAGGGATATGGGTATTGGGGAGGATATGGGGGTGATTTGGGGGTATATGGGGTTGGGGGGGATATGGGTGGGTTTTGGGTTGATTTGGGAGGATATGGCGGAGTTTGGGGGGATATGAGCAGGTTTTGAGGTGATTTGGGATTATTTGTGGTGATATGGGGGATTTAGGGGGGTTTGGGTGTGTATGGGGAGGTATTGGGCGTGATTTCGGGCATGGTGGGGGTTGAGGTGATTTGTGGGATATAGAGGATGTTTGGGGTGACATGGGGAGATTTGGGGGAATATGGTGAAGTTTTGGGGATGATTTAGGGGATATGGGGTGTTTGGGGTGATTTGGTGGGATACGTGTGGTTTTGGGGTAATATGGGTGATATGGGTGTGTTTTGGGATGATTTGGGTTATTATGGGGGTTTTGGAGTGATATGTTGGCTATGGGACTATATGAGGAAATTTTGGGGTGATTTGGGGGAATATGGAGAGGTTTGGGGGTTATCCGGGTATAAGTGGTATTTCAGGAGGGTATGGGTGTTTGTGGATTATAGGGGGGGTTTTGAGGGGATTTGGGGAGATAGGGGTATTTGGGGGTGTAAGGGCCTGTTTGGAATTTGTCTCAACATTGCTGTTTCGCGACTACCACTTCTTGGCCTTGGCATCCCGTCGCCGTGAAGGAGTACGCTTTGAAGGAGACAAATAGTCCCCGACGAAACCACGACATCTGCCCGAAGGTAAAACAGCAGCCTTGGCAGTGCCCACCAAGCTGCGCCTGCACACGAGCTGGATGAAGAGGACATCACGGTGAGGAAGATGGGCGGAGGCTGAAGGCACTGCAAGCTGACCCCTTGCCAGCAAGACCACTGTGCACACCTGGGCATGCACACACAGAGGACCACGGGGTGGCACGTATTGCAGTGAGCTCCGTGGAAATGAGCGGACTTTTTGGAGAAGTCGTGGGGATGGGGACAATGAGAGGACTGTGTACTCCTCTCTCGGGATGTGTGTTGCTTGTTGATGTTTTTAATGCTTGTTAACGGAATGCCTGAGACTTTGGTGGAGCTTGGAGTGAGGAACATCATCACCTGCACTGAGACCGAGCCGACAGAACATCGCTGGATCCCTGGTGGTGGTAATTGCATCTCTTCTGCTTTCTTGCTTAGGGATTCTGACTTTTTCCTTTCTTTTTCTCTCTGACTTATTGCTCTTATCAGTTGTTATAGAAAATAAAGTTCACAAGGTTGTACAGCATCTAGCCTTGTTTGTGTCTTAACCTCGCTCTTGGCATTGTATAAGAACACTCCCCAATATCGGATCAGGACACCACTGGAGGTCACCGACAAATGAGGATCTGTGTTTTCTGCAGCCGCTGGGAGGGGATTTAGACCAGGGAGGGGAGGTGGTGTGCTCCAGCAGTTTTGTGAAAAATTAGTTTTTGCTGACTGATAAAATATGGCAACGCTATGATCAAAACCAGGCAAACCACGTTTTGTAGTCCAGCTGATGAATAAAGAGTGAGCACAGCAATCAAATTATTTATGGTTGTTCTGGTGCTCACGGCTGAAGTCAGTGTGGTGTGGGTTTGTACGCAGGCAGTGACAGTCCATTACTGTCTGTGACTTTGGCTGAGGCATCATTCAGACTCTCTCCTTTCTCCCTGCTCTGCTCGGGCAGCGATAGGCCTGTGTGCTGCATGCACGAGTTACTACAGCAGTACAAGTATCTCTGGGTGGATCAGGCTTGCGTGGCTCTGGGCGAAGTCGCCCCTCAGATCCAAGGACAGCTCCTGTCTGAGCACAGACGCTGGTCTGGAGCTGGGAGCTGCAGTGTTTGATCTGCTGCCTTTTCCCCGGGGAGATGCCAAATAGTTGTTCTGCCATGACAGCTGAACGCTGCCCTCTTGCCTCTGCAGAGGGTTAAATCCCAAGAGTGCCGATGTCGGTGTGGGACTGGCAGCCCACTCTTGGCTGTGTGGAAGTGTCCCGGCCCTTCTGGAGATGAGCTGCTGCCAGCTGATGAGACAGGAGGGCCCACAGCTGTGGGTCAGCCTTTCACTGGCACTGAGAGTACAGAACCGCAGTTCAGGGGCCACGTCCCAGGTGCTTGACTTAATTTTGAAACCTTAGATGATGCCATTCTCATTCCTGGCCCCTCTATTCCTGTTCTGCAGGGCTGATCTGCCTGGCTGCAGTCTGGGTTTCTGGTTCCATGCTCCTGCCAGCAGACAGGGCACGGAGAAAGGGCCCTCAGCCATGACTGGGGTGTGACCTCTCAGCTCCCTCTAAGGGGGGTGTCCTTTCCAGAAGGGTGGCAGGATACAGCTGTGTAAATATTTCCTGAGGGAGACTGACCTGGTGGCTGTCCCTGTCGTTAGCTGGGAGAAAGAATGACTTTGTCCTGGTGGTGAATCTCCTGGGAAGTGTGCGCGCTGACGGGCAGCAGGTTTATGCAAACACTTGAATTGTAAAATGATCCGTAGGTGCAGTTCTTTACTAGAACGAAAATAACTGCTGAAGATTTGATGTGAGAGACCAGGGTGATCTGCATTTATAGAAGTAATTTATCGTGGTCAGACTCTCTTTCTCCCAGGTGGGAAGACTCAGCAGATTAAACTCAGGGCATCTTGGTTCAAGTCACACCCTCACTTTAGTGGCTATGAGTTTGTGCCATGAGAATTTTTCTTTTTCAGCTGAGTTGTGTTGTCCCTTTAGCCGGTTTTATTGTGTTTGTTTTTTTTTTTTTTTCTCTTGAAGAATGTTGAACTGTGTAAAATCAGTCTGACACTTTGGTTTTACACTGATGGGATCTGTTGTCTTGCAGTAATTCCTACCAGCACGGGCAAGTGCTTTTGGTTTCAGTATCTGAACTCTCCACATAGAAGCTAGCAAGTTTGAGGAAAATTTGTGCATTTCAGGGTTATGTCACAGACATTTCTTCCTACATGAGTTACCTGCATCTGAAATGTGCGTGACAGTTTTCATCACGGATTTGGCAGGTGTCAGTATAACTCCTATGCATGTGGGAGATGGAACAGCAGGTTCTGCCTTGTGCAATACAGTCGGTTTGAAATGATTTAGGGTCCAGCTGTGATCGCTTTTGCAGACATGTGTTGCATCTTGTGGGAATCACTAGCAGATGAGACAGATGTGCAGTCACAGGTAGTCATAATTCTTTGTTGTCCTGCCTTTATGGGATGGCAGAGTGAGGCTGTGGAGGTGAATGTGTCTAATAAATGTTTGCTCCCATCTCTGCAGGTGATCTTAATCTCATTTTGCACCCATCTCCTGTTGCTTGACTTGATGGAAATCAAGGATGAGTTTTGTTCTACAGCTTTTTTCCCATACGGTTCCACTTCCTTGCGCTTTACAAAGTCTTGTCAAAGGGTTTGAGACAGGTGCTGGATTCTTGCTGTCATCTGGATCAGGCAGATGGATTCAGGAGTTCAAGGTGAATGCCAGAACCTCTTCCTGGTAGAGCTGTTACACACTCCCGTGGAAAAAGAGACGCATTTTTAAAGAGCTTCTGAGGGTAAAGGTACACGGTTTGGGGTGATGGTGGTGCCTTCTGAGCACTGGATCTGAGCACAGGAATTGGCACCAGGTTGGGTGGCAACAGGAAATCATTCGAATAGATGAAAGGATAGGTGATACAAAGGATAGGTGGTTGATGAAAGGATAGCTGATTCCACCGTGTTACCAAATGTCATACTGTGTGGTGATGACTACTTCACAGCTGCTAAAATCCAGCCCTTTTTCTCTGCTCTCTTCTGCCCCTGCAGCCCCCCAGATCCCTCCTGTGCAGGCAGAGATGGAGCTGCTTTTGTCCATGCCATGAGTCTGCAGCACTCCATGGGGCAGAGACCTCCCCGAGGCCATGGCCCAGCTCCTGTACCCTCCAGGAGTGCCACGGGCTGAGTCCTCATGCTCTCCCCTGGCCAAGACATTGCTGGCAGGTTCCTGGAGCAGCAGAAGGCCTTGGCAGACCTGGAGCAGTATCTCCAGCAGTGCAAGGAGAAGCATCAGGCGCTGAAGGAGATGCTGAGGAAGTTGGAGCTGGAGCACGCTGAGCTGAAGTTTCGCCAGCCCCCCAACACCCTCAGGTACTGCTGGCCTTGGGACAGTCTTGCCAAGTGGGCCACCACCCTTGGAAGAGGGACGTGGGCAACCTGGGTGTACCAACAGGGCCCCCCTTCCCCCGTCCCGCTGCAGCCCCCACCCTCCTGCTCTGGGATGTTTCCTGAGCAGAGTGCTCCCCCAGCGCTGGGCCTGGCAGAGCACCCAAAGCTCCCGCTGCGGGTGGCAGCAGGAGGACCCTTGCTCCTTGCCTGGTGTGGGGAGTGGGATCAGCAGCATGGGGTTGGGTTGCAGGCAACATCTCTGCTCTGCAGGTGGTGCGGGGTGTGAGATGAGCAGTTTTGGCAACAGATGTGGGGTGTCTCTGCACCCCTACACAGTTGTATGGATGTGAATGTGCTTGGCTGCAGGGAGCTTGAGGAGGAGCTGAGGAGCAGATGCAAGCCCAGATGCTTAGGGACAAGTATCTGCTGCTCCAGTTTGAAAATCCCATTAAAAACCTCGTCGTCCTTCTGCATGGCATCACTGTGCCCAGCCAGGTACCCGTGCGGTGTGGAGCTGAGCACGACTCCAGCCAGTGCTGGAGGGGCAGCGGCACGGCACAGTGACGCTTGGTGCAGCCACCGTCATTCCAAGAGACTCTTCTTCCCCACCAAGATGGTTGTTCTCTCTCTGATTCCAGAACTCTTCTGTCCAGGCCCGGGGGGTGCAGAAGAAGCTCCAGCACTTTAGGCAGAGGCTGCAGTACCTGGTGCAGTGTGTGGCCAGCCTGCCCCCCGACAGCCACAGCCTCAACGAGGATGATGAGGTGCATGTGTGGGGGCTCCATCCCTGGCAGTGGTCTTTGGGGACCCGTACAGGGCTCTCCCAGGTGGCCCATCCCAAGCTGTCCTCCCAGCTGGGAGGATGGAGGTGGCTCCAGGGAAGAGTGTGGAGCAGCTCAGCCCCAAGTGGCACTGGGTACTGCAGGGTGTCCCCCAAGGGGACATGGAGGTGGAGCACCCCTGGGGTGGAACAACCTCCTTCCGTTCAGCAGTTAACCCAGGGGGTCTTTCACAAGCTTTTTTGAAGGTCTGAAACCTCCTGGAGAAGACAATGGCAGAGGATCCTCCAAGCCTGAAGATTTCCTTGGAGGACACCAAGGGCAGGAGAGCACAGCAGGGACACACCCCCCAGCACCTGTCCCAGCCCCTACCCACAGGCAGTTCTGAGCATCCTCGCCTGTCTCCCACTGTCCCAGAAGACCCTGACTCAGGAGTTGCCTCCAGACCTTGGGTCTGACCTTGGCTGTCTCCAAGGCTTTGAGCACGGTGGGTGGTTTTAGGTGGGGATGTGGGAGAACGACGGCAACTGTTGGGGTGGTAAGCGCTGAGCCCCAGAAGAAACAAGGGGAGATGCTGTGGTGCAAGGAGGGGGCCCTCGTCTTCAAAATCCCCTGCCCTGGATGTGAAGAAGAACCAGTGCTTGGCTCTGCCTGTGGCCTCCTCTGATTGGAGGCTCTTGGAGCAGACAAGGAGCTTTTGCAGCTCACGGCCCTTTTTCCCAAAGTGGAAGTGAACCCACCGCCCTGCAGCTCCAGACCTTCATGGGAAGCCCCACCAGTATTGTGCGGGGACCCAAGTGGTGGCATCCACAGGCCGTGCAGGTCACCCTGGGACACTGGGCTGGGAGAGCCTGTCACAGTGCCTGTGCCCGAGGGCCTGGCACAGGGCTCTCTGGGATGCCACCAGCCCTCCAAAATGGGCCACATCTCCCCGGGGACACGGGCACAGCGGAGGTGGCCCCGCAGACCCTCCCCAACCTGCTCCTCTCTGCTCTCTCCTCCAGACCCCCCTGCTTCTGATGATGTAGATGATGACCTTGTCCTTACCAGGGAATACATCAAGAAACAGGGGCTGCTCCTGATTGATAAAACCAAGAAATGTGCCAAGAAGTAGCGGCTGTTCCACGCACAAGAGCTCTGGGTGCCCCCAACCACCTGTTGTACCCTTTTTCTAAATACAGCAGTTATTCTTAGGCTGAATACAGCAGGTCTTTGTCATTCTTCCCAAGCCCACAGCAGAGCTGGACCGGGAGCTCCTCGGTCCCTTCTGTCAGGCAGAAGCAGCAGGGTCAAGCCCTGAGGGGAGCTGACCTGGGTTTGGAGGCAGACCCGTCCCCCTGCCCCTCGCCCAGCTGCTCTCCCTGCAGAAGTGGGGCTGGGCTGGGCTGGGCTGAGCTTTCCCAGGCAGAACAGAGCTGGGGGCAGGCTGGCTTTCTCCCCCCTGGTCCTTCTTGGGACATCTTCCCCCCCCCC
>NW_020799118.1:17417667-17422669 GCF_003259725.1 Athene cunicularia | reverse complement strand
CACCCCCTTGGCAGGGGGGATGCCTGGGCACCGGTGGGGTCGGGTGGGGGCACTGGGGCTTCCCGGGCGGGGGCTACCGGCCCCCTGCCCCGTCCCTCTGACGGCACCGCGGCCCCCCGCAGCCCAGCGGTGCTCGAGTCCCGATGGAGATCGTGTTGCTGAACGCCGTGGGCTCCTCCGGCTTCCGCGGTGTCATCCACCTCCTCGACTGGTTCGAGCTGCCGGACAGCTTCGTCCTGGTGATGGAGCGTCCGGAGCTCGCGCAGGATCTCTTCGATTTCACCATCCAGAGGGGATCCTTGTCGGAGGAGGTGGCGCGGGGGCTGTTCCGGCAGGTGCTGGAGGCGGTGCGGCACTGCGACGCCTGCGGTGTCCTGCACCGGGACATCAAGGAGGAAAATATTATCATCGACCTCGCCACCGGTGAGCTGAAGCTCATCGACTTCGGCTGTGGCACTTTCCTCCAGGACGCAGCCTACACCGAATTTGCCGGTGAGCCCACACCCGGGGGGATGCTCCCAGCACTGCACGGCCCAGCCTGACCGGGCACCCGTTCCCCCTTTGGAGGTGGGGGGGTTGGAATTCATTACTCATCCTGCTACCAAGTTGGTTTTTGGCACGGGGAGGGGTCAGGGGGGGATGATGTGAAACGGGAGCCGGCTCCCAGCCGCTGCCACCCACCCTGCCCGGGGCTGGGGTGGGGGGAGCCAGCCTGACAAAAGCAAACACCCGTAGGGGTAGCAGGGGTGGGGTGTTGCAATTCCATGTGCTGGCCCCCGGTTTGGTTTGCAGGCGTGGAAGGGCTTGGGCTGCTCCACTCCCCTTGTTTGCCTTGGCTTTGTTAACATTCTTTTCTTTGGCTAAGGCAAGGGGGGAAGGAGTGGTTTTTTCCCACCTGTGGGCGTTTGGGTTTTTTTTTTCCTTTTTTTTCTTTTTCCTTTTTTTTGTTTTTTCTTTTTTTTCTTTTTTTTTCTTTTTTTTTTTTTTTAACATAACAGTCGGGCCTTCCCCGGACCCATGCTGCCCTCTTCCAGCACCAGCGACTGTTTTTTACAACCAAAAGTTTGTAAACAAGAGCCCCATGTTGGCGAGGGGTTGGCGGGTCACACCATGCATAATCCCCCACCCCACCAGTTCAGCCCCTGTGTCCCTGAGGACGCTCGGGTGAGGATCCAGGAGCGGGCAGCATCTGCCTGACGAGCTCTGCCTGTCTCCCGCAGGAACACGAGAGTACAGCCCGCCGGAGTGGGTCTGCTACCACCGCTACCACGGCCGTTCAGCAACAGTCTGGTCCCTGGGCATCCTGCTCTATGACTTGGTCTGCGGGGATGTCCCCTTCGAGCAGGATGAGGACATCGTCAGGGGACAGCTCTTCTTCCACCAGCCGATCTCCCTCGGTGGGTACCCGGCGTCGTGGCGGGCAGCGGGTTTGGGAGATGGCACTGGGGGCATGAGCATTCCCGCTCTTAGGGCTGAGGAGGAGGGTGATGTCCTGGGGTCAGCTGGGGAAGGTGGCACGTGTCCTGCCATCCTGCTCTCCTCCAAAGCAGCTCCTGGATCAGGAGGTTTGGGGGTAGCTCTGAGCACACCCAGCATGGCCCGGGCACTGCGGACGGTGGGGGAAGGTGGACAGGAGCCTTCTATGACCGGCGGTGTCTGGTTTCTCTCCCCAGAGTGCCAGCATCTCATCAGGTGGTGTTTGTCCTTGCGGCCCTCTGATAGACCATCCTTGGAGGAGATTTTCAACCACTCCTGGCTGCAAGGCGCTCACCACCCCTAGGAGATGGCAGCCACCCCACCTGCGCACTTTGGCCCGGGACCCTGGCCAGTAACAGCTCCAGGCCTCTCCTGGCCATAAGAAGCCAAGAAGACCAGGCTTCCTCACCACCGTAGCCTGATCAGGGATCATGGGGACCACGCACATCCTGTCCCGAAGCTGGGCTGGAGACCTGATCGTCCAAGTGCTGGTGGCCACCATGCAACCCAGCTCTCCTGGGCTCCATCTGAATGACCCTGTCTCATTTGCTGGTCTTGCCAGCAATTTTTTGTTTGTTTGTTTGGGGTTTTTTCTGTCACTGGTGGAGAGAGGAGACCTTATTGCAAACCATCTGGTTTTGGTGGCTCCCAAACATCTTCCTGAGCACCTGAATTCAGGATGGTGAGAGGATCGGAGACCTTATTGCAAAGAGAAGCTTCAACGGGGGAAAGACTTGGGGAGGAGGGCAGGTACTGTGGCCGAATTGCTGCCTCCTCCACTGTCACCCTGGTTGAGTGCCTTCAGCTGAGATCTGGACTGTGCTGGAGGAAATACTTGAATTTTCCTACACTGCTGCTTTTCCCAGACTCGCCTCGGTATATATTTCCTTTTCCCCTTTCAAAAGTAAAACGGGTCAGAGGACACCTGGGAGCCAAGGAGGCGATCCCTCATCTCCCGTGCCTCCACCTCGCCTGGATTTTCTGGGTTTCTTTGTTTCCCCGTGCCTGCACCACACAGCGCTCAGGGGAACAGCCCAGCACTGCCTGCACCACACGGTCAGTGCTTAGGGGAACAGCCCAGCGCAGCCTGCACCACACGGTCAGTGCTTGGGGGAACAGCGCAGCACCGCTTGCACCACACGGTCAGTGCTCAGGGGAACAGCCCAGCACTCGCTGTGCCACACAGTTCTGCATTCTGGAGCCATTGCACCGCATTCCACTCCAGGGATCGGCAAGGCCAAGCAGGCCGTTGTTGGGAACCTCACTGTCCATGTCCCTGATGACAATGTTGAGACAGTGCTGATCTTCTGACCGACTCTTAGAGACGTTTTACCTTTTTTTCTTTTTTCCCTTTTTGTTTGTATTTATTTTCATGGATTTGTATATTAAAGAGAGTTCTAGCCGCCAGGATAACTTATTTCTTTACATATCATTCCTGTGGGTTTCCAACCCACGCCTTGTTCCCGCAGCTGCTGATCCCCCAGTTTTCTGTTCAGGCCTTCCCTCCGTGTCTGCCCCGTGTCCATCCCAATGCGCAGTGTTTCTGTCCGGGGGTTTGCGGACTGGCTGCCTGCTCCCCAGCTGTCTCTGTACATAGTTCTGGTTGCCGTTGTTCCCTTGGCAAGTGTTCTGTTTTTCCCCGCTGGTGTCTTGTTTGGGACTGGGGAGGGGGGAGCTGCTCCGGGCTGTCCGCGCTGTCAAGTCTTTATATGTTTTAGCCAGTGGGTTTTTTCTTAATAGTTCATATTGTACAGGAGAATTCAGAAATCTTATATTTTTTTAATGTGGTTTTATATAAAAAGAAACTGCTTGACATGCTGGGGACATCCCTTTACTGTGGGGTGGGATGAAGGATGCTGCGAGCGCACTGGGTACCGATGGCCGCACCGTGGAGGGGCTACTGCGGGGACCGCCCGTTTGTCTCCAGCTGAGACTAACTCCGAAGGCCTCGCCCAAAGGCTCGCTGAGCCACGTCAGCCAGGACCAGCCAGTCGACAGCACCACGGGAAGGCTGGACTCTGTGGGGTGTTTCCAGGGCCGACTGCTCCTGGCAGGTCTGGAGGGATCGCAGGGGCTGTGCAGCCCTTTGCGTTTCCGTTCACCCACAGGCCGGTGCGGAGCGTGTGCTGGGCACGGCAAGGAAACAACCCTCAAAGCGACCTTGTGAAAGGCCAGGTGTTATCAGCCCAATTAAATTTCAGTCGGGCAGATCCTGTTGCTCCGGCTCTGTTTGCACGGAGTGGGTGTTGGGTGCCGGCGGGTGAAAGAAGCCGCCGGCAGGCTGTACCCACCTCCAGCTCGGCTGCAGCGAACGCAGAGCGAGAGGCAGTTGGTCTTGGGGTTACGAGAAGTCGGTCGCTGTCAGTCAGCAGCGGTAAGGCTTCGCTCAAGCTTTTACCCTCCGAACTGTCAGACCCCACTGCCCAGCTCTGCGGTGCTTCAGCTTTGGGGGTGTTGTTTTCGGTTTTTGCTTTCACTTGGGATTTTGTTTTTAATGTGCTGAATTCCGAAGCCCTGTTCCTGCTCGACCTCATGGCGCACCTGCTGCGCTGCGCCCGCAGGGCTGTGTCTGCCCAAAGGAAGGGGCACGTTTGCCCTTGTGCAGGTTGCTGCAGTTAGGGGGTTAACTCCCCCTCTAGTGAGACCCCAGGACTACCAACCGCTCTTGGTTTTTCAGGTGAGTAGTGATAATATTAGTGGGAGTAGTCCAAGATGAATGAAGAGAGATTTCAGGGCGTTGGGGAACTGTTTAAGGGGTCAGGAGCACAAAGAGTATCTCTGTCTCTCCTCCGTCCCTCCGGTTGCGGGGATGGATGAGGAAGATCAAGGGAGGAATCAACAGATGAGCTGGTGGCTCTGAGACTGGCGTTACCAGCGGGGTTTGTGTTGTTCAGTCACAGGTCAGCATACAGGACGCTGGAGCTTTTGGCATCAGGTGGGATGCGCCTGTCCCAGAGGGGAAAGGGATCTTGGGGCTCAGTGAGAGCTTTCAGCTGGGTCTGAAGGGGGAAGGGGGCAAAACTGGGACTCCCAGACAAGAGCCCCAGGGCCGGTGACCGGAGGTTGCGGGGTGGTGTGCTGGTGAGGACCCTCAGCCTGCCCTCTCCCGGGGAAGGAGAGGAGACAGGCAGCACGAGAGATGCCGGGGCAGATGGCTCAGTGACCGGGGATGGGCTGTAGCAGGGATTTACAGAGGCGTTACTGCAGCAGCTCTGTCATGAGCTCAATTCTGTGTGTGAGCGGTGAGGACCGAGAAGGAGTTTCACCGGGCGACAGAGCATAACGCCCGGAGTTCTGTGTTACTGTTTGCACTCGAGGTCCCCCCACAAATGACGTTTCAGCGGCTTAAGCTGATCGAAGCATCTTTTGTTTCCTCTCCAGATCACACCGCGTTGCCGAATCGCCCGTCGGGGAAAATCCTGGACCAGCGTCACCTCTGGGATCTGCGCACCGAGAGCCGGATCCTCATCACAATCCGCTAATGAGGGCACCGCGGGCGGCGCCGCTCCAGCCCCGGAGAGCGCCT
>NW_020799118.1:17400814-17417617 GCF_003259725.1 Athene cunicularia | reverse complement strand
GGCCGCTCGGTCCCGGGACAGCGGTTCCTCCGGGCGAGGGATTCCCTCGGGCTCTGTGCGGGGACCCGGGGCGGGCGGCCGGGAACACGCTGTGCCTGACTAACTCGCTCTGCTGCCCGTCCTGGGGCCGAGCTCGCTCCGACGGAGGTTCTGTGCAGATTTTATAGGTCACTCTGTCTGTCGATAACTGCTCTGGGTAGTCCCGGAGCGGGGCCTGGCGGTGCAGCGCTTCAGCTCGTGCAGCACTGTGATCCAGTACCTGGGGTCTGTGATATTCATTGTAAAAATCCCAGTAAAACGTCGAACCTCATGTCAAAAAGTAGTAGTAGAAATGATGTGTACATCAAACAATCTGTCAAGCCCTTAAATGAGACTAAGGCACAGCAATGTCTGGTCAGACCCGTGAGAGAGTCACAACTTCAGATAAACTCACACCCAGAGGTGGTGAGTCATTTCCAAAGTTGTGTTATGTCTTGTGGAAAATCATAACTCATTAAAACCTCCAATGACAGCAGTAAGTGCCTTCCTCTGTCAACAGTCTTGGTATTGTCTTTCCTTAACAGATATTTTATGGCTTGTGAATGAAGATCCTGAGCCCATGTTTTGGCAGAGTGCTTTGGTGTGATGGCTTGGAAGTTCAGTGCGAATAGGTACACTTTGGTCACAGCTACCTTGCTGCTGAAGAGGCAGCCGTGCAGCTTTTAATAGTTGTTTTTCTAATAAACGTACTATAAACAAAGCTTTTATTTCTTAGAGGTATGTTTTTGGCACCTTGCAGTTTGATTTTGGGGTAACTACTGAGAGTCTGTACATGTTCATGGGAAGGAGAGAAAATGCATGAAGGACAAAATTGAAAGTGTGCAAAATAAAGTTTTAAAAAATGAGAATAAGGTGTTTCTAGATGCCAAGTCCATGTGGAAATTGCATTCTGGGCAATAGTGAGATTGAACAAATGATTAGTTTTCTCGTTCCTTCTCAGTATAACTGGGACTGTGGGTATTTTAGTGCATTTTTAAGAGATGGAGGTAAGTTTTCTCTAGGGAATGCTGATGTCAGATTCACACCAGATACCTGGCATTACCCTTCAGACACCATCTGCCAAGCTTTCTAGAGATCTGGTTTAGAGTCCGACTGTTAAAATACTTTCATCAAGAAAAGAGTATAACTATTTGAGGAACAAGAATTAATGCCCTGGCTGCTGCTGGGGGTAAATAGGAAGGGAATGTATAGAAGTGGCAGAATTCTTTTTGGTGCAGGAGGAACCCCGGGCAGTGGTGCCAGGATCTCTGGGATATACCCACGGTGAAGCGATGCTCCAGACCCTGAGTTTTTGCTCTTGAGAACACATGGCCAGCTGTACACGTACCGATAGCAGCCAGGGGTTGTTTTTGTGGTGGACGGAGCTTTTTGGATTGCTGGTGGGCTTTGTATGAAATGCATAAGTGCAGATCGGAAGGATTTTGCTTCAGAGGCGAGAGCCTGGAGCCGTTGCTGTGAGTTGGCAGCGCTGTGATTTCTCATGTCTGTTGGTAGATGAGGTTGAGAAGAGCCCTGCTGCTGTGTGAAGCTGCAGGAGGGCACACAGGTGACAGGTGTTCCAGAAATGTGATTTCAATTGATGGCACTGGATTTACTTGGTAAAATCTGATGTTTTTCCCCATTAATGGTTTTTTCTTTGCTTAATTTTTGTTTGCTTGCTTGTTTGTTTGTTTGTGGTTTTGGTTTACTTAACCTATTTAAAAAAAAAAAAAAAATTACTTGTGTTTTAATATGTAGGTCTGAATCCTACAGGTTGACCTGTGTCAGATGCACACTTTAGCTATTTACCCCTCAGCCGTGAGGGATTAATATAAATTCCTTACTTTAGTCCTTATCTGGTTTAGAGCCTCCGTGGTGCAATGTGTGGTGAAGCCCACAGAGAAGGGACATTTCCCATGGCAGAGAATGTGCATATTTATGAAAACACAAAGGTGATGAAAAAGCTACTGGCACTTTAAAGGCACAAACCAAATACTTTAAAAATCGACAAGAGAATCTGTGGTGGATTCTGAAAATGACACCAGTCTCTAAATGACTAAGCTAGTGCTTGAAACAGAAGTTACTTTACTTCCCCCTGGGTCATTACCTGTTTCATATAGAAGTAGCTCCTACATGATTATTACACTATTAGAAATGGAAAAGTAATTTATAAATCATCTCTTAGAAGAATTTGTAAAGTGTGAATCGCTGGTGATAGATACCTGTCTATATTAGTTTATTCAGACTTTTGCAAAATGCATTGAACATACTTACTCTGATAATACACTCTAGTCAGCAGTGAGAGGAAAAAAAAAAAACACAAAAAACCACACACCTCTTTTAATTGTAATAGGTATCTGAACTCTAAAGAACAGTCAAATCTCCATCTGTTGGAGAGGAATTTTGTCTGTTAACTGAACTGTTTGTTACAAGAGCTGGAGGAATCGCACTCTTTCATGGAGAATTTGGATAGATTTTCTTGTAAACTGGTTACAGGTAGTTATTTTCTTGGATAGGATAGCAGTGCTTCTAGTGAGGAGATACCCTGACGAATGTGTGAAGTGAGGTGATGCTTGGTCAGATCCCACATGTCAGCAGTGCAGTGTGTTCTTGAGCAGCATCTTGGCACTGAACTTGTGCTTGTGCCACAGCGCTGTACGGCTCCGTGAGCACTGAGAGCCTCTTGGTTCTAGTGCTGCTTCCTGCTGTGGGGGCTCGTGAGCTGCTTCTGTGTGTGATTTTGTGTGTCTGTAAATATTTATTGCTTTGTGTAAGGTGCCTGTGATTATGAATATGAGGAGAAGCGTGTGACTTCAGCTGTGAAGGTGTGGAGGGTGTAGGAAGCGATGACTGCCTGGAACTGGCTGGTGGTTCAAAACTTGTTTGTTATCAGCGGTATTTTTAACCAGCTAAAGTGCCAGCTAATTGTCCATATGCTTTTTGGGACGAGCAGATTTTATATATGTGTGTGGCTTTAATAATAGACTGTGCAAGGTATTCCCAAGGCAGTTGTGTCTTTTGTAATACAAACATAAAGGAAAAAGACTCTTGGAAGGAGGAGCCACGGGAAGAGCATCTTTCCTCTTGGAAATCTCATCACTGCTTGGGGCATGAGGGAGCTGGTTTCTCTCTAGATAATGACAGTACAACTGACCTCAGACGCTCAGCTGGTGTTCTGAAGGCAATGAGAATCAGGCCTTTAACTTTAATCTTGCGTTAAGTCTCTAGACAATCCCCTGTGGCATAGCATGAGTTTGTTAAACCTCTGTTCATGTCAATTAGTCTCCTATAGCTCAGCATCATAAAGCTCCTTGTAGGTCAGGGTGTGATTGTTCAGAAGGTAATTCCTTAGCCATACACTCGGCATTAGTACAGTCTTTCACACAAGCCTGCAACAATTGTTCTATCCAGTCTGAGGACTGTTGGTGTGATGCAAACTCATTTTGTCTTATGTTCAGGATTTCAACTGCTATATTGACTTATGTGGGGTTTGGGTTTCTTTGGGTTCTTGGAGATTCATTTGCCTTTCATACAGAAAGGCAGGTTTCGTTCATAAGTGTATCTTTCTATTAAAAACCCAGGGCAATAATGAGGTGGTGGTATGAAAGCTGTCTTGGCAATGTAGAATAGGACAATCCTGTCCTTCGCCCAGGATGTGAAAGGCTGTTGTTCAAGCCTGGGACCTGCTAAAGTCAGGCCTCCAATACTTTTTAAAATTTTGTCAGCGTTTCCACTGAAAACTACTTGTGAAAATATACTGTAAAATGTATTAGTTTACTCTGTCTAAACAAAATGAGATTAATGTAGAACATTAATGTAAATTCACACATTAATATTAATCTGTGAGTGTTCACTTTTCTGGTTACTGGTTTCTTTTTTTTCCTAATGTTTACATCAGGTTGTTACTGATTTTATTATCAACTGAAATTAAATTGTGTTTGATTTTAATATAAGTATAGAATTAAGAGATATTTTAGTAAAATCATCTATTTTACATTTATTGTATTTTGAATCTAGCAAATGACTGCTACTCTAAAATGGCCCCATACCAAGGCCAAAGGGATTGGTCATAATTGTTTAAGAGCCTAGGTAACAAAACACAAGGTGATTTGTGAACTGATTTATAATACATACATAGGACTAGAAGAATGCAAGTAGTTGTCAAGGTCCAGTATTAATGGGAACTAAGGGAAGCAACCGTAACAGCTTGCAAGTACCTGCCAAGAAAATTGTGTCCTTAAGCAGAAGGTAATTCCGGCAGGGGGAGATTGCAATCACCGACTCAGGGACCACCTACTCACATTAACCCCAGAGCCATTTCTAGACATTTCTAAACTTTACTGCGCAGAATCGGAAATAGGAAGAGAATATGTTAATGATTTCTTGGAAGTTGTATGTTTATGTATGAATACTTAACGAATATGTATGAGTAAGTTCTATATAAGGTGTATGGTTCTGGTGCCTGGCACGTGTTGTTGGTGAGAGCACTCCCCTACGCGTCAGGCGGTCAATAAAGAAGTGTCTGCTTAGCTACATCACATTGGTGTCGATAAGTTTTTATCGTGGTTTTTGGTGACAAGGTGAGAAGAAATCGTTGTTCACAAAATAGTTTGTGTTTGTTTACTTTGCTGTCCCAAGAAATGCAGTGTAAAGAACTGGAAGGTTGACTCTCGAAAGACAGATATTGGACATATCTTAGTTTCATTAGAAATTGGATTAATGTTGGGGAACGGCTTGCAGAACAAGGCCATGGGTCTGTGCAGAAGCTGATTGCAGCCAGCTGAGGTAAACAAAGGAAAAAACCCAGGGTACAGTTATGCTAACAAAGGACTGTTATGCTAACAAAGAGAGAAACTGAGGTACAGAGTGGCCTTGATTATAATGGAAAACAACCTTTGGGAAAGAAACAAGCCAGAGGAAGGAGGATGTTGTGACATACCTGAAATGCCACAAGGGGCTGGGATATTGTAATGTAGCCTTTTGGATGTATGCAATAGATTTATTATTAGTGTGCATAATTATAGTTAGTGCTTATATAAGGTGTGATTTCTTTCAATGGAGTTGAAGCTTGCTCTGTCATTCACATTGAATCAGCTGCTTGCTTCCTCCGTCCTCCGTAGATTAATATACCTACATTTGGATACTTTTCAGTAAGAAAGGAGTAGGATCAATGCAAACTCTAGATTATTACAGGTTACTTATGATTTCTGTCTGTCAGCAATGCGCAGGGCATTGCAGCCTGGACTCAGAGCTCCCTGTAGTTAATGGCAATCTCTCCACTGCCATTAGCGGGCTGTCAGTCAGTCATACAAATACAACAGACTGATTGATGCAGCTAATAGCTTAGTAATCATGAAAATCAGTAGAATATACTACAGGTTTTAGAACTGACTGAATTTTTTTTTTTTGTTAAAGGGGTATAGTTGGGGTTTTTTGTCGTGATTTGAGAACATGGTGTGGATTCATTATTTTAGGAAGTGCTTTTGCTCTTCAGAATGTAATGCGGATTAATCCCAGATGATAACTGTATTTAGGGAAAACAAGATACTATGAAATGTTAGAATGAGTATAACAAAGCAACCTTTGTAAGTGTTTGTGCTGACCCTAAGTTGTTAGTCATAAAAGGTGGGCAAAAGAAAGATAGATGTGATTAAAGAAAAAAAAAAAAAAAAAGATAACAATCTCTCCCTTTCAGACATCTGAAGCAGTTTAGCACCTGTGATCTTAGCATCTGTGATCTTAGAAAATGTGTACTTTGAAACCCAGTGAGTTCTCTTGCAAAGAGGCAACAATATAAATGCAATAACTGATGGTTAGATTGAGATACCCTTGTGTTAAAAAAACAGAATAGTGCTTCATTCTTTAAATGGTGCTGCTTGGATTGGTGGAGCTGCTTAAGGCACAATTTGATGTGACTCTCAGAGTTCAGGACCAGCTGCTGAAGGGAAGGTCAGAAGCATTTGCTGAGGCTTATCTAGATGGCCACAGTCTTCGCAACAGCATGTGCTGGTGTTTGGCAACATGACTATTTCCCTTGCCAGGAGAAGAGTGTCTTTGTCCTGGGAATGATTTGAGTCAGTGTCTCTTGTGCCTGATCTCCTTGGTGCATTCACTGAGGGAACACCTACTGTAATCATCTATCTCTATTCCTTTATGCCTCAGAGGAGATATTTTTAAACTTGATAATTTGGAAAATTGGTATTTGCAGTGAGTGGGCGAAAAGACAGAATAGCTGGATAGCTGAGCAGAAAACCTCAGTCAGCTGTGAGCTCCCCAGGCGCTGAGCACCACGTGCTGTGTGGAACGGAGCAGCCGTTCCTGAGCAGAAGGGGCCATGGTCGGGCTCCACATGCCCACAGAGCTTCCTAGCCCAGCACCTGCTGGAAAGGGACTGCTCGGGCCCAGAGCTGGATCAAATTCCTGTGTGTGGGATGTGTGCTTTTCTCCTTTAAGCCATATGCAGATAATACATACTGACACCAGATCTGCTCTGGCTTGCTGGGCTGTGTCATAGCCTATAAAATCTGATCTGATCCCTAGTGGCCAGTGCATAAGTCTCCTGAGAAAGGCTCAACATCTGCCCAGCCCACAAGTGATGCCATGAGAGTGGAATGGTTTCTCCGTGATCTCTGAGGACATGGGTTTAAAGTTTAAAGTGTAAAGTCTTATTTTAGAACATGTAAACATGCTGGTTTTGATAGTTCCTCTCCAAGCTTTATTAAAAGTAGGAACACGTCACGCCTGTCTGTGCCCTGCAGGCCGAACACACTGCTGATCTGCAGGGTCACTGCAGTTCCCTGGTACTTCCATTCAGGGTAGGAGTGGTGCCTTTTCAAAAACAAGCAGTTTGTAACTGTTTCAATTTAAATCTCTCTTCAACAAACTGCTGAATTTGGAGGAAAATTCAGTGTCCTCGCAGCTGACCTCAGAATATATATTTTTCTTTCAAAAAACTTTTGAGAATAAATAAATAATAAGTACTTTTCTCAAGAATTTGAGGTGTTAATAAAGGAAAAAGAATTGCTGCTTTGCAGGTTGTTTTTGCTGAAGCAGTGTGCAGGAATGCATTCATCTTTTTTGCCATCTTGCGTTTTTCAGTCCTTGGATGGGTCCTGTAGCACAGGGTTAGGAGTATCAGCACGCTGTATCAGAATAAGTGAGGTAGCAGACAGTGTTTAAAATAAAGTGTGTAAAGGGGGGAACTTCAGTGATGGTACAGCGTAGACCTTGGCTATGTAAACCAATAAGGACTAGGCAGTCTAACCAGAGATGTGGAAAACCTTGACACTCGGGTGAAGGTCTGAGGTGCACAGTCCATGGAGTTTTGACTTGTTTCTTCCTTGTGCTATATACATTGTTAATACCTTCTAAAACTTTTGAAACAAAGAACTTCACTCAACAGTCAGATTTAAGTATAACTATGCAGGGATTCTTCACAGCGCTGGGGATCGCTCCACCACAAGTGCCACAACTACTAACAGAACTCTCTTAATATACACAGAAAGCACACATATGCATCAGATCTCTTAGAAAAGGCACTTATGCTAATGGATTCTCAGAATTCATTTACATAGTCTGAGCATGCATAGTGAAAATAGAGTGAGGGCCTTCTCCCCTCCTTAGGGGTCCACACAGCCTTTTTCACACTGTCCATTAGTGAACTTCAGGTTTCTAGTGTGCATACATCGTCACAGAGTTACTTCATTGTCCTTCAGCTCCTGTTTGTTCCAGCTTTCAGTCACTTATCTTGACACTGTCATCTTCTTAGGCTTTTGTTTTCTTTAGGTGCCTGCTATTAGGGATGTACTTAGGGAGTTTTTCAGACTGTCCAAGGTCTATCTTATCTTTACTAGGCAAGGAATTAAAGGTTTTAAAACATCTTATAAGTGGGTAACTGGGTAATGACTACAGAGGGTAGTTAGGAAAAAGTGTAAATGAAATTATATACGTTACAGTAAAATACAGGAAAAATATAGGAAAAAATAAAAGCTAGTAAAACATAAGTGATGTCTAACATTAAATGTCATATTTTACAGGTCCCTGTGCATTAGCAATTTCAAGTATACTTGTAGCAGCTTCCCTTTACTTTATTGTGCCATATTTTTTCTACTCCAGTCCACCACTGGACATGATTTATGTAAATGTATTAGTATCTTGGAAGTAGTGAAAAGCATCTGAATTCAGAATGGATATAGTGGCTATGAAATGCCCAGATCTCAGCTTTTATGTGATTTCTGGAAGGATTTGAAGTGAACTTTCTAATTAATATAGTCTCCAGAAATTGTTTCATTTCTTCCTGAGGTGCCCCCACTTTCTGTCCTGCTTCCCCTCTTATTCTTAGTGATCTCTCTGTTTCCTATCTTCTTGTCAGTCCAGCCAACCTTATCTGGTGACTAAAAACCGTCTTCATTAAACAGGTTTTCCCCATAAATGACAACTCTTTTCACATCTCCTTCAGGTCAAGTGCAGTTGTATTTGTTTCCCTGCTTTGAGTATGACACCACATCCACCCATTAAATCCCCACCCTGATTCTCAGTAACGATCCCAGCTGATTGTCCCCATTGGGTATCAACTGTAGTTCACAAAGAGATGATGCCACTGTGGTTTCTACACCGATGCTGTGATCCTTGTACTGAGTTTTCTCCTGGCCTAGGTCCAGCGTTTCTGTACAGCAGAATGCTTCAGTATCTCAGAGGTCCCTGAAAAAAGCAGAAATTGTCACATTTACATTTTATGCCTGCAAAACTAAAAGATTTCTAGACTGAATGACTGTAGGATGTTTCACAGTAGTTTGTAAACAGCTGGAATATGAGGGGAATTGAAATCAAGCCTTACATTTAAAAAAAAAGGCAGTTTTGGGGAGGGAAAAGATTTTAAGAAAGCCTTGTTTGTGAAGAAAATACGGTTTTCCAGAGAGACTTGCGGTTAGCTAAGGTGAAAGTTCTGGTTTCAGTGTCACCCTCTGCTTGCAGATTTGAATCGACACACTCCATAGAACACAGTGTCCCCACACTCGCGGGTCGTGTAGGGTGGCTCTTTGTGTCTGCAGATAATGTTAAATCAGGAGCAGGAGCCCTGGTCTCTCAGATGAGCCTCTCAGCCGTGAGACAGAGGCTGCTACTCCACTTTACAAGAGGAGCAGTCTCACATGTCACTCAAAATACTTTGTTTTCCAATTGTTTGGGTTTCAGTTGGGTAGGAAAACCAGAACAGAAACTGAAAAGAAGTCAGTTTCAATCAGCATTTTTCCCTGCCGTTATTAGACCCAGCAGACAAAGTAAAAAAACCCAACAGTTATCCCTGTACTGAGTGTTGCATCAGGATCCTGCACACGTCTGCCTTGGCGCTTGCCTGCCCTTCTCAGTGGTTATATCTTCAAAGATCATTGTTGGTGTAGCTTGAAATTAATGGACACTTATGATCATTTTGATTTTAATCAGTTTATACTTCAACTGTCATCTTTAAGTGGGGACAGTGTCACTCTCCTTCAAGGAAGAACTCTGTCTGTGATAGTGGAGCTCTTGAGAAATTCAGGGTGCTTCTCCAAGGGAGTGGTTATCAGTAACCATGTGGTCTGAGTGGCAGTGCAAAGGCAGATTGGTACCCGGTTTCAGTGCTGATAATGAGCAGGACAGCTCACTGCCTGCAGCCCTTCCATTGTTCACACAAAGAAAAACATTATATTTTCCAATTCTTGTTGGTTTATGGGTGCAGTGGGTTTGGGAAAAAAAGCTGGTGCCTCCCAAGAAAAAGATGGAGGAGGACCATGAGGAAAATCATGTGGGTTCCAGGGCAGATGGAGTGTGCATTGAGCCAAGTAAAAGCAGTGTTGAGCAGAAAACAAGCAAAGATTCAGTGTTAGTCATCTCACCAAGTGTGGAAGCAGGCATCCAAACTATTGAGGACAAAATGGAGACTGGACAGGAGAACAGAGAAGAAGAAGGGGAAGAACTATCTAAGCGTGAACGTGAAGATAGGAAGACATCGGTAAAAATGGTACAGTATTGCGAAAGAGAAGCAGGGGATGAAAAACAGGAGAGTACAATTCTGTAGGAAGTCTGGGATTGTGGGCCTCTGCCTTCCCTGGGGCATCCTTTCTGAGGACATCTTGTGTGAGGAGTGTGGCAATGCCCGTGTCTGGGTGATAAAATCAGTGGAGCTTCTTTGGACCAAGCCACAGGACGAGAGGGTTTTGCAAGAGGCAAGGAAGTGAGTAAGGAAGGTCTGAGGAGCTACAACAGGAGCCTGAGGGCGATGGGAAAGCAGGAGGGAAGTGGGGCACAGGGCAGGGACAGCCATGAGGGAGGAGAAGGGCAGCAGGCGAAGGACTGGTAGAGCGGGAGGAGGGACCGGGGTGGGTGTGGGCAGGGAGGCGGCGAGTCTGAGGGGAGCTCCTGAGGGAGGCAGGGCCTCAGCGCGGGGGAAGTGGAGAGGAGATCGCGGCTGCAGGGGCAGGCGGTGGGGGAGCTGCTGCCACCTGCTCCGAGGTGGGTGGCAGGGGAGGAAGACTGGGGAGGGGGGAGGCTCAGAGCTGGGCACAGGAGGGGAGGGAAGGTGGGAAGAGCACGTAGCAGCAAAAGGTCAGCAAGATGCAGCGCTATCTGAAGTGTTCTGGTCTCCTCTCCTCTGTTGCCAGGGGCAGTGCAGGGTTCTGTTCCCTAAGGCTCTTTCCAGACCCCTCTGCACCACAGTGCCCCAGGCACCGCTCAGGGGACACCTGCCCCAACCTCCAGGTCCTGGCTTGTCTGAGCCTTTGTTCCTCTGCCCCAGGCCTACCAGCCCTCCTTTTGTACCTCCTCTGCTCCGACCCCGCTGGACCATTGTCCTTTCCCCTCACTGACCGCTCCCCTTGCCTGTTGTACCTAGCTGACCTTCCCCCTCTGCTTGAGGCCCACCTCCTTTCTGTTGGCAGATTTAAAAAGGACCAGAGAGAGGCTGCCCTTGCTGAAAGTCTGCCCGAGAGGCGTTTCTTGTGTCGAGCCAATACAATATTTCTGTTATGAAAACAGTGCGTGGCAGCTCCACCTGCACGCCCAGAATGTGCCACCTTGAGCCGGTCCCTGTTGCTGTTGGGGACTCTGCCTGCCCCCGCGGGAGAGGCAGTGGGCTCAGCTCTTATGATAAAGCCTTCTTCAGAGTGAGTCAAATTTAGAGAGGGATCTTAATTCCTACTTTCTATTTTTACTTTTGTAATTCTGCAGTGCTGCTGCTGCTCAGCTTCCTTATTAGTCCCGGTGGTTCTGTGTTTGTGATTAATCAAGCCTTTTTCCTTCAGGAGGGGGGCACCTTTCTGACACTTACCTAAGGAGGCCTCACTTCCAACAATGCAGTTGGAATCTCAAGTGATTTTTAACACAGAAAATAAAATCTCCTTATTCCCTTAATTCTCATTGTCTGGGTAACTATCTGCCTAATTGGTTCTGCATCAGATACTCTTCATTTCTGTCCCTGGCATCTGTCATTTCAGTATTTTAAAAGCAGCAATCAAAAGAAAAAAGGTGAGCGATAAAATCTGAAAGGTGAGAAGAGGTGGCCATGAGGGACAGCTGGTGTGTCAGCGGTGGCAGCTCTCCAGCACAGTTTGGGTTTACTGCCCCTCTGCTGCACGCGCCATGAGCTGGTGGTAGCAGTGGAATTATTGAATTTCACAGGGAAATCACTGACATCGCTGCACGCTGGTGCCTGGGGTTCCAACTGCTGCAGCTTGGCTGGGCAGGGGAGGATTCTTGAATGTGTATGTGTGGGGCCAGTCTTTACTACAGATGTGAGCAGAGCTATCTGTCAGCTACTACAGCTTGCAGACTCGTGGCCTGGGATGGAATCCAGACCATGTTGATGTGCAAAAGGTAATTCTGTTGGAAGCTTCATTTGCATGAGGATTTCACCTGGGAGCTGAAGGAGGTACCAGAGCAGTGCAATGACAGACTGTTCCTCTGCAGCACCCTTTGGCTGGATTGATTTAATTCATTCAGTTTGTAAGCCAGTTCTTTGCTGATTAGCCATGTCAATCCGCCTTTATCTTACTTCATGGTACAGTATATTACCTTTCTCCAGCTTTCTCTATTGCTTGCTTTTTTCTTTTTTTTTTTTCATTGCAACATGTTTTTCTCCTGTAATGAGACTGTCTTGCATTTTATTTCTGAGTTTTTCTAGTCCTTTCAGTGGCTAATGGTTGCTTGTTGTTTTTAATGTATTGATCATACTTGATGCATCATCAGTAGTTTTATTGCATTTTTGCTTCTCTATTTATGAATACTAAGATGCTTTTTTATGATAATGTGCTCTTATGTTTCCTGTCGGTGGTCCTAGATTCTCTCATGGTGTTAAAAAGACTGAGCAAAGGCAAAAGGAGATGGATGAAGTTAACTTCTGCGTGCTTAGAAAGAATTTTATTAGTTGTGAATTCCATCTCATGGTGTGACACTTGTATTTTAGAGTATGACAAAGATTTTGAAGCAGGTGAAGAAGGTAATGAAGAGAGACAGATTGATGATCAAATGAATGGAACATCAGAGTCATACTCAGGTGTTAAAAAACCTAATTTAGTCAATGAAAAGGAGAGTGAAACCTTATCATAGAAAGCACTGCAGGTCTCTGACAGTGAGAAGGATGAAGATGATTGACAGTGACTTCCAGAACGATTAACAAGGTTAGTTTTTTCATACTGAGGCTTAGAGAAGTTGACCTGGTGCATGTTTTACATTTTGTGCATGCCCAGTACATACGTTAAGGGAAAAACATATGATGAACCATGCAATTCCTACAGAACTGGAAAAAGATAGCTATTTTATCTGTTATTAATTTGACCATCAGTCATTGAAATGCAGCAAACCCCACAGACAGTGTAAGGGTGTGCCAGCTCACAGCAGACTTTGCTGAACTATTTAGGTGCAGCAATGGAGATGGAGCCGGGTGGCAAATTAGCTCTAAACACTTGGGCAGATCAGCACTTCGTGTCAGTGGTCACTGACATCTGAGACCACTCACACCTTCTGAGGATATGCACTTTTATCTGAGAAGCCCCCGGCACACCCGATGTGCCTCCTGGTATTTTAGCAGTGCTGTCTTTAATGACCCTAAACAGTCAGAACCTCGGTGGCATCCTCTGGCACACCGCTGGCCCGTGCTGGTTGAGGGAGAAGATGCCGTCAGCTCGGCTCTCCCTGCTGTCTGCTGTGGAATTATCTTCATCAATAATCCCATGGAAAACTTGCAGGCAATTTCTAATTTCTTAGGTAAACGGCAGCATTCCATTCACCATGTTGTGAATAAGCTGGAACTGAACTGCCTCTTCCTGTGGCAGTTTTATTTCTCTCTTAACTTTTCTCCTCTATGGCTTTGTTAGATCCTGAGATGAGTTATGTGCCTCTTGTTTGTCATAATGTTCCAGGATTTTTCAGTTTACTGCTCTTTTAAGATTAAATAGTTCATATTCCTTATATTTGCCAGCCCGAATGTGCAAACTGTTGCTTGAGTTAAATGGAAACATCACTTTCACATTTGTATTTCTAGGTGAATTAAGCAATGGTAATACAGCTCTTTGTGAAAAGGTTGCAGCTGCAAGAAAGATGGTGGATGACTTCTGCTCCCCTTTTGCTTTTTAATGGCTTCTCTTTCTGGCTTCCTCTTTTCTAACTTTGTGATAGTTCTTGAAACTGCAGTCCAGTCCAGGTGGAAACAGCAATGGCAGCTGGACATGGTGATCACGTGAATTCTGAACCTGATGATTCCTGTACAGATGTGGAAGAAGAGGTTGTAGCAACTGGGGAGTATGATGCCAGTGAAGGTGAGGTTGGCTGTTGAGCAGGGACATGGATTAAATCTGATTAATCTGAAGTCTTTTTATAGAAGTGTTTGGCCTTTCCCTTTCTAGTCTGTCAAGCCCTATGTGTCCTCTTTTCTTTCCTAACTTGGATAAAATTGGGTGGTGACTAGCTGGCTTCTGTAGTCATGTGCAGTTAACCTGTATTACAGTAAATAACTGCTTTTTTGGCAGTTATAATGGTCCTAGGTAAAGAATCCAGGCCATGAAAACCCCACACCAGGGGCATTTAGACAAAACAGCAGTGACTAAGGAAACCCCACACCAGGGGCATTTAGACAAAACAGCAGTGACTAAGGAAAGGCAGGTACTATTGGTGGGACTTTTTCCTGCACCTTTAGGTGCACAGGGAGCAGAAATAATTGCTCTTACAGAAGCTGCAAAATACGGACTTTAAATATGCTTTTAGAATCTGCCATGCAACTGGGACTTTATGGAAAGAATGGGGTTTCTTAACATCAGCAGAGAAGTCTGTGCCCCATGGAAGACAGGTCAAGGAATTATTAGAGGTGATACAATTACCCTCTGAGATTTCTGTCATCTATATAAAAGCACATACTCAGAGGCAAGATATGATTTCTAAAGGAAATTCTTTAGCTGACCAAGCAGCTAGAGCCACAGCACGACAGGTTGTGTTTATCATGTCATTATCACAACACGAGGTGATATCCAAACTGCTGGATATAAGTAAGTTATATGAAGACCTCTCTAATGAAGAAAAGGAGGAGTGGATCCAGCTTGGAGCCCAGCCACAAGGAGAACAATGGATGCTTAATATCAAGACTCTTCTTCCAAAAAGGTATTTATTACCGATCGCGCGATGGCATTACGAAAAAGCTCATGGGGGGCCAAAGAGCTTAGCGCTTCGGATTCAAAGATTTATGGGAATTTATGCAGCAGCTAAAAGAATCTGTAAAGGATGTAAAATTTGTAAATAATATGCTTCTGTGTGAATTAAGGCACCCAGTGGAAAAGACCTCCAGCCACCTTTCATTTTTCAACAGCTCCAAATTGATTATACTGAAATAAAAAAAAAATTAAAAAAAAAATTAAAAAAAAAAAAAAAAAGGTACACTTACATGTTAGTGATAATTGACCAGCTAACAGGATGGGTAAAAACTTTTCCTACCAGAAAAAATGATTCAAAAAATTTTACTGGAGGAAATAATTCCTCAATAGGGAGTTCCTGAAGTCATTGATTCTGATCATGGGGGTCATTACACAGCTGATACTTTAATTCCAATTAATCATTGCTTAGGAATTTTTAGTCAGTATTATATTCCCCATCACTGCAAATCACCTGGCCAAGTAGAACGAATGAACAGAACTTTAAAAGAAAAATTACTTCAGGTTTGTAAACAGACTGACCTAAAGTGGCCTGATGCTTTAAATTTAGTGTTATGGGATAAAAAGAATACCCCGAGAACCAATTGATATTTCCCCAGCTACATTTTTATTTAAATTAATTGTTACTATTTTTAACAATTATTTTCATAATGGTCTGTGTGATTGTTTTGTTTGTTACATTGTTTGTGGTTCTTTTATAATGCAGAAGATAGAGAGATGCGGAATTATAAATAAGAAGGATCGCAGGAGTGCAATGGAAAAAAAAAAAAAGAGGGAATTTGTAAAAGGAAGAAGCTTTAGAAAAGGGTTTTCTCTTAAGGTATTGCTAATAGGAGGAATAATTAATAACTAGATATTGTTTGCAATAGAGCACAGGTGCTCTAGGAACAATACCGACAGTTTAAGCAATTTAGAAAGGCTAGGCAGTGAAAAGCTACACATAGATTGCGTAAATGTTACATAGGTTTTCAGTCTTTCCTGAGAAGTCTAAAAGTGAATTATGATGAAGATTGTTCAGAAGATGAGTAACCATGATGACCGAAGACTGCATCAGTGAGCAGTGGTGTCTGAAGAGGAATTAGAATGGAACGACAAGAACTAGTCAAAACTGGAATACAATGGACTTTTGAAAATGATGATGAATGGAAGAGCTGCAAGTTCCTGGAAAATCAGCAAAGACTCTGTATTGCATGTTGTATAGAGAGAGAGAGCGCTATTTGTTAGCTGTTACTGGAGCAAACGGCACCAAGGGAGAGAGCTTGGGAGAAGATCCCCACGGCTGGGCTATGGTCTCTGGAGCAGGTTCGTGGAAACCACAGACTGTGACATCTCGTCAGGGAGGAGGAAGAGGCAGAGGGTTTCCTCAGAGTCACAGGTCAGACACCGTTCGGGGCAGCGCGGTGGTGACGGGGGCAGACTGTGGCCCTGCATGAGGGCAGAGCGTGTCAATCCTGTGTTGATTACCTGTTAGTTGCAGCTCTGTAACGTGTCAATTGCATGTTCATCCCATGTTGGTCCCATGTAAATCCCGTGTCATTCACAGGTTGATTCCCCGTTGACTGGGAGGTGGGTCAGGGCACCAGATGGACAGTGGACTTCTTTCTGGGATCTTGAAATTGCTCTCTTTTCCCTGCCACACTGCAGCTTTCTTCACAGATGCAACACTGCTCCCTCTGAAAGCATCCCGCCTAGACCCAACCCATTTCTCCACAGTTGGCCCTTCTGCCTTTGCAGCCCTCCCACAGAGCCTTTGGGAGGCCCTTAGCTGTCCCGTGCCACAGCTTCTGGGGGTTCCCCACGGTTCTGGTCCTTTCAGGAGGGCAGGGCAGGACCTTTTCACAGCTCTCTTTGCAGGACATGGTGGTGGGCACAGAGGACTTCCCAGAGACGCACTCAGGCTCCTCCACACCAGCTCCCACACCCAGGTCTGCTGGGGAGCAAACCCCACCAAGGAAGAGAGCGCGGAGGACATCCCCACGGCCGGGCTCTGGTCTCCTCAACGGGTTCATGGACACCACAGACTGTGACCTCTTAGCAGGGAGGAGGAAGAGGCAGAGGGTCTCCTCAGAGTCACAGGTCAGACACCGTTCGGGGCAGCGCGGTGGTGACAGGGGCA
>NW_020799118.1:17395202-17400764 GCF_003259725.1 Athene cunicularia | reverse complement strand
GCAGGTCGGGATTTTGTGAATGCCCAAAGGCAGCGGAGGTGGCTGGTGCTCCAGCCCTGAGTGTTGGTGTGCTGACACCCTCGAGTGAATTCTGGGGCCTTTCCTGATAGCAGCCAGACTTAGCCAGGTGTTTTCAACTACACACTGGAAAACACATTTTAATAGCACTCCTCTGCCACTCGTACAAGACTTTGAAGGATGGCATTGCTCCTAGAAAGGTCTGACATCAGTGGGGTTCCCTTGTGGGCTAGACACTTGTTTTCACCAAGTTACAGTCAGGATCAGGGAAGACTTGACCTGATAATGCAGTTCAAGTCTCTAGAGGGAGAGGAAGGTAGCCTGAGGCACAGAAATCAGAGCGTGGGTTTTTTGGACTTTTGGCAAAGTAAGCAGGGGAACAGAGTACTTTCTGAAACTGTTTCTTGACCAGTGAATTTCAATGTCAGCGTCAGGCTTCTCCCAGTGCTTCTGGGTTGGGTGTAGAGTTGTTTGTACTGGGTGCTCCTGTAGAGAACTCGACTTTCAAACATGCTTCTGTGCAACAGTATTGTCTCATCTGTTTTCAAATGGCATTTCCCTGCAGTCATTGCTGAGGAAATGGCTCCGCCACAAAGCATCCTCTATCCCCCGGAGAAGATCTACATGGAATGGCAGCAGCGGCAGAGAGCTGGAGCGGGACTCGGCAACCTGGGGAATACGTGCTTCCTCAACTCTGTCCTGCAGTGCCTGACATACACACCCCCTCTGGCCAACTACCTGCTCTCTCAGGAGCACAGCCAGTCGTGTGAGTGCTTTTAAGAACATCTCCCTGTAAATCTGCTGGGCACTTCCCAGGGATACCCAGAATCTGGAATTGGATTTAGGAGAAAGGCAGCCCTTCTTTGTCAACCCCCCCGAGTTGGTGGTGTTTGAACACTCAAGCCTAGACGTCGCTTGCTGTATCTAGGCGTGTTCATCCTCAGAAAGGCACCTCTTTCTAGACTCGGCTCCCCATTCCTGCAAATTAAACTCTCTCTGCTTGTTGCAAAAGAAACCTGACGGCTGTTTAGCATCCCTCTGCAGAACGTTTTCTACGGGGCAAAATGTGCCGGGCTTGTTGGGACTTTGGCAGCTTGGGAGAAGAGGAGTGGAGACTCTTGTTACAACTTCAAGATCTCCATTAGGTTTCTTCTCAGCACTACGGGTATTTTGCTGACCTGAGGAGCTTGCTTCCCTCCCTCTTCAGGTCATCGGAGAGACTTCTGCTTGATGTGCAGTATGGAAGCGCACGTTAACGAGGCCCTGCGATCCTCAGACAGCACCATCCAGCCTTGGGCTATCGTCCGTGCTCTCACACGTAAGTCATTTCAGTTGCTTTTACAGATTTATTTCCCCCCCCCCCCCACCATTGTTGTAGGAGAGAACTACTAACTTCTTTTTTAGGAATAGGAAAAGATTTCATGCTTGGCAAGCAGGGAAGCGCCCGCCAATGCTTACACCGTACTATCAACACCATGCAGAGAAATTGTCTGAGTCGGAGAAGCAGGTAAGCATAAGCAAATTACTTTTCAATCTTCTCAAGCTTTTTGAACACCTTGATGTACTCCAATCAAGGAAACCCCACACCAAGGTCTTTCAGACAAAGGGAAAAAAATGGAGGAGCTAACTCTCTGTCTTACCATTTAGACAGAGATTGGACATCGCTTCTCGATCAACTACCATTGTCCATCAAATATTCATGGGCTATCTGAGATCCAGAGGTACTTTTCCATTGCTCTCCTTGGAATTGTCTGTGTCCTTCTGTCTGCCTGTGATAAAGAGCTGATCGTGTGACTGGCGTAGTAGCTATGAAGGACATAAACTGGCACAGTCAATTGACTTCCCCGATTGCTGAACACTTTGATTTGCCTTCCAGTCGTGTGCCTGAGCTGCAGCGCGGTTTCCACTTCCTACAGATCCTTCCTGGATATTCCTTTGGATATAAAAGTAAGAGGGCTTGTAACTGTGCTTTGGGATGTCCCAGGACCCCAGTAGCTTTCCTGAATCCACACAGTTGACTTAAAAGTGCATCCTGCAAGCGCAAGAGAGCCTGGTGGTGGGTGGGATGTGGAATGGATGGAATGCTCCTGGGGAGTCCATGGCCGTGGTCTCTCTGTAGGTGCTGGCCTTAAGCTGAACAAGCACACGTTCTCCTCTCTGCACCCTTGATGTACTCTCATCCTTCTTCCCTTGGCTCTTCCTCAACACCCGTCTGGCTCCTAGGCTGATGGGTTGCTGTGTTTTCAACTGAGCGGTGGCACAGAGATGCAGCTCTTGATAGCCCCGTGCATCCCTGGGAAATGAGGGAAATGTCAAGCATAATACCCTCTTTCTGGACACTACTTGTGGGTTCACAGTGGCTCTCCTCAGCATCACCTAGCTGGGTTTTCTGTAAACCAGTAAGTGTTTGGGCGAGGGTATCTCCCGTAGCTCAGTGCTCTCCTTTCTCACTCCTCCAGGCCGCATCATCTGTCCCTGCAGCTCTGGAGGATTTTGTGAAGCCTCAGCAGCTGGATGGTGAAAACTGCATTCAGTGTAGCAAGTAAGATGATTACTCACAACACTTGAGTACTAGGTTGTGTGTGCAGGAGCTGTATGTCATCTATCCCACGTCACCTTTTCACCTAGGTTTAATGCACCATAATGAGATGCAGCTTTTTTTAATATGGCCTTACGGTACTGAATAACCTTAAAATAGCGTGAGGATGTGTGAGCCATGAAAGGTTATCTGGCCTTCCTGGGGCAAGACAGGGAGCATTTCAGCACTTGGCTCTGTGCTTGGTTTCAAGGTGTGACAAGATGTCTGCCATCTCCAAGACAAACACAGTCCATCACGTGCCCAGGGTTCTCACGGTGTGTCTGGGAAGGTGTGAAGGTTTGACCGGCAGGAAGATCAGCAAGGTGTGTATGCAACTGGGAGTGCAACTTCCTCTTCCTGGAGCAGATCTCCCAAAGCAGTGTGCTCTTTCACAAGCTGTTCTTGTGGAGTTTTTTGTTTTCTTCTGGGGAGAGGAGAGTTCCTGTGGGAAGACAAGCGTGTACTCTGCTCCAGCAGAGCTGCTTTGGCCAAGAACAGTTTCCTGCTACCCAAACCATGACATGTTGCTTTAGGGAAAACCAAGTATTCTTGAACCCCAGAACTGTGTTGATAGAGCTCTGGCCCCTGGTCTGGGAAGGCTATTTCAGGTAGTAGTTGAGGATCATTTCTGAGCCCTCTTGGTCTCTCCGTAGGTGGTGGAGTACCCAGAGTACTTGGATCTTCGCCCGTACATGTCTCAGACAGCTGGAGAACCGCTCGTCTACTCCTTATATGCTGTCCTGGTACATAGTGGTGAGAGCTGTCACAGAGGACACTTCTACTGCTATGTGAAGGTAGAGATCAACATCCTTCCTCGCAAAGGAAATACTTGTGCTGGGGACGACAGATGTTCATGGCAGTGTTACTGGCAGCCAAGGTTTTGGGGGAGAAGGTCTCCTTAGGAGCTGGCCGGGATTTGTTTTGATTTGATGGACTCTTGGTTCTGTAGTTTTCTGCCTCTGTTTTTGCTGAGGAACCATGCAGTTCATCTCCAGGTATCAATGCCTTTTTTGACAGGCCAGCAATGGACTGTGGTATAAGATGAATGATGAGTTTGTGGATCCTTGTGACCTCGACAGAGTTCTCAGTCAGCAAGCCTATTTACTCTTTTATGTCAGGTACAAACAAGTATTAAAATGTGTTCAGAGTACACTTCCTTTTCCTGTCTTTGCTTTTTTTCTTCTCATCCTCTTTCTATTTCTGTGTTTCTCCTTCTGTCACCAGAGACAATTACCACCTGCGTCCTTCGGTGCTGTCAAATCTGAACTACCCCATGTCAGTCCTTATCTTTCCTTGCTGGGCTTTAGGGTCCTGTCTAAAGTAGTGTAAACTGCTGCTTGTCTGCTATCTGAAGCTGGCTAAGAGAGAGAAGAGCACTTTAGGGGGGCCTACAGGAAAGATGGGGAGGGACCCCTTATCAGGGGGTGTATTGACAGGATGAGGGGTAACAGTTTTAAACTGGCAGAGGGTGGATTTAGATTAGATACTAGGAAGAAATTCATCCCTGCGAGGGTGGTGAGGCCCTGGCACAGGTTGCCCAGAGAAGCTGTGGCTGCCCCTTCCCTGGAAGGGTTCAAGGTCAGGTTGGACGGAGCTTTGGGCAACCTGGGCTAGTGGACCTGGGGCAGGGGGTTGGAACTAAATAGTCATTAAGGTCCCATCCAACCCAAAGTAATTGATGATTTGATGATTCTATGAAATGGAGGTTGCAGGCAACCTGGTGGGAAGACCATGATCGAATTTCCCATTTGTAGTCTTGGTTAGGTTTTCTCTCCGTTGTAGAAACTGCTTCAAGAAATTGACCGAACCCCAAAGGAGGCTGCAAGAACAGCCCTAAACAGCGATCACTCTTTTTTTCTCCAGGTGCTCTGGACTGAAGCTTGAAGAAAGGGCTTCTTCCTCACCAGCACCACCATCTGCCTCTTCCCTCCTCAGTCAGGGGGTGGCTGGCAGCAAGCAGGTGGGTTCTGTGGAACCACAGGGTCTGCCTCCTCAGACAAAGGTAACTGGGGAGGTGGGTCAGGGCACCAGATGGACAGTGGACTTCTTTCTGGGATCTTGAAATTGCTCTCTTTTCCCTGCCACACTGCAGCTTTCTTCACAGATGCAACACTGCTCCCTCTGAAAGCATCCCGCCTAGACCCAACCCATTTCTCCACAGTTGGCCCTTCTGCCTTTGCAGCCCTCCCACAGAGCCTTTGGGAGGCCCTTAGCTGTCCCGTGCCACAGCTTCTGGGGGTTCCCCACGGTTCTGGTCCTTTCAGGAGGGCAGGGCAGGACCTTTTCACAGCTCTCTTTGAAGGACATGGTGGTGGGCACAGAGGACTTCCCAGAGACGCACTCAGGCTCCTCCACACCAGCTCCCACACCCAGGTCTGCTGGGGAGCAAACCCCACCAAGGAAGAGAGCGCGGAGGACATCCCCACGGCCGGGCTCTGGTCTCCTCAACGGGTTCATGGACACCACAGACTGTGACCTCTTAGCAGGGAGGAGGAAGAGGCAGAGGGTCTCCTCAGAGTCACAGGTCAGACACCGTTCGGGGCAGCGCGGTGGTGACAGGGGCAAACTGTGGCCCTGCATGGGGGCAGAGCGTGTCAATCCTGTGTTGATTACCTGTTGGTTCAACTCAGTAACGTGTCAGTTGCATGTTAATCCCATGTTGGTCACCTGTTACTTTTGAGTCAACCCTCTGCTGATTTCCTGCTGGTCCTGTCTCAATCCTGTGTCAATCCCATGTTCACCCCCTGTTCATCACAGCTGTGATCTGCGCAGCCGGTTCGTGGAGGAGATGGAGCACCACTGCTCTGTGAGGCGGAGGAGGAGAACTTGGCCTCCAAGTTGTGACTGTGCTCCCAAACGTGATGCAGCCCCAAGGCCCTCCAGTGGCAGCTCCCAGTTGTCTCCTGCACCCAGGGCTGCTCGAGAGCAAACAGCACCAAGGGAGAGAGCGCAGAGCAGATCCCCAC
>NW_020799118.1:17388258-17395152 GCF_003259725.1 Athene cunicularia | reverse complement strand
GTATAAGAGACAGGGTGTGGGCAGCTGCCCCGCCTCGATGGGGGAGGGGCTAGGGAGCAGATGTGGGGCTGTTTAAAAAGCACCCTACCATTACAACCGTCCTATGGTCACACAGTGCCACTTCGTGGGTGTAACTAAATGCTCCTGATATGTTTGCAATTCTAAAAACCACCGACATCTTTCCAGGTTAGCAAGCGTTGTCCAAGGATAATCAGCACAGAGTCATGCAAATGACCGGTAGTTCAGAAAATAAGAACTGAGAGTGAGAGCAGCGCAGAAGAGAGTGCTCCAGGGTAACCAGAACAGCAGCCACGGAAGCACTAAGGGACCAACAGAATATTCAAGAGAAGAGAATTAAAAGGCATTTGGCAAGAAAATAAAAAAAATTGGAATGAAGATTTGGTTTTAGCCGCACTCTTATTAGTGTGAAGATACATAAATATTCAGAACGTAAAACATGACAAAATACATCTGTTCTGCAGACAGCTCTTATTTTAAAAACTGGCCCTAACAAAAGAGCTAACGAGAAACATGCTGAATTTTACTTCTCACATTTCCAGGTATCTTTCTACTTGTCATTTCAGTAACAAGGGCACCTGACTCTTCTCACCTAACTTCCCAGTATCTGCATGACAGGTTTCAATTTGTCTGTTTTCCTCTCAACTACACCACAGTTATCACTTTACAATGGAATTCTCTTACCATATGTACCCCTAAAAACTAATGATGCTTCAGGTAGACCCTGCTCACCTTGGAATGGGTTTGAAATGTCGGTCAGTTGAGTTGCTCTCAGGGCATGCTCCCTGCAGGGTACCAGAGGGAGGATGGAAGTGAGAGCTAATTTGAAGAAAAGAGTTTAAAATACTAGTGTTTAAGGTGAAATTTTCCTGGCAAAGTGTCTGGAGGGTACCCGAGCCGAGACTGCAGGAAGAAGGACTATTGGCTAGAGAGTTCAGAAACATAGAGTCCCAGTCCAGTAAAGTATTTAAGCATTGAAATGTGCCATCCGTCTCTAGCTCATCTCAATTCTTTAGAGTTACCTCATTCATCCACCAGAAATTTCAATATGAGAAGGGAAATTGACCTGTGCACATAGCTGTCACCAAAATATTATAGAAGGGCTCAGAAGTTGTGTTTGCTCTGTGCTTTCCAGTATCTGAAGGTAAACATTTCACTGTACGGTACATTGATTTCTTCCAAACTGGTAACAGGAACGCTTGCTTTGCAGTAGAACTTGCTTTAGATTCCTGTAGCAAGTGGAGAACTGTCGTCGTGGTAGAGACAGTCAAAAAACGACAGGAGACCAATTTCACTTAAGTTGGCATGCAAGGCGAAAACACACACACCCCCCCACACACACGCACACCCCCTTTGTTATCTGCCTTTTTATAACATCTCTCTGCTGCCCTGGCAAAAGACTATCGGTTATACAGTTGTTTTTCACAAATACATTGGTGGTTAGTTGCTACCATCTGTGTTCCCCTTACTTCCTCAGAGTTGTTTGCAACATTCTTCCCTCTGTCTGTCTCGTCTTCTCAAGGGCACACCGGAATCTTGTCAAGGTCGAGCTCTTCTCCAGTCAGGTTGCCGGCAGACCGGCTGCCTTCCCTGGCAGAGAACTGTTGAACAGAATCATGATATCTTGTGCCCGTCTTACTAGTTGCACCGTCCATAAGCCCTGTCTCAGGCATCTTGCTGCTTTCCCACAGCTCAGCATTGCAGCTCTCCGTTGTTTTTCCCTGCCACCTGAGCACAGCCTGGCAGGTTCTTATCTTTCTCCCAAGGCCTGTTTCTCATCAAAGCCTTGCTCCTTCTCCGGGCCTGCGCAGAGCTGACAGGCCGATGGTGACTTGCCTCTCTCCCACATCCATTCAGAAGCAGAAACATGGCACACAGCCCTCCTGTCCGGTCATGAGACAGAGCAGAACATGCCTCCAGAGCGTGCAGAGCCTGACTGAGGGATGCTGACCAAGCTGACTTTAACCAGAGCTCTAAGTGCCGCCCTCATGAGTGACCTGCACACTGCACGCTGCATCAGGGGCCAAGCACAAATCGGAATCCAGAAATCCTGAGGGCTGGTCCTAAACCAGGCCACGGCGCCAGGCCTCTCCTTCAATCCAAGCACCTAGTGACATTCTCAATTTCTAACCTGCTGTTACTATCGGAAACTCTGGGGACCAAGCCTGGGGGCCCTTTGCAGTGAAGAAATGAAGAAAGACGTCAGTTTAATGCGTCATCGGAACAGCAGCTGGGAGTTACCGCTCCATGCCAAAAGCATCTGCACAAAAAGCCCAAGCTGACAGTCACGGTGTGTAGGGCAAGGGCATTTCTGTGTGAGAGAGCGATCTTTGTAACCTTGTCACTCACACTGACACAGCACCTCTCAATTGCAGTAAGAGAGCTATGGGGAAAAGAGACTTAATGGTCGCGAGTCTCGTAGGCAGGAAACCAAAGGCCTGGAATCTCTCTCGATGTACAGGGGAGGTAAGAGCATGACATGGTTTGGTTTGGTTTGTGGGTTTTTTCCCCCCCTCTTCACCCTAACAAGGAATTTTTTCTGCCATCTTTAGCCTGTGTTAGTCCAACAGTAACTTCAGTAACTTGGCAACAACTAGTAACTTTTTTCTTTGTTTTTGTTCTTTATTTTCTTTTGTTGTTGTTAAACTCTAGAAGAATAACCACCACCTGAAGTGAGTTACCAGGACATGGTGTACTCCTATTGCACTGCAGAAGAAAGCCTTCATTTTATTTGGTCAAAGTGAACACATTTTAAACTTGTTTTTCTATGGGTAAAACTCAGGTCTTCCAAAGCATACATGCCACAGTTCAATGAAGGAAGAAAAAAGTAGTTTTAGAAGGACAAGGACTAAATCTCTGAGACAACCCTAGGGAAGGTCACTGGGAAATGGGCCAGGCATGGTACAAGACAGCAAGGTTCAAAGTTGTTCTTCGTTGCTGCATACAACTCCCTCCCCACACTGACATTTTCTCCACCACTGCTCCCTGCACCTGTCTTCTCAGACGCGGCGTTGTGCCACTGCATTACCCTGCGGAGGTGTCATTGGAACTCTCCTCACAATTCCTAACAGCGTGGGATTTTGTGCAGCGGCAGGCTGCAGTGAGAATCTAGATGGTATACCTAAATGGAAACAAGACCTCTGCAATTGTTAAGCTGTCACGTGGCATCCAGGTGAATTGTTCTATATTGCTTTGGCACATACGGAGGGATGACCTGTGTGCCAAAGGGGGGTGGGGGAGGAGACAGGGAGCAAGTCTCAGACATAGTCAGGCAGCCCAGAGGCTCCTACACATCCTCGGGCACCGATGATCTACCCCTGTGGGCACACGGAGATCAAGAGTGGCAGCCGAAAATCAGGCCAAAGAGGCAGAAAAGAGGTCTGTTGGAAGAGGTCTGAAAAGCTGCCCCTTCCTGCCACCCTGCTGTGGCTCACTCCTCTGGGCTCGGTCCCCACGGCGTCGGAGGCCTGGAGGGGCTGGAGCAGAACGTTGGGGTGCTGCAAAGGAGCAGGAAGGCAGGTCCTCTCCTCGGCTGCACGGTCATTCCTGTGGTTAGCAAAGTTGCTGGGTTCCAGCGGTGCCAGTGAGCAGTTCATGGTGCCTGGCAGGAGCGTCACAGACTAGTTGGGTCTCCTTCTGTGCTCTGAACTTGTGAGAGCTACAGAGGTGACAAAACTTCTTGGCCAAGAAGATCCTCCTCAGGTGACATGATGTGTGTTTGAAATCCACCCAGAGAGTATATCTTCCTGAAGCAGAGAGACAATCCCAAAGCATCAAGCTGTGGATCGCTGCAGCAGCTTTGGGCGTAAACAAAGACAGCACTTCTTTTTCTCTTTATCTCAGTTAACGTATTGTTAGATACCACAGGGATGGGCAAGGGAACGAGTCTGAAGATAGCTTTGCCAGCTGGTGTTTCCCCTTCCAACAGCGCCTAATGAGGGCAGGCATAGTCTGCATACGTCTGCCAGAGCTTCCTAGAGCCTGGAAGCCCTGGCAGCTGGTTCTGGTCAGGCTTCTTGTTGCTTTTACTAATAACAGCAGTGAAATATATATATATATATCTATATATATATCTATATATATATCTCAAAGCCATTTTGCAAATCTTTTTCTCTCTCCCCCACCACACCACACCACACCCCCACACCCCCACGGCTTCTTCAGAGGAATAATACTAAAAGGTCAAATAAGAAAAAACTCTGTCCAGGTGTTCTCATGGACAAGATGCCTTCTGTAAAAGGAGCCTCTTGGGGCACAGGAATTCTTCAGCCGCATTCACCCAACCGAGCCCGCCTGCCCTGGTGTTTTGTGAAGGGTGACAAAAGCCACACTGCATAAGCCCAAAAGCTGTAGCTGAAGTGTGTGCGTGAGGAGCAGGCAGCAGCGGCACACCCTGCTGGACATTGAGCTGCCAGGATCCTCTGCATCCCGGGTGGCATCAGGCAGTGCCAGCTCCTGGGCCCTGACCCTGCCATGAGCTCAACGGGGAGGGAACTTTGCACCTCTGAATGTCAGATGGCAGCTGGAGGAGCGGTGCTAGAGGAGGCTTGGAAGCAAAGCTGACTTTGTCCTGAAAGGTGAGGCTGCGGTGTGACAATTAAATACAGCACTCGGCTGCTGGCTGGTCCCAGGCAAATGGTGCTGGAGCCTCACTGGTCCTGCTGGGGCAGGGGCAAAAACGACCACTCCGAGCAGGGCAGAGTCAGGGGCAAAAGTAAATGCCCCAAGTGGGGCAGGAGCAAAGCTAGCCACCCTGATTTGTGCAGGGGCATAAAGAGCCACCTGAGCAGGGCAGGGCTAAATCCAGGTACCCTGGGTGGAGAGGGGGAAAAATGAGCTTCCCCAAGCAAGGGAGGGGAAAAAACAGCTGTCCTGAGAGGGACATGATGAGAAAAGGCCACCCAAGCAAGGCTGTGGCCAAACTGGATGCCCCAAGTGGAGGATAGAAAGATCTTCCATGAGTGGAGCAGGGGCAAAACTAACTGCCCTGAGCTCAGCAGGAGTACAACTCACAGCCCCAAGCAGGACCGAGGGAAACTAGATGACCCGGGAGGCCAAACCGGCCAGCTAAAGTGGGGCAGGAATAACAACGAGCCGTTTCGTTGGGGCAGGACCAATGCTACCCGCCCGCTGAGCAGGAACAGGGAGTTACACCAGCTGTGCTACCAGCCTAAACCTACCTAAGCCAAGCGGGTCAGGAACAAAAGTGCCTCCAGCCACCCCGGGGTGGGGGGGTGGGGGTGGGGGGAAAATCTGGCAAAGCTGGGGCTGATAGGAAGCTCCTGGAGGCAGTTGAAAATGTGAAGATGCTTAAAATCCACACAGGAATGGTTTTCAGAGCTGGAGGGTGAGAACACAGCTGGGTGGGGGCCGGGCAGCCAGCCAAGGTCAACCCAGCGCAGTTGCTGAAGGTGTTTCTTTGGTAGTGCTAGTTCAGAGTCAACCTGTGGCTGTATCTGGGGGGGGCAAATAAAGTTCATTGGAGATGAACCTGTAAGAGACCGGGTGCTTTGCTCCATGAGCCTCACGCACACAGTGCGTATCTCGAAGAGTAGAAAAGAAACTCTCGGCAACCCCAGTGTGCCAGCCAAAGCTGTGAGGAGGCACGCTTACAGCCCTGGGCAGGTTTCCATCCCTCTGGCTGCTGCGGCTCAGGGAAGGGGTGGGAGCCCTGCCCGCGGAGGAGCAGCCTTTCCCCAGCAGTGTGCAGGGCAGCCCAGGGGCTGCCAGATGCTGGCTACGGGAGTTGCTGGGGCCGAGGCAGCTGCGTTGCCACGGCGCGGGCCCATGTCACAGAGGGGCAGTGGTGCAGCACCGGCTTGGAACTTGTGATCTCCCCTGTCCAGCGAAAGCCAGCAGCTCCTTCCTTTGCTACCTGCGTGCCTACTTTTTTCCAACTCTTTATCGTTTACTTCCCACTTCTCGTCAGCTTCCACCCTCTTTCAAAGGTAATTACGATTTGACTTTCAGGACAGATTATGAAGAGTAGGTAGATAGAGGATACAAGTATTGAGAGGGCCTTTGTAGTTGCTGTCAGGGGGAGTCTTGTGACAGGGACAGTAGGGCTCTCAGCCTGCAGCTTGCATCAGCCACAAGTACCACTGAAGGACTTTTGTTGGGAGATGCTGTTCTGTGCGTTGTGTTTGGGGTTTCTTTAAACGTTTTGCTGAGCTTCTATCCTTGTTTTGCAATCAGGGATTTGCGCTGATCTTCTCTCTCTGGAGAGCACCCTGACATCCCCCTTTGCCAAGCGAAGATTTCCCTTCTGTTCCTGAGAGGAGCGACGCCTGCAATGGGGAACGACTCCCGTGAGTAGTAACAGCTTCCCCAGCAGGTCGGGATTTTGTGAATGCCCAAAGGCAGCGGAGGTGGCTGGTGCTCCAGCCCTGAGTGTTGGTGTGCTGACACCCTCGAGTGAATTCTGGGGCCTTTCCTGATAGCAGCCAGACTTAGCCAGGTGTTTTCAACTACACACTGGAAAACACATTTTAATAGCACTCCTCTGCCACTCGTACAAGACTTTGAAGGATGGCATTGCTCCTAGAAAGGTCTGACATCAGTGGGGTTCCCTTGTGGGCTAGACACTTGTTTTCACCAAGTTACAGTCAGGATCAGGGAAGACTTGACCTGATAATGCAGTTCAAGTCTCTAGAGGGAGAGGAAGGTAGCCTGAGGCACAGAAATCAGAGCGTGGGTTTTTTGGACTTTTGGCAAAGTAAGCAGGGGAACAGAGTACTTTCTGAAACTGTTTCTTGACCAGTGAATTTCAATGTCAGCGTCAGGCTTCTCCCAGTGCTTCTGGGTTGGGTGTAGAGTTGTTTGTACTGGGTGCTCCTGTAGAGAACTCGACTTTCAAACATGCTTCTGTGCAACAGT
>NW_020799118.1:17381685-17388208 GCF_003259725.1 Athene cunicularia | reverse complement strand
ACACACACCCCCCCACACACACGCACACCCCCTTTGTTATCTGCCTTTTTATAACATCTCTCTGCTGCCCTGGCAAAAGACTATCGGTTATACAGTTGTTTTTCACAAATACATTGGTGGTTAGTTGCTACCATCTGTGTTCCCCTTACTTCCTCAGAGTTGTTTGCAACATTCTTCCCTCTGTCTGTCTCGTCTTCTCAAGGGCACACCGGAATCTTGTCAAGGTCAAGCTCTTCTCCAGTCAGGTTGCCGGCAGACCGGCTGCCTTCCCTGGCAGAGAACTGTTGAACAGAATCATGATATCTTGTGCCCGTCTTACTAGTTGCACCGTCCATAAGCCCTGTCTCGGGCATCTTGCTGCTTTCCCACAGCTCAGCATTGCAGCTCTCCGTTGTTTTTCCCTGCCACCTGAGCACAGCCTGGCAGGTTCTTATCTTTCTCCCAAGGCCTGTTTCTCATCAAAGCCTTGCTCCTTCTCCGGGCCTGCGCAGAGCTGACAGGCCGATGGTGACTTGCCTCTCTCCCACATCCATTCAGAAGCAGAAACATGGCACACAGCCCTCCTGTCCGGTCATGAGACAGAGCAGAACATGCCTCCAGAGCGTGCAGAGCCTGACTGAGGGATGCTGACCAAGCTGACTTTAACCAGAGCTCTAAGTGCCGCCCTCATGAGTGACCTGCACACTGCACGCTGCATCAGGGGCCAAGCACAAATCGGAATCCAGAAATCCTGAGGGCTGGTCCTAAACCAGGCCACGGCGCCAGGCCTCTCCTTCAATCCAAGCACCTAGTGACATTCTCAATTTCTAACCTGCTGTTACTATCGGAAACTCTGGGGACCAAGCCTGGGGGCCCTTTGCAGTGAAGAAATGAAGAAAGACGTCAGTTTAATGCGTCATCGGAACAGCAGCTGGGAGTTACCGCTCCATGCCAAAAGCATCTGCACAAAAAGCCCAAGCTGACAATCACGGTGTGTAGGGCAAGGGCATTTCTGTGTGAGAGAGCGAACTTTGTAACCTTGTCACTCACACTGACACAGCACCTCTCAATTGCAGTAAGAGAGCTATGGGGAAAAGAGACTTAATGGTCGCGAGTCTCGTAGGCAGGAAACCAAAGGCCTGGAATCTCTCTCGATGTACAGGGGAGGTAAGAGCATGACATGGTTTGGTTTGGTTTGTGGGTTTTTTCCCCCCCTCTTCACCCTAACAAGGAATTTTTTCTGCCATCTTTAGCCTGTGTTAGTCCAACAGTAACTTCAGTAACTTGGCAACAACTAGTAACTTTTTTCTTTGTTTTTGTTCTTTATTTTCTTTTGTTGTTGTTAAACTCTAGAAGAATAACCACCACCTGAAGTGAGTTACCAGGACATGGTGTACTCCTATTGCACTGCAGAAGAAAGCCTTCATTTTATTTGGTCAAAGTGAACACATTTTAAACTTGTTTTTCTATGGGTAAAACTCAGGTCTTCCAAAGCATACATGCCACAGACGACAGTTCAATGAAGGAAGAAAAAAGTAGTTTTAGAAGGACAAGGACTAAATCTCTGAGACAACCCTAGGGAAGGTCACTGGGAAATGGGCCAGGCATGGTACAAGACAGCAAGGTTCAAAGTTGTTCTTCTTCATATTGCCAAGGAAAGCATTTCCAGATATGTGGCTTTTATATCAGCATGGTCTGCCTAACAGTGTGGACATACTTGCCTAGGTAGGGAGTATGTGTGTATCCGTCTGTGGAAACTTAATAACTCCAGGTAATTTTGATACTTTTTCTAGCTGTGAATAATTTTCTCCATCCTTTGAATCTACAGTTGGAATCTTTATCCAAGGCTTGAGTTTCTGGAAAGTTGTTTTTCAAGACTCAGAGATTAATTTAAGACACTGAATGTTTGGGGTTTTTAACCCCTCTTTTTTTCCGCCCCTGTCCCCTTTTTTTTTACCTCTAGAGGCCTATGTCACATCATCACAGCAAACTTCAGACAGCTCGTTTTCTCATTTTACTCCTTCTACTGATTTCCCTGCTACATTCACCTTTCACTAACCTGGTTGTGCATTTGGCATTTGGGCAGTTCCTGCGTATAGCAGTCTCATACCTTTCATTTCCTTTTCTCACACACTGACTTGCACACAAAGTCTTGTTCATAGAGAATGGGTTGTGACAGTTCACTCTGTTTTTCACAAGGGCAGCAGCTGGCATCTGTGCAAGGTCACCTGCAGTTAAGCATTCATTTTTTCTACCATTAGCATGCTGCATCTCAAGGCACCAAAATAGCTGGTAGTCTGGTGGTCCCTATAGTCTGTTTGCATTAAATGGTTCTGTCTTGCATATGCTTACCTACTATCTCCTTTCCTCTCCTGCTACATGCATTTCTTGTAAAGGCATTTGTACAAGGAAACAAAGAACTTCTTCACTACTAAGGTAGTATAGGTTAGGCGACAACTGATAACTTTTAGGTGCTGATTGCTACCAGTGTTTTGCATGCAGCTGGCTAAAGACCTGAACTGGAGAGCAGCCCTGAGTTCTGCTGTCTTAGAGGAAAATGAATGCTTCCCCTCTGTTCTTCCCCCACGTAACTCCTTCTTTCCCATGAAGGTAGCGAAAGAGTGTAGTAACAGGATTCCTACACTGGGTAACTTGCTAAGGTATGTAGACACAGGCGAGAGAAATCTGAGCCTTTGAGTCCACAAACTTTCTTGCACTAAGGTAGAACAAAGAGCTTGTCAAAGAGCTTGTCATGAGACAAGTCCCAAAAGAAAGATGGAGTTTGGGTGGAAGCAGAAAGTCACTGCGGCTGGCCCGTGGAACTCATTGGTTTGTTGTAATCCTTATAGAGAGGAGAATTTCTTTGATTTCCATGTCCCTCAAAATGCAAAGTTTGCACATGACCAGTTTACTGAGCAGTAATTGACTGGAGTTTTGGACTAGCCCTTCTGTGATTTAATTGTGTTACTGGCGATACCACTCTCCTGTGCAGTGGACCACTGTTGAGGATTCAGGAAATTAAATGTAAGGCTGGTACAACAATTGTAGCCAACCGATGGTAATCTTTGCAGCTCCTACTTGGAAACTGCAGCAGGAGCCTGCAAGAAAAAGGTCACTGTATATAATGGCACATACAAAGGTTGCAGCTGAAGGTGGAATAAAGTTCTGTACTTCAGGTTTCAAACTCTTTTTTGTTGGTTTTTTTTTCCTATTGCTTTGGCTTCTTTACGTATTTCTTCCCACACTTGTTTACATCAGATCCTGCCTCTGTCTTACCTTAATCTAAGTGGTATCCCTAGAGGGGATCAGGGGGATGTCCCTTGTTCATTTATCTGCTGAACATTTGGCAGGTTTGCTGCAGGGACCTGCCAGGAGCGTTTTTGATCATTGGAGTCAGGTAGATGGTTCGGCCACATAGTGACTGCAATAAATCTCATTTGATGTCTTCCCACAAGTCTGGAACTGAATTTCTTAGAAAGGTGGGAAGCGATTCATCATGTCCTTGATGAAAACAACAGTAGCAGCTCGATGGACTAAAGCCACCAAGAGACAGAAGGTTCCAGCATAATATAAACTTGTAAACAGCAAGATTTATACAGAATATGTCACACTAATAGCATCTGTTTACTATTGGCAGAATTGGACAGGTTATAGAACAGGTTTCAGTCATTTGTAAGGAAAATGTGAACTAAAGCATGAATTTTAATGTGTATGGTAAATGCAATCTGGCAACAGGGACTTTGTGAACTTTCTAGCCATCTATTGTGTAAAGAACATAAATCATCAACCAGTACTTTTCCCTGCTACTTTCACTAATGCTTTTCACATTGCACTCCCTTAACTTTGTGACAGACAGTGAGAGAAGTCACACAGACAGGCATGTGAGCTTTGTCTCGGCTAGTAGAATTTCCAGGGCGTAAAACAGAGAAAGAGAGGGATCCTTTTGTGAAAATGTTTAGCTTAACTTCTGTGGCAGCTTACTGATTCAGCAGAAGAAATTGTATACTAATAATTTAGCCTTAAGAGTGTTATCACATAAAGGGAGTTTAATGAGTTAGTTTAAACTGAAAGGAATTTTGCAATTTGCATTGAAATTCGTTAACCTTATTCATTGAGTTTAAAAAACTGTTGATATTCTAGGTGATGCTTTTCCTAGCTTGTATTTAAAGTGAATTTAAGGCTGAGGAAGGTGCTTCCTTCAGGCAGAGATATTCTAAGGAGATCAAGAATGGTGCAGCACGGATGGCACCTAAGGTTCATCAGCAACTTCACCTGGAAATCTCGCCTCCAGACATACACGTCACTCAGCAGTCATGTCCTTTCAGCTTTCCTGCCTCTAGAGATACTAAAGATTATGCAGCAAGTTAGCATCATCATCATTACACAGAAATTCCATCCTGAGAGATTGTTTTGAAAGGTTTCTTATGCCAGCAGCTCTCTAATCAATGAACCAAGAATCAACAGCTTGTATTGATTTTAAAACTCCACAGATGTATCAGGTTTGTGTGTTGCAGGGGTTTGGTAGCAGGAGAAGGGCTACAGGGGGAGCTCCTGAGAAAGCTTCTCAAATCTTCTGTGGCTCCAGGCTGGACCTGCCTCTGGCCAAGGCCGAGCAAGTCAGCGATAGTAGTAGTACCTCGGCAATAATGTATTTAAGAGGGGAAGAACCTGCTGGGTGGGGGAAGAAGAGAGAGGAGTGAGATGTGAGGGAAATACCTCTACAGACACCCAGCTCAGTGAAGAATGAGGAGGGGAGGTGTGCCAGAACAGAGACTCCCCTGCAGCCCTGTGGTGGTTTGACCTTGGCTAAATGCCAGGTACCCACCAAGTTGTTCTAGCACTTCCCCCCCCCCTTCCCCCTTTTTTCTCAACAGGGCAAAGAGGGGAAAGAAAATAAGATCAGAATAAAAATCAACCCTTGTGGGTAAAACAAAAGCAGTTTTAATATAAGCAAAGCAAAGATCCGCACATGGAAGCAAAATAAAGAAAATAGATTTATTCTCTACTTCCCATGAAGAGGCGACGTCGGGCCTTCTCAGGAAGCAGGGCACCAATATGCTTGGGAGGAGGACCAAGGGTGACACACACACACACACACACCCCCCTTCCTCCTTTCTCCCAGCTTTATACTGAGCAAACGTCATATGGTATGGAATATCCCTTTGGTCGGTTCGGGTCAGCTGTCCTGGCTGTGTCCCCTCCCAAGATCTTGCCCACCCCATCCCACTGGGGGGGAAATGTCAGAAGGAGCCTTGGTGCTGTGTAAGCACTGCTCAGCAGTAGCCACAACACCAGGGTGCTACCAACACCCTGCCAGCTCCCAGCACAAACCACAGCACCGTGAGGGCTGCTGTAGGGGAAAACCAATTCCAGCTCAGCCAGACTCAGTACAGACCCTCTGCCAGAACAAAGACTACCCTGCAGCCCGTGGGGAGAGGGCAGCTGTGCCCTGCACCCGTGGAGGGCACCAGGGGAGCAGATGCCACCTGCAGCCCGGGGAGGACCCCACACCAGAGCAGGGGCTGTGCCCGGAGAAGGCCGGGACTCTCTGGGAAGCCCCCACCGTTGTAGTTTGTCCCTGGGAGGGACCCATGCTGGAGCAGCTCGGGAAGAGCTGCAGCCCGTGGGAAGGACTCATGTCAGAGAACGTTTGTGGAAGACTTCCCTGAGGGGGAAAGGGTGAGTGAGTGGTTGCCTGATGCTCAGTTGCCCTCTGAGCTCAAATGACACCAGCTGGGGAGAGTCCTGGGCTGGTGCTGGCAGCAACTTGCCTCTGCCAGTTGCTCAGATTGTCAGGAGTGTCCCCAGATCAGCGGTCCCTTCCAGAGAACAGAGCGTGGCCTTGCACTGGCACAGCACAGCTCCCCCCAGCCCTGGGATGCTCCCCAGCCAGTCACACAGCCGACTGGCAAACAGTTTAATTAATATATTGAAAGGACCACTGCCAGACCAAGCTTGACAAAAATGGCAGCTGAGCACTGGAGAATCCTACTGGAAAACCAAAAATTGGGAATCTATTTGTACTGGGTCTGGCTGAACTGGAATTGTTTTTCCCCTACAGCAGCCCTCATGGTGCTGTGTTTTATGCTGGGAGCTGGCAGGGTGTTGATAGCACCCTGGTGTTGTGGCTACTGCTGAGCAGTGCTTACACAGCACCAAGGCTCTTTCTGATATTTCCCCCAGTGGGACGGGGTGGGCAAGATCTTGGGAGGGGACACAGCCAGGACAGCTGACCCAAACCGACCAAAGGGATATTCCATACCATATGATGTTTGCTCAGTATAAAGCTGGGAGGAAGGAGGAAGAGGGTGGGGTCACCCTTGGTCCTCCGAAGCAACCACTACGCGTATTGGAGCCCTGCTTCCTGAGAAGGCCCGACATCGCCTGTCCATGGGAAGTAGAGACTAAATCTGTTTGCTTTTGCTTCCGCGCGCGGACTTTTGCTTTGCCTTGCTTATATTAAAACTGCTTTTGTTTCACCCACAAGGGTTAGTTTATCTTCTTTCCCCTCTTTACCCTATTGAGAAAACAAGGGGAAAAGGGG
>NW_020799118.1:17377567-17381635 GCF_003259725.1 Athene cunicularia | reverse complement strand
GCTGGACCTGGACTGGGAGCGTAAGGGTGAGCTGTTTGTAGCTCGATGGGCCCATGAAACATCAGGGCATCTTGGCAGAGATGCAACGTACAGATGGGCTCGTGATCAAGGGGTGGACCTGACCATGGAGGCCATCTCACGGGTCACTCATGAATGTGAAACATGTGCTGCAATCAAGCGAGCCACACGAGTAAAGTCTCCCTGGAACAGAGTACAATGGCTGAGTTTTCAATATGGTGAGGCCTGGCAGATTGACTATGTTGGACCACTGCCACAAACACGCCAAGGCAAATGCTACATACTCACCATGGTAGAAGCAACTACGGGTTGGCTTGAAACGTACCCTGTAAATCATGCCACTGCCCGAAATACCATCTTGGGTCTTGAAAGGCAAATTTTATGGCGGCATGGTACTCCTGAGAGAATTGAATCAGACAACGGGACCCATTTTCGAAACAATCTTATTAACTCCTAGGCAAAGAAACATGGTATTGAGTGGGTGTATCACATCCCTTATTACCCACAAGCATCTGGAAAGGTTGAAAGATATAATGGACTACTGAAGACTATGTTGAGAGCATTGGACAATGGGGGATGGAAGCATTGGGATATAAATTTAGCAGAAGCCACTTGGCTAATTAATACCAGAGGATCTGTTAACCGTCCTGGTCCTGCCCAAACAAATCCCCTTCATACTGTGGGAGGAGATAAGGTCCCTGTAGTACACACAGGGAGATGGCTGGGAAAAGGCAAGCCCACTCGTGGGATTGTCTTTCTCAGGGACCTGGATGTACTTGGTGGGTAATGCGGGAGGATGGGGCTACTCAGTGTGTGCCTCAAGGACATTTAACCTTGGGGGGAAAGTAATCTGTGGGATGAGTTGTATGTTGCAGGAAGTGATGGAGGAAGTAGAAACGACGAAGAGTGAACCAGATGCGTGCAATGACGACGCAAACCTAGCCGGTGCTGGAGTCCAACAGTCAAGCATACTTCTGTCCTGAACATCTATCTTGACAGAGGGAAGCCAAGTCACTGAACATCTGAAGAGTGAAGAAAGCTTATGGAATGGATAAATGAATATTATGTGGGACCTGGGCATAACATAAATGGTATGGAATAAGGGGTGGAGACTGTACTGGGTCTGGCTGAACTGGAATTGTTTTTCCCCTACAGCAGCCCTCACTGTGCTGTGTTTTATTCTGGTAGCTGGCAGGGTGTTGATAGCACCCTGGTGTTGTGGCTACTGCTGAGCAGTGCTTACACAGCACCAAGGCTCTTTCTGATATTTCCCCCAGTGGGACGGGGTGGGCAAGATCTTGGGAGGGGACACAGCCAGGACAGCTGACCCAAACCGACCAAAGGGATATTCCATACCATATGACGTTTGCTCAGTATAAAGCTGGGAGAAAGGAGGAAGGGGGTGGGATCACCCTTGGTCCTCCGAGGCAACCACTATGTGTATTGGAGCCCTGCTTCCTGAGAAGGCCCGACATCGCCTGTCCATGGGAAGTAGAGACTAAATCTGTTTGCTTTTGCTTCCGCGCGCGGACTTTTGCTTTGCCTTGCTTATATTAAAACTGCTTTTGTTTCACCCACAAGGGTTAGTTTATCTTCTTTCCCCTCTTTACCCTATTGAGAAAACAAGGGAAAAGGGGGGGGGAAGTGATAGAGTGACTTGGTGGATACCTGGCATTTAGCCAGAGTCAAACCATCACACTATTCAAAAGACATAAATTCTGTGCTGATACCAGTGATGTTTCTTGAACCCAAAATATAAATTATCCCTCATGTCTTCATATGAAGGTAATCAGATAAATGAGGGGTTTGTGCATATTGACAGAAAAATCACATTAAAAAACAGCTATTGGCAGTAGTTCCCTGGAGAGGTGGGATGCTGGCTTTGTTCTATGGCAGAGAGAGCTATAGGTACTCCAGATTCCTTTATCAGGATAAAATAGCAGCTGCAATGCAATGTGTTGGTGGTCAAGCAATATGCAGTGGGCTCTACCTGCCCATCTACTGAGACCCAGTTACCCTGATGTGTATTTGGGGGTATTGACTGTGTCCCATATTATCTTACTGGTTGTTATCTACTCTCCTAAGCTTATTGTGTCCTTCTTAAGGAGGGAGGTGGTTTGTTTGCACACCAAACACACAGTTATGTTCTCATCATCATGCACATGGTAAATTTGAACGAGATTTGGAAATTCTCGTGCCTGTATGTCCTCCCTACAGATATACTAGCTCTCCAGATTCCCATGGGCTCTATGTAACTTGACTGTCCATGGTCATGCTTTCCCATCCACGTGGACAACCAGATATGTAGGCATGCTCAGATATGCAGGTCCCACCATGCCCCAGCAAGCAGACTCCACTTGAATTCTCTCCTCAGACACTTCCAACACCATCAGCTCCATGGCCAGTGAGTCTTGTCCTGAGTTCAGTGGGCATGTAGACTTGTCCACAGAGTGTTCCAGGAAAACCAATGTAACCTAACTTTGTAATATTACAGTCAGAAGAAGGACTGGGAAGGGATGAGGAAGTAAAGGGTAAAAACCTTTCAGCTGCTTTTTTTTTTTTTAACATGAAAGAAAGAAAAAGGCACAACTGTAAAACCTTCCCAATTTCTTTTAGTTATGTTACATGGCTTAGCCACTAATGTAGTCAGAAAAAATGAAATGTTAGAAAAGCCAAAGGAAAGTCCTGAATAAAAGTCACTGTGGTAAGCAGTGAACTTCACCAAAGCATTACTAACCTACAATTGACTTTTAAGGGTTTTTTATTGATTACTTGCAAGTGGTATATAAAAATTTAGTGATGCTTCTTCAAGTGTGGATGGTCACTCAGCAATCGGTGGTCTCCAGAGTAAGGTTTACAAAGACGCTTTTTCTTTCTCTAAGCCATGTTGTCCATGTAACAACTAAAACAGCTGATGCAAAGTGTGTGTACAGGTCAGCTAGTTATCGAGGTAACTGCTGTTGCATGTAATAATGAGCAGATGTATTTCATTCTCTTTCCAGTACTCTTATTAAGAGAGGGGGGAAGAAGGAATTCTGTGCTTCTAGGGCAGTTACAAAAAAAGGGCTATAATGTAAAAAAAAAAACATATTTTGTGTGATTTTTATCCCAGACTGTAAAGGTAAGCTTTACCTAAAGCAATATGTTTTAAAAGTGGAAAGAAAATATCTTAAATTCTACTTGAACAGCCAGTGATGGGGTAATGCTTGTCTCTTCCCATTTTCATGATGAAATTATATCTGTACACAGACAAGCATGCCTTGAAAAATTTTCTAAGTCACTAAACACAGGAACTGACAGCTTAGTTTCATCTTGTATGTTGGGTGCCTAATCCTATACAAAAGACATTTTGAATATTCTCCTGAAAACTTTAAATATAAGCAAAAATCTGTCCATTTCTTCTCAACTTTTTGAAACAAAAAGAAGGAAAAAAGAGAAGACTCCATGGCTACAGCTTTTATTGCATTATGTAGGGTATGAGAGGGCAAAAAAGTTTGCCCTTTGAAATGATGTGCCTATATAACTTGCTGAAAGAGCTATGTGGGTCAGAAATCTTTTCTGCTCAGAATCCTGTAAAGGGTGAAAAGGAAACAAATCTTGTACATAAAGTCAAGAATTTCTTATTAGTATATCTGAAATGTGAAGTCTAGTGGAATAATTACTAGTAGTCCACAACTAGTTATTTAAGAAAGAAAATATACATGTCACGTCCCGCTCCAGCGAGGGGGACAAGTGACTCAGATTCGCAAATCCCCAATTGGAGCGGACAACAAGTCTCCAAGTTCAAGCATTTATTAACTACCTACAATGCACTAATTGAACACATGATAACTGGCTAAGTACAGAGCAAGCTGTGGCGAGCAATATAATATGCTTTACATTTCTTAACAGAAAAAAAGGAAAAGAGGGAGATATAGGGAATGGGGGAGTACAGATCACCGATCTGGGTTCCTGTGCTGTTCCTGCCGGCGAGGATTCCAGGAGGCAGCTATCTTCTTCGCTGGCATCCGTTGTCTTTGCTTCACTGCTCTCTCCAGACGGCCGGGGGGG
>NW_020799118.1:17364576-17377517 GCF_003259725.1 Athene cunicularia | reverse complement strand
GAGCCCTTTCTTCTCCCCTTTGATTTATACCCACTTTCCTTGGGTCCATCCCCTAGGTCAACCCACAGACCTACGTATCCCATGTACAGGGAGGGGTAAGGTGTTTCATGGGATGATGTCACTAGCATGATCATGACAGCCTTCGTTAGCATATTGAGGGGTGTCAACTTTAATATGCATTTCGTGGATAATGAAGCAAAGTTCGTTCACTGGACACATGGCCCTTGAAATCTGCCCAGGTGCCCCAGGGCAGAGCTGTCCCATCTCCACAGGGCTCTCTCCCCCAGATACATCGGGCAGCCTTATCAGCTTCGGCCTCCACAGAAAGCACCCTGTGACTCATAGTTTTGTCTTGGGAGTGTTTGAGGCAAATCTTCAATCAGCCTCAACTTTTGCTTTCCCAGGCTGTTTGTCTTAGTTTTTCACAGGCCTGGTTGCTCGGCTCCCACATCACATTAGTATTGTTATTATAGAAAGAGCGTCAGTAATACAGTTTCAAAACACACATCCTGTTATGTGCCCCTTTTCCTCTGCTGTTCTTCTCACTCTCCCAGTGCCCAAGGTCAATGAAGACAGTTTTCCTCAAGCATAAAGCAGGGAGCTGCAACTAACTGTCAGTGTCCCAAGTTCTTCACTGGGGAGAGTGTGATAATGGTGGAGTTTCTTTGTGGAGTGGGTTTTTTTCCTCTCTCCCTCCTGACTAATCTAGATTTCTGACAACCTTTTATTTTTATTTTTGGGTTAGAGCTACTTACAGTGCTAGAAAAAATTAAAGCCCCTCCAAAACCCTGTGCTGGAAACCAAGGGACTGGGATCACAGTAGGTTTGAGTCTCTCTTGTCCCTCTTCCATTCTCTTGTTTTAGGCTTGCACCACCTAATGGTATGTGTTACATTGCAAAGCCTTATAGAATATTTTCCAAATGTGTTGTTCTGCAGTTTGGTTGGAGTTTTTTCCTTTCATCCCCAAAGATGGCAAGGTAAATTTCAGGAGGTCTCTTTTTCTTCAGAATGTGGCATAGAGATACACTATTTCATAATCCATCTGGACTGCTGAAAGCCTCAGTGGTTGGTGAGAAGCTATAAGAAATAAGAGGCTTGGAAGATGAAGGAGTGGTCTGTGTTGTACAAGCCACAATGGGAAGATGCAGACTGGTATGGAAAACTGCAGACCTGCTGCATGTCTTTCAGTCATAGCTTCCACATATATCTGCTAGGACTTGAATGTGGGTTGGGATTAGGATGGGCGTTAAAATTACAAAGAATAAGGAGCTCAGCATGGGAAGGAGTGAGGCATGTTGCATAATCCAGAGTGGAAAGTTGAGGTGTGGCACAGGCAGATCTTCTGTTGGTCTTTCAGCAAAAAGATTTTAGCACATGATCAGGAGGAGATGATGAGTTAGGGTAATGAAAAACAGGGAACTCAAAATGGGAAGGCGTATGTGTGTTGCACAGTCTGGGATGGAAAGTGGAAACCCAGCCCAGGAGTCTGCAGGTGTGTGTTTGTCTTGCAGTGGGAACATACACCCACTGAGCTTAGCATGTGAGTCAACTGTAGAGCAATGTCTATGATACTGTGGCTTCAGAAAGAGGCTGAACTTTAAATTTCTACTTTTCACATTACAGCAGGAAAAATAATTGCATACTATTTTAATAAATAACAAAAATGAACAGTTTAAGTTGCTGTTTTAATGTTAACAACCTTGAATGCAGGAACTGTTCATTTACATTTCAGTTAAAACACAGGGAATCCATTGTCATCTGGAGTGGAGGGAATATAATTTTCCCTCAAAGTTAGTACATGTAGAGCTTTTACTGTTAGCAAAAATGCTGAGTTACCAAAATACTTAAAAACATACATTTCTCTAGGGCTGCATTTTGTTATGTGAACCTAAGCAGGTAAGGAATAAATTGAATGTTGGTCCTTCATAAACTAAAATCTTCTCAGAAAATATTATAGTGCCTATTAAGAATGCCTATCACATGAATTATATATAGTGCCTATTAGATGAATTATATAATGAAATAAAATTTTTTAAAGTAATTTTAAACATAACCTTTACCTTGCCTCTGTGCGTCACATATTCAAGATTTATCATTAAAATCCACATTCATCACACAGTCTTCACAAACTTCACTCACATCAACAAAAAAAAAACCTTCCCCCTCCCCAAATTAAAATAGCATAATCACAATACTGAATGAAAGTACACAGTTCAACCCTTGTCCCTCCACCACAATTACAACTGAAATTCTCTTGATTATTCTGATAACACTGAGCCATGTTTTGCCCATTACCTCTCCCAATTACTAACCTTATCTCAAATTCCTCCTGCCCCACTTGGGTGCCACAAAAGGAGTGTTGTAGTTTAAGCCCGGAGGGTAACTAAGCACCACTCAGAGGGCAACTGAGCAGCTGCTCACTCACCCCTTCCCCCTCAGGGATGGGAAGGAGGAAGTAAAACAAAAGGCTTGGGATTTAAGATAAGGACAGAGAAGGATGACTCACCCATTATGGTTACAGGCAAAACACAGACTCAACTGGGAGAGAAAAGAGAACATCAAATCCCCCTCCTCATTGGTCCATAACTTCATTTCTTTCTTGAAAGCATAAATTGCTGAAAGTAAGACAAAGACTCTTCCCCTCCTCTACTGTCTGGCTACCTAGGGAATTCTATTATATGGTTACCATAAAGGACTATCTCAAGTGATAACCACTTCTAATGGTGATTGTTGATGGCATCAATACTGAGATGATGGGATTTGAGGAGGGAGAGAGCAATGGGACACTTTCCTTTTTCTGTAAAGCCAAGAATTTACCCATTAAAAACAGCATTTAAGGAAGAAAAGAACCTTATGCTTACAATGTCTAACATTTGAAACAGAAAATACCAGAAACAAAGGTTGCTCATGTCATCTAAATCGGGACCTTTTTTGCTATGAAGGATACAATTTTGAATTACATCATTGCACACATACTTTTTACCACAGGGGCCCATTTTATCCAGTACACAGAATAGACAGTGCTTATGGAACACATATCTCTAATAGTTTTCATCTTCCTTGTTCAGTGTATGGTGAAAGACCTTATTTACTGAACATCACTCCCATTTTGATCTGAAAAGAAAAATAAAAATGCCCTTTTGAAATTTGCTGTTATTCCTTATTTTCCAGTTTCAAAGCTTTCGTCTACATGAACAGAATATAGCTTCACACACCCACCTGAGATGACAGGGGATATTACCTACACTACAGAAGGGATGCGAGAAACATAGGGATTAAAGTAAAAACATATCACCTAATTTTAAATGTCCGATTTGTTATGACAAAGACCTATCTTTATGAACATTTTTGCATTACAAATATATTTGATAGTTATACCCAGTTATAATTGTTGAGACTTAACAACGGTTCTATAATCAGGCCTCAAAAGCTCATCCAGCCACCTAGAAAGAGTGGAACATACATTTAATTCTTACCTAAATGACTAGTTCATGCGATGATTTTTGTGGAAGTCTTTGACCTCTCAACTTTACTAATAATGCTACTAATAGGAAACAAAATGTGTGTTCAAGTACAGTAAAATGCACAAGTATGATTTTTACAGGTGCAATGAACTGTCTCACTCACAGCTAGGCTGTGCTAGGATAGGACTCCAAAGTCCCTAACCAAAGATAGCTACTAGAAGTTGCTGATACAGCTAAAATATACCATGACATGCTAAAAGTACAAATACTACTGTCATAGGTTCTTTGTGCTAGCCCTGCTTACTCTCTTTTAGCCAGCTAATTCCTATTTTCAAGATAAGCCTGAGCCAGGAAAGAAGAATGTTAGCTTCTTTTAACCAACAGACAGAAAGTCATCCTAAGCCTTCACCCACCCTTAGTGAAGAGAGAAACAACCAAGGGCAAGCTTGTCTTTTCAGGTAGACTCTCCATCTGATCTTTTCTCCCACCCACCCTCTCTGTCCATATCTGCTTCTGGTTCCACTGCTGGTAGACCACTACACTCATTTTACTTTATGCTTCTCACGTTATTTAACTTTCCTCACCCCTTGCTGTTACGCTCTGTCTCACAGCAGTCTTTTGCTGTTTCTTTTCTGTTTTCCACTTCTCTTCAGCTTTGCTTTGCAGAGTAGTCTGGTGGCAAAAGAGTTTTTCTCTGAAAGTTACAACACAAAACCCTTTGACAACCTGACAAGTCCCACACTCCCTGACTTTGGCCCCTCAATACATTTCTAGTCCTGTTCCTTTTTTGGTTGGTAAAACAGTTCATTGTTCTGCTCTGCCTGCTTTGATAAGGACGTCACAGGTGACTTCTTTGTCACTTTACCTGCTCACCAGCCGATAATACTTGTCACACCAAGTCATGGCTTTTGGGTTCTTCCTCCATCTGACCCACATGCACTGCTAGAGGAAGCACATGGAAGACTATGTCTGAAGTTCTCATTCACATCTTGACACAGAATGCAATAAACTAGTGCTTCTTCTCACTGGCTTGAAGCCCTCGGCTCACCTGTCACAATCTGACAGGCATCACATAACTCACAAAATTAATCTTGCTGACTCTGCAGACTCTATTGTGCTACTTGCATACTTCACTGTGAAATCCAAATGCAAGTATTATATTGCTCTACTTTCCAACCTGACTGTCCCAGAGAGCGAGTACAAGGGTCTGCCACTGCTGCTATGGCTGGCCCAGGCTGGCAGCAGAGGTCAGTTCTGCCTGCCTCAGGTGACACAATCCACACAGTGCTGAGAGCTCTTGTAACACACTAAACTCCCCACTGAAAGTTCTACCAGAGGCCACACCCACCCTACACTTCCTTGTGCCCTTATGTTCCTAGCTACAAGATTAGGAAGGGTCACTTGTCCAGCCTTCCACCTGCTCTGGGGTTGGAGAACATGGAGCATGAATCCTCTCAGTCCCAAGGCACAGAAAAGGCACAAGTACAGAAGCGGTAGGAGACATTTTTTGCATGTCCAGTTGCCTTCAAATTCCTTATTTATGGGAAATTTTCTCTTCTTACATCAATTTTGGCAGCATTTGAGATAATGGAAAGTCATTAAAAAGAAGTGGCATTAGGGTCTGGAAAGTCGCTGCTGTTTCATTAGCTATTGTACTTTCTTACACAGCACTGAGTTTATGCCATGCAGTAAAGACCATCTCTGCCAATAGCATGAGCTCTTACTGTTCTGGTTGCTTTGTTAACCAGCACTATTCTATTTAATGCAAGAGGTGAGGAAGTAAGCTTTTCTATACTGCTTTTGAAGCATCTCTCTGCTTTATTTGAAGAAATTGTTAATGGCACAAGTACAGAGAAATCTTCATCAAGATCATACTTGCTAGGTGAGGTACATTAAATGAGCCCAGAAACAGAGCAGATCAGAGCAAATATGCACCTGCCTTAGCATCCTATCTCCAACAGTGGCCAACACGAGACACTTAAGGGACAGCTTAATAACAAAGTGGTATTTCCCTGCTGTGCTGGTAGATCAGAGCCTGCCTCGAGTAATGAAATATTAAATGGATTGTTTTCTTGGGAAACTGAGACACAGAGCAATGTAACATACCTTCTCCAAGGTCTTGCAAAGAAAATGGAGAATCACACCCAGTGTCTTAGAGAAAGTAACAGTTCATGAAAGACTCCACTTTCCTTCAGGGAAATCCACAGGGAGAGTCGCTATTGCTGGTTGTTTTGGGGAAGACAGTACCTGTCTCAGAGGAAAGGGATGTGCTGATGTTAAACCAAAGAAACCAATCACAACTTGTAGGGCCAGACCTACTCTGTGTTTCTCTATCACTTCACACAGTAGGTTCCCAAACATGGTTAACTGCTAGGATTGGCTTCTAATGAGCAAGATTTTTCAGGAGTCATTTGCAGAATTGTCAGGGAAGAGCTTACTTCATTTATCAGTTTTCTAAGTTAACCACTCCCAATGGATGCAATACAGAGCAAAGAATGGGGACCAACTCTAAATAAGAGGACAAAAATATTTCGGAGTGGTTGGAGAGCTCTGAGTACTAAAGGCCAGTAACTGTGGCCTTGAGAACTTTTAGCTTTACCCAAGATCAAATGAGATTAACTACAATCTGAAAAGCTGTATAAAACTATCAGTCCCACCCTCTGCGTCTCTACTGATTTCTTCTGGCTTTTCAAAACTTTAATATTGCAGGCTGTTTCTTCTCTAGTTGCAAACAAATAGATCTTCAGCTGTGTTAGTCTCTAATTCTGACTTGGGTAAGATAAGGTGAACATCACTATTTATCCCTATATGAAATAGCTATATACTTTCTCTACAAGAAACTCTACTTCAGCTTCTCTCAACTTTTACTTCTCCCAACTTCTTCTCTACAGGACAATGGGAAAAAATCAAACAACCCAACAAAACTAACATACAAAAAACAAAAACAACCACTTTGGGTTCTTTTTTTTCCAGGCCACATTTTTCATTTTGATTATATTCTATGAGACTATGCACCTTCACACACATGCATACACACCTACTCCCTCTTTTTACCCAACTGCCACAACCCAGTATTGCAAGACACTGACCTTGCATTGTATCCGAGGTCAGCTCTTCCCACTTTACTGCCTCTGTTGATCTGCCGTCACAGACAACATAAATCCTCTCTTCTTTTGAGAAGGTCCAGCATCAAGGGGTTAATTCTGTCACACATCATTCTCATGAACTGGTAAGAGCGAGGCTTGTGCATGTTAGGCTCCAGAGGTTCCTGCAAGATTCAGATGAAGCGAATACTCTAGTTGAGATAGCACCACATAAACTCTTTTCTAACAAGCATCCCCTTGGGAACTAAAACCCCATTTAGACCTGCAGACACTTGTCATCAAGTATGAGACTATGAAATCTTACCAAAAAAATTAACCTGCAAATAATACCTCAGAAGACATTGATGCAAAAGTAATGTAAAGAGATGTAAAGCCAGCAGAAATCAAGCTATTATAATGTCAGGAAAATTATCAGTCCTTTCTGATAGTCTTTAAATGGATGATCAAGCACAACTGTTCTTCCTTTTCAATTACTATTTTCCTTGAAATGCCCTTAAATATCAAATAAAGGCCCTGTTTGACTTATGACAACGAATCCCTTTATGAACAGTACCGTAGGCGTTTTGCGATGTGTAACAGTGTGTTGCCCAGGAACAAAAAACAAAATCTCATTCACACTCTCAGTGAGAGTTACCATTGCTCAGCCTGATGGCTAAAAGATTAATTTCTTTATTGAACAGGTGAATCAGGGGTCAAACCAATTAGTAGATAAGCTTTTATTCTAAAGGAAAGTTTAAATGTCCTTGTGAAAGGGACGTTAAATCTTTTTCTGTCAATTATTGCCGTCTAAGAGAGGTTTCATCAGCTGGAACACTGCAGTGAGGTTGAGTACTATGTACTGCCAGTTTCTATCCCTGCTCACAAAAAAAAAAAAAAAAAAAAGGTTTGTTTCTTTATGGAGCCATATGTGTCTGCCAGACCACTCACCACAGCCCCTGAAGGACCTGAATATTCCTGGCATGGTTACATCCTGGTCACTGGACAGAGTAAGACTGAGAAAACAAGACATAGTAATGGCTGGAAACTTACTGGAGATAACAGGAATGTGGACAGAAACATAAAACTGTCCTGTATAAAAAAGCTCAAAACTTGTGCTGTAGTAAAACAACCACTGGAGGGTGTGCATGCACACAGAATGCAATTCATGCTTCATAGCCAGGAGGACAACATTGTTGAGAAAGGTGCAAGGAGAGCTTCGCTTGTAATAAATGCAACAGCATATTTAGTATTGGGAAAGAAAAATCATCAAGCACATTCAGCAGCCACGCAATCACAACTCGAAGAAGGATAACCTACCTGAAACCATAGTTACCAACCTAGAACCTTGTGGTGGGTGTTTACTACAGGCCACCCCATCAAGGTGAGCCTGTTGACGAAGCCTTCTCACTCCAGCTACAGGAAGCATCGTGCTCAGTCTCCCATCCTGTTGGAGGACCTCAACCACCTCGACTACTGGAAAAGTAGCACAGTGAGCTGTAGGCAGTCCAGGAGACTCCTGGAGAGCACTGAGAATAAATTCTTAGGCCAGGTAATAGACAGCCCTACCAGAGCAGGTGCATTACTGGACCTGGTGGCCAGAGACATGCTGGGTCAAACGAAGGGGCAAGATGGAAATGCTCAGGCAGTGGAAGCAGGACAGGTATCCTGAGAAGAGGCTAGGGACACTGCCCTGTCAGGTAGGGATGGGCTCAGGAAGGCGAAGGCACAGCTGGAGCTGAATGTGGCAAGGGATGCAAAGAATGATTGTTGTTGCAGCAATTACATCTCAACCTGTTTTGGGAAAGAAGCAGCATATCAATAAAAGTCTCAAAAGGGGTGAATTAGTTTCCAGTCTACTGTGCTCTTATCTGGCTTCAACTCCCACCGACCACAGTGAGGCTGACAAACACACTACCTCTGCTGCCTGCCTTCACAGCAGTTAGAAAACAGTTTCATAGGTTAGTTATAGAACTGGTATAAGCTTGCAGTAAGATCCTACCTCCCTAGCATCCTTTTTGCTTCTTATGCTTGGATTTCACATAACATTTTCCTTACCAAAGTAGAAAAAGCAAATGACAAGAAGGAATACTTTTTCAGAACTTTGTTTTGACTGAGCTTCTATTCCTGATACAAGTCTCACTAGCTAAGCAGATCTTTTTATAACCACACCTTCCCCTCTAGCTGTTATAAAACATGAGAGTCTAAACTTTTCTAGCCTTTCTTTTTTTAACTTCCATTTTAGTTACACTTAGGTACTTCTAACTCCCAGTCAGAAACTCATTATTTAACATAAAGTCATGCTACTGTCAGTGACCTTTAAATCAAACCTCTAATGTTAACAAAGCAATTAGAGAACTAATAATTTTGCCCAACTTTTTAAGTTACACATCACATAGTTTTGAGCTGATTTAAAAATTCAGGTTTCAGGCTAGTGCCATGGGCACCATCCTATTTGATTTAAGCATCTAGGAAAATATGCTTTTAAAGAAAATCTCCCCCCTGAGGCACCAACAGCAAATCCATAGACTTCAGTAAACACTTTCACACTGACTTTAATAGACTTTGGACAAAGGCCATCTATAGCTTGAGGAGCACCAAGCACAAGCCAAAACCAATGAACGCTAATCGAATGTCTGGCTCATGACAAATATGTCATTCAGCACTGCATTTCCTGCATATAAAAAAATTACTGATGGGAAACAGGACAGTGGAATAGGGCAGGGAAGAGAAAGACAGGCAGAAGGACAGAGGGAGAAAGAAGAAAAAAGAACAGAGGGATAACAAAAAAGTTGAGGGACAGAATGCCAGAAAATGGGATACAGAGAAAAAGACAAGGACAAGGAGCAGGATGGTGAGATAGAGAGAGAAATAAAGGGACAGGGATAACATCAGAGAATTAGAGAAATAAAGGTCAGGGAACAGCAGTGATAGAGACAGAAATAGAGGGCTGAGGGGCAGAACAGAGGGATAGAGAGAAAAAAGGAGGGGCAGGGAGTGGGTCAGGGGCATGAAGAACAAAAAAACAATTATGAGGAGCAAGACAGAGATGGAAAAAACAAAACTAGGGACGGAGAGGACAGAGACAGCCATAGGGACCAGGACTGAGGGGTAGAGAAATAGAAGGAATGGGAGCAGGATGTAAAATAGAGAGAACAGTGGTATAAGGAAAAATTACAGAGAGAGAAAGAGAGGGTTGGGAGCCAGGTAGGTGGTTGGCTAGGCAAAGAGAGAGATGGAGGGGCAAAGCGCAGCACAATAGATAAGATAGACAGACAGAGAGGAGGGCATGGGTCTGGAGGCATGGGGGATGCAGAAAGGGGCAGGGAGGGACTGGAAGGCAGAAGATGGGGACATGGCCCTAGGGGCCTGGGACTTACTGCAGCTCCTGCTTTTGGTGCCTCACAGAATTTCACAGTTCAGATGCTTCTCCCTGCCTCCAGCTGCCTGACTGTCATCCACCTACAGGAGCACCTTGGTGTCTTAAAGCTCTTAAAAGCCAAGATAGATAATGTGACCCCACACAGCACATGGACATACACATACAGAGCCTGTGTTACATGTTGGTGATCTGATCTGCTGAGGACAGGGATGGGAAGCCAAACAGAAACAGAGAAGAAGAGCGAGGGGGCAGGATGGAGGGCTGGCAAAGGCCTGGGACAGGGCTCAGGGCAGGCACAGCAGCAGCGCAGGGTGCCCAGGAGATGAGCCTGGGCCTGGCCTGGAGGGGCCATGGTGGCCAGCACATGTGGCAAGCCCCTGCCCCTGGGCCCTGACCAAATGTGCCTGGCAGCTCAGCGCTGGGAACAGAATCTGTTTTATTCAGAGTTCACTCTGCAGGCTGAGAGAGGCCAAGTCCTGCAGAGACTTCAGGCTTCACCAGGGCCCTCTGTCAGGAGGGCAGCAGCCCCTCACTGACCAAGGCTGTCCCAAGGCTCCGCACTGGTAACACCCACAGCTGCACCCAGTAGAAGAGCTCGGGGTTGTGCAGGGCTGCGGAGCGCCGGCGGTGCCCAGCACCAAGCTGGCAGCCAGCTGCGGGCAGGCAGAGAGCGTGAGAGGGTTCTGGGGGGCAGCACCAGGAAAACCCACCCCAGGGTGGCCCACAGCCAGCCAGCAGCTCCCCAGCAGCCTGGGCCCACCAGCCCAGCTGGAGCAAGGTGTGCAGCCTATCGCACCCGTCACAGGAGCCCAGGCACAAGCCCTGGGGTGCAGGGGACCCAGGGGGACACTCGCTGCAGCCAGAAAGCGACCGTGCAGCTCCTCACCAGCACATCCCTCTCCTGTGGTCCAACAGATAGCCAGGACATGTTGGGTCCCGACCCACCAGTGATGATTCCAGGATGGAGGTTCTGCGTGGAACTGCACGATGTCCCTCTGCCTCCACCCTGCACAGGCACACGGCCCTGGCTTTGGCCAGGTTCTGCGGGGACCCCTCCTGCCTGTGCAACCCTGCCAGCTGGCTCTCCCCCTTACCAGCTGCACTTCTAAAACCTCTGGCAGCCTCCTGCTCCCTCTGCAGCTTGCTGCAGGCTACAGGGCTTGGCTGGCTGAGCACAGAGCTCCACTGTATCCCCCCGAGGCCAGGACAGGGGTCTCCTGTCACACCTCATGCTGCATAAACCCCTGCACCCCCTTCCTGTCATGGATGAAAGTATCTCACACAGTTATGATTTAACAGCAATTTAAGATTTATTAATGGTGTGAGGTGGATCAAAAGATTGAATTTTAGCAACACGTAATGACTGACCAATTTAAAGATTAACAGGGTGATTTGGTACAATATACTATGATTAAAATAGTGACTTAATTACAGATTTGAGAATGACATGATTCACACTAACTTACTACAAGGTATTCTAAATCAAAATAGATATATATGCATACATGTATAAACACAAAAAACACACACAGAGTATGGAAATACTTGGATAGCCAGTGAAATACATACACATACACACTTGTGAAGGCAAATGTGCCTATTCAAGCACACAGATAGGTAAAGAGGTGGATGGAAGAGGCAAGCCTATAGTTAAAATTTCCCTTTTCTGAAGTTTGGAGCAAATACTCACAATGTATTTCTCAATGGGCGATAATTGAGACTCAAGAAGTCTCACCCTGGCCTCCCGTCAGCTTTGTGGGCAGATGCTCTTCAAACTTCGAGGACTTTGAGCCTGAGAGGCATCCCAGGTCAGGGGAGACGCCGCTCACAGCCTGTTGCAATCCAGGAGACCTCTAAGAGTCTCACTTAGAATCTCTTTATAGGGTCCGAGACAACTGACTTTCATCAGGTACTTTTCCATTTCAGCCAAGCTCAGATGACAGAATATTCTGGAACTTTCTATCAGTTGCACAGGCCCAGAACTTGCTAAATCTTGGAGTTCTGGTATCACCCCCTTTGGGCCACAACCAAGTACAGATGTACTAGGCTGCCAGAAAGAATTGATGGTTCTTACTGGTTTTTAAATGGTAAGGGGGTGGGGAGTGGTGTCAGGCAGCAGGTGGGCTGGGAGTGCCGTAATTCTCTGGTCCGCTGCCTTTCCCAAGCCCTCTGAGTTGGCACGTGGTCCATTCCAAAGCAACAGGGAGGTAGTAATCGGTTAAGTGCCTTTATGCTCTGGTTCTCCACCTTTCCCTATTCATCCTGGGTTGGTGCGTGGCCTGGGGAGGGGGGAGAAAGCTGCACCAAGGGGCCTTAGGTGGGGGTGTGGAGGAGTGCGCAGCACCATGGCTCTGGGTGCTGCAGCAGCCCACAGCACCACAGGGAGCAGGGAGGGAAGAGCCATGAAGGTGCCCAGGTGCCCCTGGGAGAGGGGCTGGGGGGCAGCTCTGCTGTGACCCTACAGCTTCCAAGGGCTTGCTGACAGGGCCCAGCGGCCTGAAATTGTGTGTGTGTGTGTGTGTGTTTCTGTGCGGGTGTCCCAGAGGAGCTGGTGCCTCCCTGGGTTCCCTTAGGACCAGTCGGCGTCTGCCCCGTGCCCAAGACCCCCGGAGGGGAGCTGCCAGGGGGGCTCCAGCTGTCCCTCCAGTCCGCTGGAGCCGTCCTGGGTGCCCGCCTAGGACAGGGCAGCGGTTGCTGCTGCTGAGAGAGCTGCGTGTGTGTGAGGGGTGTGTGAGGGGTGTGCGGGTGTGCTGGGTGCGGGCTGTGCCAGGGGAGGAGCAGCAGCAGGTGTTCTCAGTGTCAGCGCTCGAGCGGCTTGTGCTCGGTGCTGGCTTGTATCGGCGTGTGCTCTGTTATCGGTGTGAGTGCGGAGTGTGTCTGCGTGCGCCGGCGGCGTGCTGCGGGTGCAAGTGCTCACAGGTGCGTGTGCCGGAGCGTGCGCGTGGGTCCCTGCCGGCGCCGGGCCCGCGGCAGCGCAGCGCGCACCAGAAAGCGGGTGCGTATGTGCCCGCCAG
>NW_020799118.1:17347916-17364526 GCF_003259725.1 Athene cunicularia | reverse complement strand
GCGCCTGACTGCCGCTCCCGTGCGGACGGGGCAGCCGAGACACCGCGCAGCGACGGCAGGAGCGGGCCGGGCTGGGGGCAGCTGGCGCCCCGGCCACTGAAACAGGGAGTGCAGACTGCCGGTTCCCTGTCCCCTTCTCCTCTCCCTGCTCCCGTTTGGCCAGACCCGCAGGGTCTGTGCTGCTGCCTGCCCCACCAAGGCTTTGTGCTGGTCCTTTTGTCACCCCCCATCAGATGAGTACTGGGAACCATTCTCCCTGACAATCCCTTACTGAACCCTGAAAAATCAGGTCTCTGGAATCCCGCTTTTGCCACTGATTGGGTTCTCATTCCTGGGGATATTACCTCCTCCGTCACATTGCCTTTGTCCCTGCTAACCCTCAGTAGCAGATGTGGGACAGGAACATTGTTGCCCATTATCTCCGTTTTCCCTCTGCTCACAGCCACTGTCCCTCTCACTGCCAGTCAAAGCTATTCAGAACCAAGTGAAACTCGGGAGCATTGTCATAAACCCGTTCACAAAACGGTAGGGTGTGAAATGGTTGCAAAATGCTTCCAAGGGACAACAGAGACGTGGGGATGAGTGGCAGCTTCCTGAGAGGATGCTAAATAGGGACTTGGAGACATCTCACTCTGCCAGAGATGCTCTGAATGACTCCGTGAGAGTCTCTTAGCATCCCAGTGCCCCAGCTTCAGTGCCACTGTTTGTATATGTCACCTAAGAGACCCCGCTTTCACCTCTGTGCCTGTTCTATACCTGTCCTGTGCACAGGTAGGTGGACCAGAGCTAACCCAGAAGAGATAGATTTGTTTCTCTGCTGCATCAGTGAGTTCCCTGATCCAACCAGTTACAAAGCCATCTCTTCATGCTCACTGTGTCTCAGTTCCCACCTGTAAATGGGACTGAAGCACTGCTTTGCCTTCATGTAGATGGGTCCTGATCCACAGGGAGAACCTTAAAGCTGTAGCAAGAGTACAGTGTCCAACCTGCCACCACATCCTTCCTGGCACTCTGCTCCTGGACACTGCCTGTCCCTGAAAATAACTCACCAAGATCCCCAAATTCCCATTCCTACAGGCTCAAGAAATAGGCTGGGAGCTGAGCGGTGAATAACAACAGCAGTGGCTCCCTGGCAGCCAGAAGGTTTTTCCAAGTAAAGTATGAGCCACCCACGTGCACATCACAGTATGTCAGATCTGGACTGCAACCAGGCTATGTGATGTGCCAGTACTCCAAACTGATTTCACCGCAAGTCACACCAGTGAAGGGGATGTTTGCAGGGATGTTTCCTTGATTTCCTGGGGGGTGCACAGGTATTCCCTGTCTTTTTGCTCTCTTTAGAGCAGCCTTTGAGGAGCAGCTCATCTGCCTTGCTAGAGAGAGCAAAGAAAGGACACTTGGCAACGAGAAGAATGGGGGGAGCGGGATGCAGAGTGAAGCAGCCAGAGACTCTACCAGGCAACACAGACATTGTCTGGGTGAATGATAAGATGAAGTTGGTTTATAGTTGAGCTGTCAGTTCTTCTCCAGTTTTGCTAATACCTTTATCAGCCCCACAGAAGAATCTCAGTGCCACAGCCTCGCATGGGGTATAATTCCAGGCACAGCCTAAGTCAGTGCAATCAACTGGCAGTAAGAATAAAATACCAGTGGCATCCTGAGTTGCTCTCCCCTGCATACAGGGAAACTCCCTGGTCCCAGAGGGGTTAGGCAGTATGAGAAGAGCCCAAGGTCCTCAACCAGATTCTGGCACCAGACCCTCTGGCAGGCCCCCATCCATCTATCTCTCAGTCTCCTGCCAAGGGCCTGTGTAAGCTCCGCTGCTTCCCACACATCCATACTGCATGGGGTACTTTCTTCTTTGGGTGGTTGCAGGAGGACTTTTGCCTCTACTGAATTGACTTACTTTGTGCACCAAGGCAGAGCTAGCAGAAACAAGTAGCATGCACTTCAGAATTGGCCATCCCAGCTTTCCAGAGGAAAGCTCGTCACTCTGCCACACAAGCAGCATTCACGGAGCTCAAAGTTACTATAAAACAGAAGAGTCTAAGCCAAACATAAAATTTCTGTGCTGCATCTGCCACAAGGCAAATTCACACTCATAACAACTTAAGCCATCCCTGTGAAACACCCCCCACCCCACCCCCGCTTCAGGCTGGGCAGGTGCTCTTAGACCAATCCACACATTCACAAATGAGGTGCAGTGACCTGTCGGGTCCCAGAGTCCAAATCCCAGGTAGCAGCATGAGCTTTCTGCTGCCCAGAGGAGAGGGTGCCATGCCAAGCAGGGTATTTGACTTATACCAGCTGCTGGATAGTGCACAACAGGGCAACCAAAAGATGCATCCTGCTTCCTAGACTTTATGAGCCTTTGGCACTTGCCTTTGGGGAGACTTGCAACTATATGGGAACAGTCTCATTACAGCTGCAGTAATGCTGAACAGGGCTCCGTGTGATTGCATGCAGCTTGCTGGCATCCCCGTATCTGCAGTGCTACCAGGACCACCTGCAGCCAGGGACCCATGCTCATAGTCCCTTGCAGTGCTTCTGCTTCAGACACTCTCACTGCCAGTGCTCCTTGCTCCAGGGGGCACTTGCTAATTCCCCAGCCTGAAAGAGAATGGACAAGCTAGACGCTGGTTTCTTGCACAGACTCTGCAGTCTCCATACCCATGGTGAGTCAGCCTCGGGCCACACTCTGGTAACCACAGCACATCCCTACAAATACTGCAGAAGGGAAAGAACCCAAGCCATGGGTTTATTCAAGGGAAGCTGTGCCTGTGTCTGTATATGATATTCCCCTAGCTCCAGAACTCAAAAACATGCAGACAGATTTCTATGCCTGTGGCAGAGAAAATAGTGTTTCCATGCACAACCTCACCTTCTGATTTCAGTCCAAATGCTTCTTTTGGGGGCAGGAGAATGATACAAAAAGCCCAAGTCCTGGGGAGAACTGCCCTGTGAAACACATGTATCTGGGTCACTGATACCAAAGCAGGAGTGGTCCCATCAGAGCTGTCCCCCTCAGAAAGTCCCCACCTGGGCACAACATGGACCTGTCTAGTAGCTGTCATGCCAAAAGCATTTCCAGCCCCATGCCTAGTGTGCAAGGTTTATTCTAGGAGCAGGTACCAAAATAGCTGGGAGCAGAGGAGGGGTAAAACTCTGCATGTCAGTCCTAGGGGAGCAAACATCTCGGCTCGTCCAGCTGGTCACTGTGAGGCTGGAGTTCCATTGCTGTGAAGGAACATCACACCCCTCCTGCCATCAACTGGACCAGCTGGGGGCTGGAGATCCTGGCTCCATTCTCCCTCAGAGAAGGAAGCTGGGGGCAGATGCCATCATCTCTCCCAGACCTCACCCCCAGCAGGATCAATCCAAGAGAGGTGACAGTCCCCCTGTGCTCTGCACTGGTGAGGCCACACCTGGAGGGTTGTGTCCAGTTTTGGGCACCTCAATAGGAGAGAGATCTCGAGGGGCTGGAGCGAGGGCAGAGGAGGGCAACGACGCTGGGGAAGGGCCTGGAGAATCAATCCTGTGAGGAGAGATTGAAGGAGCTGGGAGTGTTCAGTGTGAGGAGGAGAAGGCTGAGGGGAGACCTCATCACTCTTTGCAGCTCCTGAAAGGACATTGCAGAGGGGTTGGTGCTGGTCTCTTCTCACAGGTGATCAGTGACAGAACAAGAGGGAACAGCTTTAAACTGCAACAGGGGAGGTTCAGACTGGACATTAGGAGAACACGTTTCACAGAAAGAGTGGTCAGAGAGTGGAATAGGCTGCCCAGGGAGGGGGTGAACATGGGCTGTGGATTCATTCCAGGGCCAGAATGGGGGAGCAGGGCACCCCTTACCTCCAGCCTAATCCTACCTGTCCTCCAGGCCAGCAGTGTCCAGAAGAAACTGCTGAAAATCATGTGGGTCAGTGAGCTGAAAATGGAGCTCTGTGTCTCCAGTGAGCCAACAGGCCCGTCAGCCAAGCTAACAGGCTAAGCAGTGTTTCTCTAGTCTCTCACATCTTTCTCTGTTGCCCCAGGCTCTAGCATCTCACCACGACACAGAATGACGGAGCATGAGGACTTCGCAAGCTTGGCTGGATACTGGAACTCCTCTGACAGTTACCAATTCAGCCCTGCCAGTGTCATTGTCCCTGTGGTCTTCTCCCTCATCTTCCTCCTGGGCACAGTGGGCAATAGCCTGGTGCTGGCAGTGCTGCTGCGCAACGGGCAGATGGGCCACACCACTACCAACCTCTTCATCCTCAACCTCAGCCTGGCTGACTTCTTCTTCATTGTTTTCTGCGTGCCTTTCCAGGCCACCATCTACTCCCTTGAGGGCTGGGTCTTCGGCTCCTTCATCTGCAAGGCTGTCCACTTCTTCATCTACCTCACCATGTATGCCAGCAGTTTTACTCTGGCTGCCGTCTCTGTGGACAGGTAACAGTCTGAAGATGCCCTTGTGCTGGGGAAGGAGGGCAGTCTGAGAAGCTGGAGTGAGTGAGGGCATGGGAAGATCGTGGCCCACCACCTTCAGGCCGATGGTTCAAACCCCAGTGGTATCGATCCACACCAAAGGCAGTTTGGAGACCAGTCATGTCTCTCTTGCCCTAACAACCCCCAAGCAGCACTTTCAGATCCCTTGAATGCAAAGCTGATGCTGCTCCTCTCTGTGCTTTCTGCAGGAAAGACCTACCTTGCAGTTAGAGCATTTGAGACCCAAGCTAAGCTCCCCACCGTGCCACAGACTCCCACTGAGAGTCACCTCGCTCTGTATTAGAGAGGCCGCTCAGAGAGTAATAGCTATCCCCAAGGTACCCTTTCAGAAAAGCATCATGTGCAGGCAGCAAGGTGGACAGAGAGCACCATAAGAGAAGCCACATAAATACCCACAAGAGAGATCCCAGTCTTGCAGTAAACATACCATTCCCCAGGGGTTGCCAGCCCAGGCAAAACCTGTCATCTTGCAATTCCTGTTCCCCCACCACCCCCAGCCCTCCAGCACTGTGTGCAGAAGGGCACCTGCACTGTGAGCCGAGTCCCTTCTTGGGAAGTCACCCAGGACGCTCTGGCCCCGATGGGTGCCACCTACATTGTTCCCAAGGACTTTGTAAAAGTGACTGTCAGCTGCCCCACTTCTGATAGAGCCCACACTTACGGTCCAGGATGAGGAAGAGGTCCCCACTGGGGTAAGCCTTGACTGTCACAGGGAACATGTCCTGTCCCGTCTTGCTCCTTGTGCTGGCTTCCAAGGTATAAGATAAGATAGAGCCCAACAGCCCTCTGCAATGAAGAGGTTCACAGTACTGTAGGCAGAAGGAACCTTCAGTACGAGGGATTATCTGGGATGGGTTAAATCCAGCAAAAAGTGTGGTTGGGCTACTCATCAGCCCTCTTCCAGTTCGTCCAGCTCCCAGGTGCCACCTGCAGAAATAGGCATCTCCTGGTTGGGGTGAGGGGGTCACACAACAGAAATCCCTGACAAAAATATCCCAGTCCTCTGGGATTCCAGTGGTTACACAGTTTGGTTGCTGTCATGAGGAAGACCCAAGATTTCTCATGATTTAAGCCTCTTGCTTCCCTGCACCTTCATTAGACGAGTACAGTCTGCCTCTCCAGCCAGGTCAGAACCAGGCACAGTATCTCAAAAAAAAAGGCCATTTTGGCAATGTGTTAGTGCTCTGTTCTCTCCTTTTCTGGTGGCACTTGTGTGCTGTAGTGCAGTGCTCCACCCAAGAGGTGGCTGCAATTCAGTATGACATGAAGAGATTCTCGCTGAGCTGCCATCTGCTTGCAGGATGACAGGACCAGCAAGCAACGAGAGTTTTGTCACACCAGCTGCATGTCTTATCTACCTGCTCTGCTGGCCTTACAGTGCATCAAATGAGCTTCTGTTTGTGGATGCTGGCAGACTGAGGCTGCAGCAGTTGTGCCCCTGTCTGTGCTGACAGGTCCTCTCCATCCCCTAACCACAAGCACCAAGCCACCTTCTCTCCTTGCTGACATCTACATCTTTGCCCTGTGGTGTTGCCTGGAGGTGGGGGAGCAGAGCTGCCCATCACACCATATCTAGCCACTGTTGCTGGAGGGAGCAGACAGACCATCACTGCCTGATTTGGGCTGACCTGAGACAGTGCCAAAAGGCAAGGGCCCCTGGTCCCTTTGGTACCAAGGTGGAGGCAGCCACAGCTCCACTGAGCAAATCTCACCCCCAACCAGGCTGATCTGAAAGCTGGAGAAGGCTGGAAAGACATCTTCAGTGGGCAGGGGCCTGTACAGTGCCCATCACCCAGTGAAACTTCCCCAGTTCTTGAATCCTTAGTTCAAACATTCTGCTGGATAAATTCTTCCAAGCAGTGGATATCTGCATGGTCTCCACAGTACCACCTCTCTGGCCCTAGCTCAGAGCCACAACCCAACCCACCATGTACAGAGGGATGAGTCAGCCTAAGCCTGTGGGAGGAGAAGCATCCTTGCTAGAGAGAAAAGCTGCTTTACCCAGGACTGTACCTCAAATAGGGTGTGAGATAACATGTAGGGCCACTGCTCAGGGACCTCAGGAGAAAGAAAGAAAGAAACTCTCTTGTCCCTGGAGATTGTGTGGCCAGGCAGAGCTTGACTGAAATCTCAGTGCTGGTTGCTCTGCTCTCCCCTCCAGGTACCTGGCCATACGCTATCCACTGCGCTCCCGGGAGCTGCGGACCCCCTACAACGCAGTGGCTGCCTTGGCTGTGATCTGGGGCCTCTCCGTGGTCTTTGCTGGGCCCTACCTAAGCTACTATGACCTGATTGAGTGGGAGTCCAGCTACATCTGCATGCCTGGCTGGGAGGAGTGGAGACGCAAGGTCATGGACACCAGCACATTTGCCTTTGGCTATGTCATCCCAGTGCTGGTCATCAGCCTCTCCTATACCAGGACCATCAAGTACCTGTGGACAGCAGTGGACCCCTTGGAGGACATATCAGAGTCCAAGAAGGCCAAGCGGAAGGTAACCAAGATGATCATCATTGTAACTATCCTTTTCTGCCTCTGCTGGCTGCCCTACCATGTAGTCATCCTCCGATACCTCTATGGAGACTTTCCCTTCAACCAGGCCACCTATGCCTTCCGCCTGCTTTCCCACTGCATGGCCTATGCCAACTCCTGCCTCAACCCCATTGTCTATGCCCTGGTCTCCAAACACTTCCGAAAGGGTTTCAAAAAGGTTTTCAGCTGTCTCTTGAGGAAAAAGCACCGCAACAAGGTGCATGTGGTGCACACTGCCCACATTGTGCCTGGATTTGAGGCAGGCTCCACTGAAGTGTCCCAGATGCACGAGGAGAATAACAGGTGTGAGATGAACCCAGTCTCCATGGCAGTTCCTTCCAGTTCCTCCAAGCCCCTTCATATTTCTTAGTGGCCAAGCTCCACACCATCTGCCAGCTCAGCTGTGTCACCAGCTTCAGGCCACTCTTTGCCACTGAGTGAGAGAGGATGCTGGAAAAGCAAGCCAGAAACTGCTATACACTGCTTCTGGCCTTGTCATTCCTTCCCATTCCCTGTGCCAACTGAGCCATCTTCCCACAACATGCTGCATGCAAGGGAAGGAACAGACCCAGACTTGCCCCTCATCCTCAAACCACCTGGACTCCAAGGACTAAAGCTCCAGCTTTTCTGTTGGCTACCATCCCTCAAACTCCTCTGCTCTGTGGCCCCACTGCTCTGGACACACTGGTTAGTTGTCAGAGTCCCTTCTGCCTCCCAGTGCCCCATCTCGCCAGACTGGCTCCCACAGCAGGAGTGGCAAGGGAGATGAGCAGTTCAGGCAGGGCCAGGCAATCAGAGATGGTGTGGAAAGAGCATGGCACCACCCGTGGATGGTTGCAGTGATGCATTTTGTGCCAGCTGTGCTGTTCTCCCAGTGACTGGGTCCTCTCCTGGACTGTGGGGTGGCTGTGGGCTCTCTGCATGTGTGGGGTGTTGCTGCTGTACATACTAGAAAAATGTCTTTCTAACCCAGAGCAAATAAATGCATTTCCCTCATACAAGCAATAGTGGGGCCTGCAGTGGTTATCTGGAGTGGGGATGGGCTACCCCATACCTGAACGGGGCCTTTTTTCTAACTGGTGTAAATCACATGCATGTAAAACAATGCACCATGAAAACCAGCACTGAGCAGAGTCTGCAGAGCCAAATCCTGCCTGGTGTCCCCACTCCTTTCTCTGCAGTGTATTTACTGACACAGTTGCCAGGTCCCTGTGCAGGTCAGTGCACAGCTGATAGTTCTCTCCCAAGATAAATGACCGCCACCCTCCACAGTTGGAAGTCTACTGTCAGTGTATAAAAGCAGCTTTACCTGACCACCATGCTTCATAGGGCCCATGGGCACATAAGGAGCCAGTGGGCAGAGGCAGGGTTAAGCAGTTAGTTCAGTTATGGTTCCTCCTGCCTGCATGGCACAGTCTTCGTGCAGGGAACTGAGGAGGCTCACTCTCAATAGTGGAGCAGATGCTCTTCAGGTAATGCTGAACCTCACCTCAGGATCTAAGCATGCACTTGACCCCCTGGAGCTTCAGGAAGGAGAACTCTCCCTTACCAGGGCTGATTAGATGCAAGTGGGTGCCCTCCTGCCATTGCTAAATCACTGCAGATCATAGAACGGTAACATCATAGAATATCTCAAGTTGGAAGGGACCTGTAAGGATCATCAAGTCCAACTCCCTGCCCCTCACAGGGCTATCTAAAAATAAACCAGATGCTCCTTGAACTCTGACAGGCTTGGTACCGTGACCACTTCCCCAGGGAGCCTGTTCCAGTCACCGACCACCCTCTTGGTGAAGAACCTTTTCCTAATGTCCAATCTGCGCTTCCCCTGATGCAGCTTCCTTCCATTTCCTCGTGTCTGATCGCTGGTCACCAGAGAGAGGAGATCAGCACCTTGAGGAGGGTGCAGACTGCGATGAGGTCACTCTTCAGCCATCTCTTCTCCAAGCTGAACATCCAGGCGACCTCAGCTGCTCTGTGTAAGTCTTGCCCTTGAGGCATTTCACCACCTTGGTCGCCCTGCTCTGGGCACACTCTCATAGTCTGATGTCCTTCCTGTGCTGAGGCGCCCAACACTGCACGCAGTGCTCAAGGTGGGGCCGCTCCAGTGCAGGGCAGAGGGGGACAATCACCTCCCTCAGCCGGCTACTGACGCTGTGCCTGATGCACGCCAGGACACGGCTGGCCCTCTTGGCTGCCAGGGCACACTGTTGACTCATATTCAACTTGCCATCAACCCAGACCCCCGATCTCTTTCCACGGGGCCGACTCCAGCCTCTCATCCCCCATTTTGTACGTATAACCAGGATTGCCCTATCCCAGGCAGAGAACCTGGCACTTGCTCTCTGGCCTGTCCAGATCTCTGTAAGGCCTCTCTACGCTCAAGGGCGTCCACAGCTTCTCCTAGTTCAGTATCATCGGCAAACTCACCTAACGTACATTCGATTCCTGCATCCAGATCATGTATAAAAACATTAAAGAGCCCTGGCCCGAAAACTGAGCCCTGAGGAACCCCACTGGTGACTGGTCACCAGCGGGATGTAACCTCATTTACTATTAACTCTTTTGGCCCAACCCATCAGCCAGTTGCTCACCCAGTGTATTATGGATATTGTATTGTCTAGCAGTGTGTTGGACAGGTTATCCAGGAGGATACTGTGAGAGACAGTATCAAAAGCTTTGCTAAAATCCAAACTCACCACATCTGCTGGCTTCCCTTGGTCAACGAGATGGACATAAGCTGGTTAAGCAGGACTTTCACCTCGTGAACCCATGCTGGCTATGACCAGTGACTGCATTGTCTCTCAAGCGTTTTTCAGTAACTCCCAGAATAACCTTCTCCAGAATTTTACCAGGCACTGACCTGAGACTGACAGGCCTGTAATTACCTGGGTCTTCTTTCTTACCCTTCTTGAAAACCGGGACAACATTTGCCAGCTTCCAGTCGACTGGGACCTCTCCAGGCTCCCAAGGCTATTGAAAACTAACGGAGAGAGTTCCCACGATGACATCGGCCCCTGGGATGAATCCCATTGGGCCCCATTTATGCAAATCCAGCTGGAGCAGCAAGACTCGAACAAGTTCAGGGTTGGCTGGGAGTCTGTCATCCCCCCTCAGTCACGGTCTTCCAACACCGGGTGCCAGGGGTCCCAGGGCCCATCAGGGGCGTAAAAGACAGAGGCGGGGAAGGCATTAAACGTCTCTGCTTCGTCTATATCTCTATTTGTGAGGTGACCAACCCCATCAAGTAACAGACTATTGCTAGCTCTTCTTTTGCTGTTAACATATTTTAAAAGGCCCTTTTTATTGTCCTTCACAGTGCTGACCAGCTTGAACTCCAATTGAGCTTTGGCCACATTAATCTTCTCCCTGCAGGGGCAAAGAGCATCCCTGTAATCCTCCCATCTTGCCTGTCCTTATTTCCAGTGTCCATACACTTTCATTTCCTGCCTCAGCTCTAGGAGAAGATCCCTGCTCAGCCAAGCCAACCTTCTGCCCCACTTGCATGAATTCCAACACTCTGGAATTGCCTGCTCCTGCACTTGTAAGAGAAAGCTCTTAAAAAGTGACCAGCATTCATGGACCCCAGACACTTCAAAAGCAGATTCCCAGGAGACCTTACTGACTAGCTGCTTCAGCAACCTGAACTCTGCTCTCCCCATATCCAGGGTCAAAACTTTGCTGGCAGTTTTTCCTTTATCACCAATGATTTGGTGAATCACCAGCTACTCTGTGGTCACTGTGACCAGGACAGCCACCAGTCATCACTCTGTGCGTGAGTCCCTCTCTGTTTACAAACTACAGACCTAGGAGGGCACCTTTCCTAGTCGGCTCCCTCAGTACCTGCACCAAGAAGTTCTCAACATGCTTCAGAAACTTCTTGGACCTGTTTGTGTCTGCTGTGTGATATTCCCAGTTGATGTCTGGGAAATTAAAATCACCCATAAGGACAAGGGCAGTTGATCTAGCGATATCCCTTAATTCCTTGTAGAGTAATTCATCGGAGTCATTCACCTGGCTGGGTGGTCAATAGTAGATTCCCACAACAACATCTGCTTTGTTTGCTTTCCCCATCATGCTTACCCAGAGGATCTCCACCAAAAGACACTGCAGCTGACTGAGAAGCTTGATCTGAAAACCGTATTTCTCATTGTGACTGATGGTAATGCACAACAGCCAAGCTTTGTGAGGCCAAAATCTGCAAGTGAAGACACTTCCACACCAGAGGCTAGCACCTAGGCAGTCAAAACTAGGATTAACTTATTGCTCCTTCCTTGCTGTGCTCAGTATAGTCCAACCAGCTCTCCTCACTAACTCAGGGGCTACGCTGCCTTGCCAACATATGATTCTAATCTTGCAGAGGTGGGCAGACATTGAGATAATGCATACCTTCCTTCCAGCTCTAGGACCAGGACCTGTAGAGCAAAACTGGGTCTCAAAACCATCCTGCTACATTCTCTGCACACCTTCCTAGCCCCACTGGCAAAGCCCTGCAATTTGTCCATCATCACTATCAGTGACATTGCAGGACAGCTTGGAAATACCAGCTATGGGCCCTCACTGCATATGCAGAATGCAGAGGTGATCCCTGTCTCAAAGACAAGGCAGAGCTGGTCCCTGTCCCAAAGACACTACAACCAGAGCCAGGCAGCAGGAGTCTGGCTGGCAGAGCAGGGTATCCAGGGCAGCTGCTTACCCAGCAAGCATGGATGCAGGACAGCGTGGAGCACTTCCAGCAACGGAGTGTCTTCTCACATGTGCTTCTGGCAAGCTACCATCCTGATTCTTAAGGAAACTGCTCAGATATGCATGCTGAAACCCCTGCCCCTTGTACAAAGTCTTACTTTATTCTGTCCTCTGTGAAGAACACGGTCCTCTCCACCTGAGGCCCCTCTGTTAAAGATGAGGGGGAGAACAGCAATTCATTCTCCTTCCTTCACAAAAAGAGTTTGACTTAACAAGCTGGAGAGCAATTTCCAGCCTGTTTGAAACCGATACACAACTCTCAGGATTTGCTCTTGGCTGCTGTAGTAAATTTACCCAATGGTGAGTGCCATAAACAAACTACTTACTGGTTTGGTTTCTGACCGGGAAGGAATCCCCTGGTGCCTCTGCCAGGCAGCTGTACTTAGTGACAGAGAGCTCTCCACAGCCCAGAAACACTTAGTCAACACTCATGAAACAAGAGAAAAACAGTCGCCACTCCAAGGTTTACAACTTCCACCTCTGCCAGTCATAGCAGGCCTAGTGCACCAGACCCAGCTCAGGAGCAAACCAGGCAGAGGAAACCTTGGGCTCAGGAGAAGGAGAACCAGATGCTGCGTGAGCCCTTGCTAATGAAACAGGATCTTCCCCTTCCATTTGGAGCAGCTGCTTCCTTCCAGTCTGATCAACTGTAAAGGGCCTTGGCAGGGCACAGGGGCTCTTTGGGGTTCTTGATAGGCTTTTTATGTGGCATCACCTTGTGGTGCCTGCTTTGAGACCAGTGTTAAGTCATGCACAGCAGGCAGCCTCTCCTGTGGCTGATCACCAAGGACTGCGATTTCTAGTTCAGGCTCTAATGCCATGAACACGTATGAGCTTTAATGGTGACCACTCCAGTGCAGTCTCTCTGCATCCCATCCTTCATTAGTGTTAGTGAAGTTCTGCAGCCAACCACACAGCCTCTAGCTGCTCCATCTGATCAGGAAACACCTTCTCTGCCTCACCTTCATTATTAAGGAGCTGGGTCTGATTTTTCTCTGCTCAAACCAGATTGATAACCATGGCCTTTAGCAAGTCTCTAGCTACTGTTAGAGCTTCTTCTTCTGGGAAAAAAAAAAAAAAAAAAATGGTGAGCTCCCCATACTAGAATGCACAGAGGTGGTTAACCAGAGTCTGCATCTGCTCAAATAGAGGAAAAGCTCTTCCTCTCAAAATAAAAATCCACATTAGTTTGCAAAGATCAAAAGAGAGCATCTCAGAAAGAGATCACAGCAAGATGGAAAAGATGCTTCTTGCAATAGTAACTAATTCTTTTTAAACACAGAAATGCTGTCAAGATGCTCCTCAGAATGACTGAAAATTCAGCTTGCAGCACAAGAAGAGTTCCTGGCATGCTCAGACCAGGAGAACCATTTCAAATGTGATTTGAATGGAAGAGTTCAGTCTAAAGAAACTGTGTATTTCTTCCCACCAAAAGAAAACTGGATTTAGTTTGTTTGTTTTGCAGAAGGTAGGTAATTTCCTCCCTCCCAAACCCAAAAGCTGGCAGAAAACATTCACTCCCTGTGTAGATCCCAGCTCAGCTACAGTCACATTTGCTCTTTAGAGAAAACCCAGTCACAGAAGTGCATTATCCCACGCAATTATCCACATTGCCCCTTGCATCTCTGCTGGCAGATGCAGGACTCAGGGGCACACACAGGGATTTCAGGAGCCCACCATATGTAGGCTGGGCTCCTGCCCAGAACTCCTGGCAGGTACTGACAGGCCCTAGAGGGGCTGAAAACAGCTCTGCACTCCCAGCCTGTAAGGGTGCTGAGCCAGGACGGCAGACGGAGGGCAGGGGGCTACAGTGAGAAGCAGAGGCACATGCTCTGGCTTGGATGTCCTTCTGCATCAGCTGCTGTAATAAATAAAGCAATTCTGCTTATTGTAAAATGAGCTCAGCCGGAGCACTTGAAAGCTCTCACTGAAGGGGAGCAGTTAAGCCCTACCTCTCACACATTTCTACAAAACAACACAGGCCAGCCCTTGGCATTTTGCTGGGGCGGACAGCAGAGCTGGTTTTCCACAGCCCTTGGTCACACACAGCTCTCTCAGGAAGGTCTAGAGATGACAAGAAAGAGCTGCCCCAGGTCCCTTGGGTGCATGACTTGGGTGGCTGCCATTCCTCTGTTGTTCCTGTACCTGCTCTTCCTGGAGAAAACCAGCTGCTTCAGCTCCACTGAGCTGGGGAAGGGACACAGACATTGGGGCCAGGGCCCAGCAGAGACACAGAGGGGCAGCAGATGAACTCACTGTCATCAGGATTGGTGCCACAGCTGTGCAATCCCCTGTTTTACACAGCATCCCCAAATTCAGTCCCCACATATGGAGCAGTTGCAGTAAGGCCAGATCCAGAATGACCAGGTCTGATTACCAGTAAGCAGGCACTTACCTATTGGCTCAGCACTCAGAACCAAATCAGACCAGAAAAAGGAAGGGGATGTCTCCTTCTTCAAGGCATCCCATGCAAAGATTTAAACACTGCCAACCCCTTTGGCTGCAAGTACCTCTCTACAGAGCACAGTCACCTGTGTCTGTGAAGTCCCCATTCTGAGCCCAGGCACATGGACCACCAGCCAGCTCCATGTGGGGCTGTGTCTGGGTGCCAGCTACGGCAAACCCCACGTGATGCTCTGGGTCCCACGGGTCTGCATGCCAGCAACTGCAGAGACCTGTCCTGAGTGCAGCAGGGGATGACTAGCAAACCTCAGGTCAAAGTAGCCAGCAAATAGGACAGGCTGAGCTGTGAAAGGGCTGTTCCAAGCATCAAGCTCTAAAATCAAGATTATAAATCAGGATTTAGGGTTGCAGCAAAGGTGCCCCCTCCTATCTGTGCTAGTTTGTCTGTGGCTGGGTGTATCTGGGTATATCTAAGCATATACTTGTGCTTATTCCTGTGCAGATTCCTCTTAGTTTTACCAACTACTTATTTTCTACTTGCTTTCTGGTTATTCTGTGTTATTTTTAAGGAATGGAAGATTCCTTAAGAGGGGTTAGGGGAGGTCTGAGGGACTTCTGTCAGCAGAGAGGTCTTTCTCCTAGAGTAAAATCCCTCCTCAAAATGCCTCTGTGCCAGATCTAGCAGGGTCAGAAGACTAGGCTGTTACAGAGAAACAGCCTCAGTTCTGCAAAACCTGCCAGCACAGCCTCTGCCACCTCCAGCCAGGGCTTCCCAGCCAAGGGCATCTTCCATTGCCTGCAATGCCTTCATCAGCTCTCTCTTTTCCTGCACATTTCTCTCCGGTTTGAAGGATCAAACCAAATCAGTGGGTCTCAGACTGGATGCTCTGCTCCCAGGATGGCTCTTCCAGGTCTGACTTGAGTGCCTCACTGCTAGGAAAGATCATCACCACTCAGTGGGTTTTGGACCATGCTTTATCCCTGTGTTTGGTTCTCCTGTATCATTCCCACATTAGCAGACAAAGAATTATCTTTCCATTGCACAAGCAGCCTATGAGATGATCCATCTCCCAAAGAACTGAGTTTGTTCACAATCCCAGTTCATTTCCCACCAGAAAAGGACATGCAGAAAGGTGACCCTGTTAAAGTAGGATCTGTACAAAAGTCAGTGGTGGGGGCTAATGGTCTCCTACCGTCTGTCTTGCACGCTCAGCTCAATTCACACTGTTTCGTGAACTGCAGTAACTCAATCATCAGCACATTCAGATGAAGAAAATAGAAAAACATGTTAATACTTATTAGAGACAAAAAGGAACAGAAATTGGTTAGGAAGAGAATAAATCAGGAGAATAACAAGCTCTGAGATTTAAAAGGCTGTTCCTAATGGTGGAGAACACTTTGTACAGTCCATGAGTCATTTTATGTTTGACTGTTTGCTCTGACTGGTTTTCACTTATTTTTGTTTTTCTTTCTAAAGATGACAGAGAGCAAGATCAGGCAGAACATCTGAATTGAACAGAGCTCCAAGAAGGACCTCTATTTTGGGAATCCTGATAGAAATCAAACTTGACACCTGCCCAAAGCCATGGGGAAGTGCCAGCAAAGGTCTGGCACAAAGGTGATCCCCTGCACATGGTGCCCCAGGGGAAAACACAAAAAAGCTGGTTATAAAGGGGCTTGACCAGCTTCCTCATTTGTACTGATTATCAGGTGTACATGAGCTGCAACCGGAACCATGGGGAACAAAACCATGGAGAGGCCCCACATGCCTGGGCCACTGACAGGTGTACTTCAAACCTTCCTGCAAAGAGCTCTCCCAGCGTTTCCATCACTTTTTTTTTTTTTTTTTTAAGTGCCCAATCTGTCCTTCAGAAAATCAAAGCCCATGGACTTCATCTCACTGACTAGAGGTGGAGAAAAGATTATCACCTCCACACTGCAGCACTGACTGCCATATAGAAGACTTCAGCCTCAAGAGAATAAGGAAGAGAGAAGCAGAAGAACCCCAGTTCAATCAATCTTACCTCACATAACAGATTTTTTTTTAGGCTTATGCTTGTTCTACCTCTCTGCACCCTGACATGAGGTTTTAATTATATCCATCAATCTCACACACTTTTCCTGCAATGCCATGGGACCTGCCTGCTCACATATGGGTGCTGTTCTTAGCTCATGCAGTCAGCCAGAATAATTTTCTACATCAAGTACAACAGGTCACATCTCAAATCTACACGCCCAGGCACACCACCCACTTTCACCTGGGCATAACAAACCAGGCACAAAACAGCTTCCACCAGTGACCTTTGAGATGCAGGGGTCCCTCCTGCTCCATGCTGGGGAGAACACAATGCACTCTCCCTCTCCATGGCAGATGTCTTTCTATTGACTAGAAATAGCCAGGACTTCAGAGTCTGGCAAGGTCTTTTAAGGAGAGGAGGGAAGGTGG
>NW_020799118.1:17343877-17347866 GCF_003259725.1 Athene cunicularia | reverse complement strand
GGGGGAGGGGGGGAGGGATGGGGTGTGGAATGAGAGACTGAAATAAATGCAGTTGCGTGAAAAAGCAACTGCATTTTATCCAGACACATTCAACTAAAAGTAAAGAAAATAATCCCACAAACAGCACAATATTGCCAAGAGAAACCTTCAGGTAACATGTTGGGGTTCAACAGACAAATCTCAGCGGCAACCATGGCAGGAGACAACTGTGTCCCTTGTATCGCAGCACGCTGGGGCAGGGCTCTGGTGCAATTCTCCCCCGCCTTGGTGGGCCACTCAGTGCTTGGTGTGACTCCAACCCCCCTCCTGGGCCACACACGGACCGAGGGAGGTGTCGACTGCAAGTGGCAGAGGACCAGAGTGTCAAGGCACCCCGGTGACATGCTTGGCTCTTGCTCTCCCTATCGCCTGGGAGCAGCAGTAGCAGCCCATCCCCTCCTGACAGCCCAGTACAGCTGTACCTGGGACGTGCCTGAGGAAAGCGGTAACTGAACCACACACCCAGCAAGCTCTGGGCCTGTGCAACTGGTGGAAAACAGCAGAATATTTCATCACTAAAGTTGGGCTGGAGTGGAAAAGTACCCGATGAAAGTCTTGGACTCTATAAATAGCAACCCCAAGTGAGACCCCTGAAGCTCTCCCAGATCACAGCAGGACTGTCACCAGCATCTCCCTGAGGTACCATCTGCCATCAAAGCCGACAAGGGCCAGGGCAAAGTCAACCCCCTCGAGTCTCAGTTATCGCCCACTGAAGAATGCCAATGAATTGTGAGTATTGATTCTAAACTCGAGAAAAGGGAAATTTTAACTGTAGGCTAGCTTCTCTTTCACCCACCTCTCTCTACATATCTATGTGGTTGGATATACACTGTTGTTTTCACAAGTGTGGGTACATACATATTTCACTAGATCCAAATGTTTTTGTCTGTCTGTGTTTGTACATCTTGTGTTTATGAATATACATATATACAGAGAGAGGGATTTAGGATGTGAATCTTGTCATTTTTGAATATGTAGTTAATTTTACTATTTTAATAGGAATATATTTTAGTGAATTATTTTGTAAATCCTTAAACTGGTTAATGATTAAGTGCTGCTAGCCATTAATAAATCTTAATTTGTTGCTAAATAATTACCGTGTTAATATTTCCATCTGTGACATCTGGTGGTGAGGGCCCGTGCATGCTTTCAGTTCAGGCAACAAGGACACACAGAATACAGTTGTGCATAACCTGATGTGCCTAAATCATTACTGCAGCAAGGCAAACCACAACTAATGGTGGGGTTCCTCAAAACAAATCAATTACTCCAAGCTCCAGAGGTGCCTGCACATGACACAAGGCAGCATCAGCAAAGGTCCCTCTGGCATAGCTGCAGTAGCAAAAGAGTGGTCAAGTGAAATCCCCATTCAGTCCCAGTGTATGTTTGCTTGACAGGGAGAAGTAGGAGAGATTTCAGAAGCAGATAGTGGTTCTTCCCTCCTGAGCTAGAAGGGAAGGCCACAGCAGCACTTAGCAGTTAGGGAAGGTGTGCTAGTAACGGAAAGAGGCAGGGAGCCCACAAAAGTGAGAATCTGGCCCTGTTTAGCACATCATTCATTCCTGGGAGATTCCTGTCCCCCACAGGGAGTTTTACAGCTCTTGGAGGGAGATGGGGCTTGCTCTGCAGCCAAGGAGGATGGTACAGATTGCTCTGAGGAAGCCAAAACCAGGGGAAGGAGCTGGGAGTGGATCCAGAAGCATCCTTGTGTCCTGAGAGCCAGGAGCCCTTCACTGCAAGGCACCCCAGGTTCATCCACTGTCAAGCACAACAGCCCTGATACCCAGCTACCCCCCTATACTGCAGAGAGGGTCAGCACCCACCTAGAGGCTCAGGACAAGCATTGCCATCTGCAGGAGCCCTATCTGAGACACGGCAGGAGCAGTGGGAGGTAAATGCCTGGCCCCAAGCATCATCCCCCAGTTGTCCACCTCAGCAGCACATCAGTAAGCCCTAAGTGTTAGGTAGGTGCCCTGTGTGGCAGAGTCACTGGCCATGCCTGGCAGTCACCCCTCTGTGACTGTTCACTCAATCCTGTTCAGATTTTGGCTACCCCAGCTCATGCTGGGAGCAGTGCCGTTAGGTCAAAGTGAGAACACCACATAGGCAGGACAGGTGGCCAGAAAGAGATAAAGGACCCTGATGCAGCCACTACCACTTGCAGTTGGCTGTCTCCTGCAACATCATCTTTTTTCTGGCAGTTTCCTCAGAATCCACTAACTTATGGAAAAGGTATAGACCAAACCTCCAAGCTAGAGGGTATAAAACATCAGCTTACCCAAAAAGCTTTTGAAGCAGATCCAACAGCAGCTGGATTGCTGAGGCTTTCCTGCTCCCCAGCATGATACAGGGGATGCTCCCATCATGACAGAGGAGGAAGGACAAGCACACTCACAATAGGCTAGGGAACTAATTCTTTTTGTTTTACTCATAGGTGCACAATATTAAGAGTTGTAGGTTATGAAACCTTATGACTTGAATGGTGAATAAGTGAATTCATGTGTAGCCTGGGCAAAAGGGTATTGAGCCCGTTTGTTGTTCTTCTTTACCGAATTTCTTAACGAGCTCATGAAATAAAGTTTAAATCACAAAGTACATTGACCCACAAATTTGAGAGATCCCAACGGACCATGACACCCCACACAGACTGCACCCCAGGCTCCCAACAGGCTCTGCAGAATGCAGCTTTCTGGAAAGCAGCTGTGGCACCCAGGAGCTCTGGGAAGGGGATTGCATTTGTCAAGTTATCTACAGATGTCTAAGTTGTAAATAATGTGACAGATCTCATTTATTCCTACATAAAGGACAGTGAGCAATTTTTTTGAGCTTCTTGGTCATCTGGATCTGTTTTGCTGGACAGGATGAATTCATCATCATCCAATGTTAACAGTAATGCCTCAAGATTTGACCAGGCACCCAGCCAGAGACCACAGCACCCATTTCAACCCCAGCCCCAGTCATGGCAGAGCCAGGAGTCACCCTGCTCTGAGGGACCTTCTGGGAGCTCATCTGATCCTGGGAGTCAAATTAGGACTGTCACCAGGGGTTTCTCCTGGGGCTGGCTGGAGATCTCTGGCTTTGTTCTGTGTTGTGATGGTTTGGGCAGACTAACACACTGTTTTTCTTAAGTGAAAGACAGTTTGCTCTCCCTGACTGATAGTGAATGGCTTGTAATTACCTTAATTATATCTCTTCTTCCTAACATCAGACAGAGACCAGTACTAATTCAAGTACATTGACATAGACACGCACCATCATTTAGCTGGGTGGCTTGTGCAGGAACCTGGCAGAACCCTTAATAAGTGCAAAGGTAAACAGTCGAGGAGATGTGAGTCCTGGAGATTTCAGCTGGAGTCAGTAAAGACATGAGCAGGCAAACATCTCCCTTGAGCATTGAGCCTGTTTTCCACATGGACTGGGCTGCATTCTCCCATGACTGTTTTTCCATCCTCCCAGATATATCACTTATGTAAATGGTGTGATTAGGGAGCCTGTAGCATGACCTGGCATTAAAATGACATAGTCAGTGCTTCAGGACAGGAGTCACAATGCTTCCAGACGCCTTCAGAGGAATGACTATCAACCCAGGCACAAATAAATGGCTCCATCTGCTCTTACAGCAAGTCTATCCTTCCCTGCTGACCAAGAGCATTCATCTTTCAGAAAGCAATAATATCATTTGGATGAATAATGCTCCAGTCAATGGAAAAAGAAGCTGTGCTGGGTGCTGCAGATACCAGGCTTGTTACTCTGCTTGACGTTTCTGGGTGGACACATAATTTCTTTACAAAACTGCACTCAGTGGATGAGTTGGGTTTAGCTTCAAGGCCCACATGACTGCTATATACATAATCCTGTGTTAGTCACATCAATTTTTTCCCCACGTAGCCAGAAAGCATCAGTGGAAATACTCAAACTGTTCCCAGATTGCCAAGTCTTGAATTGGGGGG
>NW_020799118.1:17327218-17343827 GCF_003259725.1 Athene cunicularia | reverse complement strand
GGGGGGGGGGAGGGAAGGCAATTGGGCAATCAGGCTTGGAGGGTACCTGTGGGCAGACATAATACACTCAAGAGACAGTATGCTACAGTATGCTACCAGCTTTCGTCTGAGATGGGTGGATAGAGAGGCTGCAGTGGGTATAAAGGTGGAATTGCTGCATAGCAAGAGAGCATCAGAGTCTAAGTAGTCTAGGGGACAGCACAAAATGGGCAGCAAAGACTCGTGGTAGGGAAGAAGAGCTGATTTTCTCCTCTCTGCAATTATTCTGCTGTATATGCCAGCCTGGGAGAGCACCAGGCCCACGGTGAAAGGGGAAACCCCCTGCCTCGGTGCTAGCAGAGGTGTGCCCTACATCAGTTTTAGCTTACAGTGTCCCTCTCTACTCACCCTTCCTTCCCACGTAGCCCACCTACTCCCCATCAGCACCTCAGGCACCTGGCACACCTCCTCACACGCCCCTCTGCCCACCCCTCAGAGGCCCATGAGCACCTATGGAAGCCTCACAGCAGGATGTTACTGCCAGAGGTACCACAGCAGGCAACTCCCCTAGTTAGTCTAAGGCACCAGAGCAAGCTAAGGAGTGGCACTGGAAGAGCAAGATGAGGATTTACAGCTCTGGAAGCAGCTGTAGGGAAGGCAGCTGTGAGCTCCTACTAGAGATGGAGTCACAGAGTTTTTGCCCTCCAGTCACTAATTTTAACTTCATCTTCAATAACATCAAGACAAGCACATAAGAGCTGGTCCCACATCTTCCATTTCTTCTGCCACCACTGGGGACTGAAGACACCAGCCTCCTCAAAGGATAGTGCCATCTCAACCCACCCATGCTTCTTTTCATCTCAGTAGCCGCAGGTTAACATAGGACCTTGCCCCTTCTTGGAAAGATAGCAATGGTTGAGCTCATTTCTTGTGCTGGGGCCTTCAGACACAACTCTCCCTGCAAGACTGAGCCAAAGCAATCTTCTTGGCGCTATAGTCCTAGTATCCATTTGTTCTGTGGGCTGCAACTGCCTGAAAGTTCACACTAACTTGCACTACTGCATCAATAAAAAGATCCAAATGGAGTCCATTGGACAAGCTCCAATTTGCTGGGTTGGATTCTGGACCAGGTCCTCCCAGAGAAAGGCACATATTTCAAGGGATATTTAAACACAAATTGTTTAGTGCCATCTAATAGACTGATGCATTGTAATCAATTCATGCCAACAGCTTTCACACACAAAATATTTTCCATTAGGGACCATTCTCCATTAACAGAATTACTTCATCCTGTGCTCAGGCCACTTCATCAGCTGCTCTTGCCCAAAAAACAGAAACAGAAGACACTTGACAACAGAGAGACTTCACAAATTAGAGCTGCAGAACCTGGGGGGAATACACAACGCAGGAAGATGTGAGCACAAACCCCTGCGCAAGGCCCACATGGAGCAGGCTGAAGGCTTTCCCACACTGCATGTCCCCAGCACCTGTCAGTGCCACTGCCTCTGAAAACCACCTGCCAAGCAAAGGGACACCAGCCCCTAGCACAGCCCCGCACAGCAAGGGAGCTCTGCTAGCAGCAGCCCAGACCTCTGCACTCCCAGCCTGGCACACAGGCTGCCCTCAGCAGTCAGACACGGGGATGCCATGCCAGAGCACAGCCTGCAGAAAGGCTGCAGACAGAGCAGGCTGTTTGCAGCTAATATTAGAACATTACACAGCTTGCTTCTAATGAAGTGCTCCAACTGACTTTGTGCTAGACAGCAAAATCCTGGTACTGCATCCTGCACAGCTTCCCGCCCACAACACCTACCCATGTCCTTCCTGCTCGTACTAATGACTCCCAGCTGGCTGGGCCCTAGCCAATACCTAAATCTAGAATAAATTGATCTTAGCTTAATTTTTTTCCCAGATATTTGGTGCTGTTCTAAATGAAGCCACTTGCATCTTTTCCTTGAAGATTTTAATGAAAAAAAACTTTCCTGGAGACAGATGATTTTAAAGCAAGGGAACAGATAAATACACATAGTTAAAAGAACATGAGTTTGTTCCCTGAGTCTTGACTCCACCACAAGCTGCTGCCACTGTGCACAGGACCTAGTGCAGTGAAGGAGTGATCCCACTTGAATGATCCCAGAGCTTGGCAATGCTCAGACTACCTGAACACTGGCAGCATGCTCCTGAAGGCTCTCCTTGGCCCTCAAAACCAAGGAGCAGCAAACATCTCTGCAGAGCAGGAGATCAAGCCAGAAGCAGAGGTTTGCTCCCACCAGGGAAAACTGCACTTCAATGGTTTCCTGCACCCTTCTGCCATAGGCTGAAGAACTGCACCATCAAAACCAGTTCTCAGCACAATGCTCCCTGGACAAGCTATGCCTCTGAGGTGGGGAGAAGGCCCAGAGATGCAAAAGAGATCACCATGGAAGACCTGGGACTTAAGACCACATGCTTGAAACCCTATTTTAGCTGTTCAGAAGTTCTGCCCTGCTCCCTGATGTACAACAAAGGCCCTTGGTCACTCTGACAACTTCAGAGACTGATTTGATGGCTGATGCTGACAGATACATGCATATGAAAGTCAGACTTCCTGATGTTCGTTACAGAATCCAAGGAGAGAAAGCTCTTCATTTCTCTCTGGGGAAAAGCAGTGAGCCAAAAGCAGCACCTACCCTTGTGCAACCCCCAGCCCCACACAACCATCTCAGCTCAGGGATTTGAGACTCTCCTCAGAAGAGCTCAGCTCCTGCATTTACCACAGGGTTAATCACACCTTCTCCCTTGATAGGTAGTGTCCCTTTACCTCCTGTAAAGTGCTTGATCAGGCCTGTTTATTGTCTTCAGGCAGACAGACCCAGTGGACCAGCTGCTTGACCAGGCTTAGGCTGCAGCATCCCCTTGACTTGCTTAGGACATGTTAGTGACATGGGACAGAGCTGTTCCCTTCCAGTGACACAAATACTTCTTGGGATGGAAACCTGTACCTTCACCATGCGTCAGTGCCAACAAGCACCAGCTGGCCCACAAGTCACTCTGATGCAGCTCATCTCACTTGCTCCACAGAGCCTTTCACTAGTCAAGTCCTCCGAGAGAGAGCATTCCCATGAGCTCTGCTGCCCCAGGCCTCCTTTGGGATCACAGCTACCTTCCTCCAGAAGGCAGCATCTGTCACTCAGCCCCACAGGGCTTTACAAACATCTCCCCAGGTGAAGCAGAGTTAAGGCAGAAAGGCTTACACCAAGAATGGTACAAAATTTTCAGACCTGCAGGTATTCACAGTGTAAGTCCTCCCAGGTTCCCCCTACCCAGCGACTGCAGGAATCTCCCAGCCAATACCAAACCACACTTCAGACTCTTTTGTAGGGCAGGGGGGGCAGGTGGAACAAAACAAGACCAAAAACAATTCAGCCCTAGGACAGCTAAGACAAAGTTACAGGCCAGATCTATCTCCACCCTTCTGCAAGCTCTTGAGCCCTGCTACTCACAGATGAACTTGTCAAAGCTTGCCAGAGGGCTACTCTGCATTCAGAGGTTACATCAACACATCACTTTTTCCCAAGAAGGGGGCCACAATATCTACAGTCATCATTCAAAAGGTTTAAGGCTTACCTGTAGCAATGTTGAGCAATCCTTGACTAGCCCCAGACTGGGGCTGTCCCCCAGACACAGCCAGGCAGTGTCATGGGTCTGCTACCTCCTCCCATGCTACACCCCTCAGCAAGGGCTGTGCATCCCCCTCCTCATCTCCCCAGGAGAGCCCTCAGCAGTGCACTGCAGGCAGAGCTCTCCAGCAAGGAAGGAAATGGAAACCAGGGGTTTAGTTCAGGACTGCCCAGCTTCACCTTGTATTTCTGCAGCTATGGTGTAGAAGAGAAACACTGTGCTTCCTGAGTGTCCTCTTCTGGGACCAGAGAGGACAGACATGTCCTCTGAGACCCTCCACCAGCACATGCCAAGATCCTTCCAGCCGTGATCCATGGAAGCACTACCTCAGCACCACCCTGGTCATTACAGAGTTTGCAGATGCCTTTCCTGGTTTTTCCACCACAAGGCTTTCCCTGTATATATTTTATATATAGATAGATATAGATATATAGATAGATATAGATATAGATATAGATATAGATATAGATATAGATATAGATATAGATATAGATATAGATATCTATCTATATCTGTGCTGGTGGAGGAGATCCTGAGCACAGCAGCCCACCAAGCAGGCACCATCAGGGAGAGCAGAACACGCTCCCATCCCTGGCTGGCTCTGAAGCGAGTGGGAGCAGCCCTTGCTGCTGGGTTCTGCTCCAGCAAAAGACAGTACGTTAGCCCAAAGAGACAGCATCTGGCAGGTGCTGAATGCAACCAGGTCCAGCCCCAAAGGGAATGGGTTTGTGAATTAACTGCTGCACCAGCTAATGGCAGAGAGCAAGTGAACCAACACACCTGTGAGCAAGAGTGAAATGAGACTGCTCAGTAACTAGTCATCCCCTAGTTCCAGCAACACAACCCTGAAACCATTCAGGAGCAGCAGTATCCTGGCCCTGGGGCAATTGCTTATCCTGGGCAAGGACCAGCATGGGATTGCTGCTCTCCAGCATCTTACCCCAGCTGGTTTGGGAGGGGCTTTGCTGGGAGAACTGGATTTTCCAAAATACATTTTCCTCTGATTGATTTAAAGCAAAGTGATCAGAAGATTCTTGAGCAACATTTAACACATGCAGCTGTGAATCCCCGTCTTGCCAACACCTGAAACAGCCACTGCATCACAGAAAATTCTGCTGAGTGGCAACACTCTGGCATGCTCTGCCTTCCAGAAGTGAAATATCCCTGGACTTCCCAAGAACAGGCACCAATCGTTTCCTAAATTGAAGCACTGTATGAGCAGATTATATATCACACTTAAGCTTGACACAGCAGCATTCAGTCTTAGAAGACCCGTCAATTGCTTTGGTGTGTAGAAGTGTGAGGTATTTATTACAGTGCAGCAAAAAAGTTAAACGTAGTTAGATGTATAGCCAGAAGTCAGCACTCATTTCCTCTGCACAGAGAGTCCTTACAGGCACCAGATCAACAGAGGGAAAGAATCGAAACAGCAAAATATAATAACTGGATTTTTTTTTTAAGGATGTTTTACTCATGGCTAAAAAATACACAGTTCCACAGTCAGGAAAGAAAACTACCCGAGGAAACATGAAAAACCAAGGGGAAAGAAAGCATTCCACAAAGAGAAAATGGAAGCAGTTAAGAATGAACTGCTCCCCAAGTCAATGTATAATAAATGACCAAAGCTGATAAGGGAAGGAAGTAGATTGCTATAAGCAACAGAATTACCCTAAGGAGCTGCAATACAAGCACAGACAGGAAAGTTAATGACTATTTCTGTTCCCCCTTAGCAAGTGGTTATAATGCGTTCTTATCACAGGATGCTGAAATACTCCCCAGCAGTAATGAAACCTGTCAAGCAACAGAAACCCCAGAAAGAGGCTTTAATCAGCAGAACGAGAAAACTCGCATTTAAATTTTCTAGGAACTCTCAGGCCAGCCAACACTGGCTTTCAGTAAATCTTCAAACTCTTCAGAATGTCTCAGGGCTGGCAGAGAGATTTGCAAAAGGAACCAGGAGGATGTAGGCAACTATACAGCCATCAGCCTAATGCCAACTCGGGAAAATAACAGAAAAGCTGAAATAGGATTCTTCAACCAATATGTCATGTGATGGTAGGGCAGAGCTTTTACAGATGTCTTCTTACATAAAATATCCACTTGCATTGAAAAATATGAAGTGACTTTGATAAGAGCTATTTTCTATAACCCCACTTTGATTGTTCCTGTCTACCAGATGATTCCTGAATGCTTGATTAACACACCAGAACAATACAAAATCAGAATAATGCACACTGTTAAAACCCCGTTAAAATGTCTGTGCCACAAACTACAGCTAGAAAGGGAGAATCACTGCTGAGTGAGTACCACTAGTAATGTGCTATCCTTCATCACCCATCTTTGGCAGGCCGGGAGAAGGGAAGCATTTAGCATTTCAATCCAGCTGAATATTGTCATCTTGTGATACGGAAATTATTTACAGGCTGGGATCTCAGACCTAGATGGAAATGGAAGTTGCACACACTCAGGCTGGAACCAAAGCATGCATTTCTTTTACCATGCAAGATGATAGTCATTAGAATTGGCAGCAAATCCTCTACCCCAACAGTGGAAATGTTCAAGCTCAAGTCAAAGACTTTCTCGAAGAAAAGCTAATGATCAGCCCCAGCGATGGGGCTTGCAGAAGCTTGTGCAATTCTAGGTTTGCAGAGGAGCAAAGCATGCTATCTGATCATCCAGGCTCTCTGGGGTGAGCTTAGGGCTAGAATTATCCTCTTGATGGGCAGCTCACCTGAGCAGGTCACCAAGTAGCTCCCTTGGCCCCTCTTGCGTGTTGGTATAAGTGTATTCCCTTCCTGTGTCCTTCACTCATGATCTGACTCCCTACATGGGATCTAACGCCCAAATCTGTGTTGCTAGTGTGGGCTGATCATGCTGATAACCTGAGCAGCATCACCCACACGACTACAGAGCACACAGCCTGGAGACCTACTTAAAGGAGAAATTGCTCTCGCATCTATCTTGCACTTCCAAATACTCAGCAGTCATAGCACACCCTCCAGGGGGTGCCCAGCAAGACACTGTCCCAGTCCCAAAGTTTAGTGGGGAAGAGGGCAGCTCAGGGACAGGGAGAGCAGCTGGATGAGCAGTGGGAATACAGCAAGGGGGGAGCAGAATGAGCATAATGAGAAGACGCAGCAAGATGCTGAGAGATTCTGGCACTCAGAAGCCAAGTACCACCTCCCACTCTGGCTCCAGCACTTTGGAGACTGTTTTCTCTAGGACCACAAATCATTTTTGCACCCAGAGGCATGTGAGGCACAATCTCTCCATTTTCACCAGCTGCTTTACTTCTTCCTCATGTCTATTTGAGCCTATCTAGCTACTCAGCAAATAAATGCAGCATTTTGCCTCTTGCCCATTCAAGCTTTCAACCTTCCCAGCTCACTTTCCATCTACCTGCACTCAGTCGTCTAGCTGGCCATACAGGCAAATTTATCCAGCCGCTGTCTCCTCTGGTGTTGCTGCCCCCATCCTAGCTCTCACCGACAGCAGCCCAACAGTGAGATATAAACACCATTCCCGTTTCTGAGCAATGAATCATCTCACATGAGTATCTTTCAGGTGAACTATAGACCCTGCCGATAACAAACCAAGAGGTAGAACATTCACTTACCTGAGTTGACTGCAAATGCTTCTATTCTGACACCACATTTTGAGTGGTGGTGGAATTTGGCTCTAATTAGATTTTTGGAGAGAGAAGCAGGAACACATTGTATGTGCTGCTGTTCACAGCAATCAGGACAAGTAGTTCCACCTTCTGCAAAGATTGCCAGCAAACAGAACCAGTTCTGGCTCCCGTCTCAAATATGCCACACAGGTGCCTGTGCTCTCCTGCACACCTAGGTGCCCCCTGCTCCTCGGGGACCTATCACACATGTGCAATGAACCACTGAGAGGACAGGCAAGGGACAGGCTCCATGCACACCCATAAACATCCTAGATAGAGAAGGCAAGCTTTTACATCCTTATCCATGAGTTCTGCACAGAACTCTTGCTCTGTATCGATACTGTGGAAGTTCTCATCCCAGATGGGACAAAATTTCCCCCCAGACCTTATTCCATGTAGACTTGAAGCACCAGATTTCAGGTGGAGCCCCCATGCTCCCTCCTCGGGGTGATGGTGTCCTTCGCAGGCTGATGCCAGCCTGCAGCAGGGATGAGGGTGATACTGCCCAGTGGGACACACAGAAAAGTTCCCTGCAGCAAGTGTAGCACAGGCAAAACTGTGCTCCTGCTTCTGCCAATGATTTCCCTATGGGGAAAGATGTCAGCAGAGTAGCCAGGAGGAGGTGGAGGCATGGCAAACTCAAGTCTCACTCTGCAGCTGAGGCTGACCAATTAGATCGTGCCTTCCACTGCCCAAATCTGGGGAGGAAGCAAATGTCTCCAGGCATTACAGCCCACCACATTTTGGGAATGGTGTAATGGAGGGACCTGCAGTGGACAGCAGGTGGTTAGGAGACTACAGCTGCCACAGCAAGCAGCCATCTGAGTATAAATTGCAAGGACAATAAACGAGGCACATTCAGTGAGTCAGTGTATGAAAAGTGCAGGGTACCTGTTTTGGAAGCATTCCTATCTCCTGTAGTTTCACCACAGCCCCTGGCTGATAGAAAGGAATATTAGTCTGTGGATCCTTGCAGAATGGTGCATCTATTTCTTTTTCAGATCTCCTCCCCAGGCAGCACTAAGAAGACTGCCCAAGCCTTTGAGGACTCAGCACCACATCTACACACAGCCTCACCCACTGCACATGGCTCCCTTGCCTGTTAATGCAAGGACAGCAGCAGGACCAGCCAGAAATCCTTCCAGATCGCTAGACAGCAAAGGAATCTTAGGTCTGAGCCTCTCCTACTCCAAGCATGCACCAAGGGTCTTCACTGTTCCTCAGCTTCTCTCTTAATAAAAAAAAAGCAGCAATAGTATCACCAAATTAGCACCCATAACAATCCCTTAACCACTTTGCATGGGTGCTTGTAAGGTCTTGTTAGTCCTTTTGAACACAAACAATATTCTTAAGTCAGAGCTCAGCCTGGAAACAGGTGTGCTTTATTAAAAATAGAAAGCAGCTGGGGATTTTCAAACTATAGAAGCACAAAATCAATGCCTAGTACTTTATCTAGTACATGCTCTGTCAGAGCATCCCCTACCCAAACAGACAATGCCTCTCACCAGTTGCCCCAAAAATCTCCAGACACCAAAGCACTCTTGGCAGGCCTTACAGTGGGCCTTCCCTCTTGACCTAGCTCTTTCACTATTTTAACACTGTCCTCTTGGCTTGCTGAAATGCCAGAAGCTCCCTCCCATCTAAGCCATCGCTTCAGGATGCAGCCCAGCACTGTCATATTCAGGCTGAACACCTATGGATTCACATATTCTGCCAGGATCAAATGTTTAGAGGAACAAAGCCAACACACATCTCAGCCCTGTACTTCTCTCCTTTGATGCCAGCAAGGTACCTCGTGCACAGGCCTGTTGCTGATCGATGCTCCCTGGGAGAAGGGTATACTGGGCTTTTCCCAGCTCTGATCCCAGGGACCCACATGCATCCTCCCCTGTATCCCAAAGCTGATTACACAGCGCTGCCACAATGCCTCCATCCACTGGACTGCTCTACAAGCAAGAAGCAAGCAAGCAATTGGAAATGACCAACAAACCAAGGTCTCCCTCCCCAGTGCACCACCTCAGGAATGAGAGCCAGGTCCTGAAAATGGGGGATATCAGAAGGAATAGCAGCTCTGCTAAGAGGTCTTGAGACCTAGGCATCGGCTCTGCCAAGCAAGTCACCTTCAAAAAGCAGGAGGCCACGTATCAACCTCTGCATCACCTCCTCCCTCCTGCTGAGGATCAGGGAGATGGGAACAGACAGGCGTGAAACTGTACTTCACTGTGACTCTGTAGAGCAAAAACCCAACTGTCAGATCAGCTTGCCTGCTGCCATTTCAGATAACACAAGCACTGTCAGTCCTGGGGGGTGTGTGAGCAAAATCCTTGTCTCAGCCCCCAGGGTTTCTGTGAAGAGGCAATAAACCCCAACCCAGGTGACACGGGGGACTGTGCCCAGGCAGTGGGGCTGCCAGCATTCAGCCCTGCAGCAGGCAGGCAGAGGCCCTGGACGCCTCTCCTCATCGGCACCAGACCAGCACATACTGCTGGGACGTACCATCCCACCTGCACTTCCACGGCACCAGAGCTGTTCTTACCCCACGCTGCCTTCCTGAGGGATGTGCCATCCATCTCCAGCTGCCTGGGACACACCCAGAAAAACCAAGCCAAAACCACTTTCAGGCTATGAGAGTTACCACCAGCTAAACATCTAGGCCTTGTAAACCAGAGTCAAAGTTTCAGCTAAAGTCACAAGGTCTCAGGACCGCTCAGCTTGGCTCTAAACACACATCTTTGCCTCACACATCCCTGCTCCAGTGGGATGGCTTGTTCTAGCATACTACTTTTTCTGTGTGATTTTTTTTGTCGTTGTGCAAGAATGAAAGGCAACTTTCCGGTATTAGATGTTCCTGTCTGTGAGCAGCATTCCCTCAGGACTAATGTACTGCTCAGTACAAGGTTCCTATAAGGAATAGATTTTTATAGCCTTGGTGAAGAGCAGTGTGGTCTGAATTTAAAAATTAGTTTTGCACCTTTTAATGCAAAACAACATGGAGCAACAGTAAAGGCAGAAAACATTGTCAAGAAAGGGGAAAATAAATTGCAGCAGGTCCTGTGGGTGCTGCTTTCTGACCCTGCAAGAGAAGGGACATGGGGGTACAGGGCTGACCAGCTAGAGCAGGGCCTCCAGCCTGTTCCCTCCAGCCCAGCCAGCAGCGTTATCCTGCTCATAATCTCAACCCACACTAGAAGCTCCTCCTTGGGAGCTGCTTTAGGACAGCTTCGGAAGCAGAAAGCCAGGGCTCAGAGAAGATCTCTGCCCAGGGACCTCACCCCCAGTACACTGGGTACCACATACATGGAAATTGTGTCAGCAGCCCACTGAGAAGCAAAAGGGACTGCATTTGGTTGAGGCAGGTGGGGAATGCTGCAGGGAACTGCCTCTGGCCTCAAGCCCTTGGGGTGCCTGGGCTGTTCCTGCTGACAGTGGTGCCTCTGGCCAGGCCCCTCATAACAGCAGCCCAAAGGCAGAAGTGTGACCTCCTCAACTACTTGCCACTGCCTGGCTGCTCCCCATCAGCCTCCCACAGCCTGCTAGCCTTGGCTGCCCCCAGGCCGGCCCTGTCCCAGCAAGCATACCAGGAGAATGGAGCCCAGAGCTGCTGACAAAGGGCAAGGACCCCACCCCGCTGGGATGATGTCTGAAACCAGGGTCTGCAGCCCCGGCTCCAGCAGCACAGGGCTGTAGCAGAAAGGAGCCAACAGCAGGGTTTGCTTGGGCTTGAACTGCTTTCCTCCATGGTATGAAGAACCCCCCACCATACACCCAGGCTCCTTTATTTCCTCTTGGGATGCTGCTAATTACAATCCATTCTCCTGGACCTGGTCCCTGCTGCCCCAAGCCTGGAGGACTACAGGGGTGAAGCATGGCATCAACCATTCACTCTAGGGCCAAAAGCTGCCAAAAGCAAGTCTCGTCCTCCTGGCTGGTTTTGGCCTGTGTCCAGCTCCCCCTGGGCAATCCTCCGACCCACTGTTCTAATAAAAACAGACTCTAGAAGGACATTTCTGCATCGGCTGGGGCCAAGGTTTTGAGCCAGACAGGTGCAAGCAGCTCCCAGTGAGGACTGTGGGTCACTGCTCGTGCCACAGATGGGCAACAGCAGCAGAAATGGTATGTGCAAGGGCTCCTGAGCCTCCATGCTGGGCTAATCCCTTGGAGGATGTCACCTCCTAGCTCCTCATCCTCCTTGTTGCCCACTGCAATTGAGGAGACACAAGCCCTGACCCTGTAGCCAGCAGTCAGCCTCTGCCCAGATGCCTGGAAAGGGCTGCCTGCAACCAGGCCAGAAGTGGGGACAGGACTTCCACTCCACAAGAGATGAGTAGTAGAGGCCCTGTTCCTCTCACCCATCAATCTTTGCCAGTGTTGGCAGAGGACAGCTGGAGAGAGGCTGGTTTACTTACAGGCCAGAGATAAGGTGAGCTCTGGGGTTGGTGCCACCTTCCTTGGCTGGCTCCCAGGGACCCACCCTGGCAGGCACACCCACACCAACCCAGGCAGAGGGGTTATCCACCACCACAGCATCCTCTGAAAGACTCTTCTTTAAGACCATATGCCTGGTCAATAATCACAAGGATCTGAAAGATTATTTTCATGTCATCAAGGATTTGCTGCCCCTCAGCATATACACACAGACATCCTTACACAAGAAGTATGAGTGCAGCTACAGTCACTTCACGTAGATGTGAATTCAACAAGAAAAAGGGAAAGCAAATAGGATGCAACCACATAAAGGGAAACTGAGTTAGGCCAGTGGTGAGACATCCTTGCAGGACCTACGCAGGAGGACTAGGCTGTTTTGCAGACCGAGAGATAAAAAGCAGGCATGATCACACCATGCACCCCTGAACTACACAGAATCATAGAATATCTCAAAAACTCGGAGGGACCCATAAGGATCATCAAGTCCAACTCCCTGCAGGACTACCAGCTTAAGAATTGTCATAATAAAAAAAAAAAAAAAGGCTTGTTCTACAATATGGTAGTTAAATTATTTGCCTTAAGCTGATTTTGGCTGGATGGGTAAGGGTGTTCCCACTCTACAAGGACAGCAATAAGCCAAGGCTCACTGTCAGGGTTTGAAGGATCACCCTGTCCCTAGGCAATGGCCTGTGTCCTCCAGTGAGGGACCAGGAGCACTGCAGCTGCATTTCTCTTCCAGTCCCTCCTGCTAGCAGGGGCTGTCTTACTGCCCAGAAGGTCCACAGGTTAGCCACCTGAGTAAACTCTGAGAGAAATGGAAATGATAAGCCAAAGCTCAGACCTGGAAAATGAGATCCATGACTGCCTGAGCCAGCTGGCAAGAAAAAGGTTCTCTGAGACTGAGTGGGACATTGCCGCCTTTGCCATGTTCTTCATCTTTGTGGGTGAGTGCACAGCTCAGCACAAGGCACATGCCAGACAGCTTTTCTCAGCAATAGGCCTGGGAGACACCTGCCCTAATCCCAGCAACTCATGCAGCCCCCCAGCAGCACAGCCCTGGATGAAGAGTGGCAGAGCGCGACTGCTCCATTTACATTCAGCAGACAAGGGCTGCAACAGATACAAGGGCCCAGATGAAACATTCCTTGTGTAACCTCCCCTGGTTTCATAGCCATGCCACCACGTGTCCAATGCTAGCAGTTTGACCAGCCTGGGCTCAGATAGTGTTTGTGGGGTTGCTGTGCCCTGTGTGATGCACAGCACTTCACGCAAAATGCTGCAGGGCTGAAAGAGGGGAAAGGGGAGCAGATACCCAAGAGGGTACTTGCTGAAATGGGGGGTGTCATCAGGGAGACATGCTGACACTGATGTAACTGCTCACTTTTCCACAGGGACTGTGCTGCTGCTGTGATTGTGACTCCCCAAAACAACTCAAGGTGACAAGACCCAGCCCACTCACCCAAGAATGACCCAGGACACACAGGAGCTCCCAAGGCTGAAGCCCACCCTCCAGTATCTGTGTTGCTTGTCAAAATGGGGGAACAGCACTGCACAGACTGCTCTCCCCTGCAGAGACACTCTCATGTCTCAGGAGAAACCCAGCCCAGCCACCAAGGGGGGACATTCACACAGGGAAGGTGATGGGGAAGAGAGAACAGGCTGGGTGTGCTTGAGCAGGGAGAAAGCACAGACACTGTGTGTTCACACACTCACACACGTGCAAACTCCCATCCCCTCCTCTTTACAATGACATATCGTTTTCCAAGATTCCCAGCAGAAAGTGGGCATAGACCACCTAGCAATGGAGCCCTAAACCCATCTCCACCTCATGGCTGGACAGAACAACTCTTCCTGCTTCTTCCCTCTGCTGTACCTACAAATCAGATTCAACCTTCACCTCGAGTGCCAAGCGCTGCCCAGCCATTTCCATCCTCCTCTACAACCTCAGCCACAGCCTCTCATTATCTGCACATGGATGAATGTGAACCCCCTGCATGGTACCTGCAATGCCATCATAGGCCAATATACCCACTGGAATCAGTCCACCCCACAATCCCCGCTAGATACAGCGCCTTAATGCAGACTTTTCAGCTACAAGCCACAGACCATCCTCAGCTACTGCAGCCAAAGTGGAGAACACGTGCTGCCCTATGCAGAGCCAGCAACCAGGGGAACTGCCCGGGAGTGAGGGCAAGGAGAGAGCAGGAGAAGCTTCTTCCAAGCTCACGCTTGCTGATCACCAAAACATCCTGTGGAACATCCTCACGCTAAAATCCCTTCTGGGATGACCAAATGGGAGGCCCAGCTATACTTCTTTTCAGGGTTTTGGGTTCCAGCTCTTCCATTACAAGATTAATTTCCAACAGGGCTGAACGCAAAGCATAGCACTGTCCCTGACCATTAAAAGAGACAGCACAAGGCTCTGAAGATGCTTCAAAGTACAGTCACAGCTTCTGGGAACCCTTTTAGTCCCTGTAGAGACATTTTGGACCATGTGATATAGCTTCCTTTATGTGCTGCATCAACTTTAGAAACAGTTTACCTCACTCTTCCCTGGGGACACAAAAGCTTGTGAAGCTGAAACTGCTCTGTGCAAGGGAGCAGTGGCTCACTCCTCCCTATGGCCTTGCAGAAGATGCTTGGGGTACCAAAGAGAAAGCACATTCTTCATCCTGAAGCCTATCAGTGCCTCCAATTTGAACAGCATCACCCACTTACCTAGCATCTGTACAGTCCCAGGTGGAGCCATGTTTTCAACTGGTACAGTCTCTCTGCTTTAGGCTGACACTGTGTCCCCATAGGTGATCCCACAATGGGACAGGGTGACCCTTTTTATTGGGGCACATATAAAACAAGAGAAGTCTGGTTCTGTTGTGACAACAATGACTCCAGAAGGTGGCACCCTGAAAGGCAACCAAGCACCTACCCATGCATAGAGTGGTGGTACAAGACCTGCAATGTTTCCACCATATCTGGAAGGCAGGATGTGGCCAGGGATATTAGGTGCAATTCCAAGCAAGTCCTGGCAGTGGCAACACTTGAGCACACTGGCATCAGCACACACAAATAACTGCAGTTTCAACTCCAACTCCAGGAAAAAATGACTGTATCTTTACACTTAGTCTTAGCACAGTTCAGCAGAGAGACCTTCTTGTCTGCTCAGTGCTGAGATGCTGGGAAGAAGCATGGGATTCTGTTCGCTGTCTGTCACTGCTCTGTGGACAATACCAAATAGATGCTCAGATTGAGAGACTAGAGGCAGCCATAAAATAATCTTTCTTCATTACTCTCCTAGTCTGTGGTCCTGCTCTGTCATTAGCCTGCTGCAGTGCTGTAGTTGAAAACTGCCTATCAAGTGTCTTCTCTATCTTAGTTCAGGCAACACTAATTCCTTTTCAAAGGTCATGTAGAAGCTCAGCAGTAGAGGCTGATGGGTCAAGTGTCTTTTGTGGTTCCAATACCAGCAGCATCCAGGCAGCTGTAGTTCAACTGCTAGATGCATCAAAAGCATGCATGCAGTGGGTCTAAGCAGCAGACTTCTATCCCCTGAAGACTAAGGAGAGATTCCCTGGGCAAAAGGGAAAAAAGAAAGGTGCCACCAGGAAATGTTTTGCTCATGAGAACTATAGCTTCCCCAGAGGAAGCTAAAAAAATCGTAAAATCCCAGCCCAGGAAAAGTCAGACAATCTGATTATTTCATTTTGCTCAAGGCACACAGCAGCATTCATCAGTGCATGTACCAATGAAAAGCCCTTGCAGCACTGCAGAGCAGCCCAAACTTCACACACACCTTGTACTGCCAAGCACTTGCCAAAGACTGTGGCCCACAGCACGTTTGAGTTGCATTTACAAAGGGAGGGGTGGGCTGCCAGCAGCTATCCCAGTACCAACCTCACCAGGCTGCAAAAGCCCTCAGGGCTTTGTAAATTTTCTTCTGCGCTCAGTTTAGTGGGGAAGAGAGATAGACTGTTAAGTCTTTTAGTTGGTGGACTCTTGTTTTATCTTTCAAATCACTGGGTAGGGTACCAGCTCAGGGTCAGCCTCTCCTGCTGAATCCCACCTAGCTTGCTGTTACCCTGTTCCATACTAGTAACCCAGGCAGGGTCCTGTAGCAGCTACCACTGCCACCTAGCAGCCCTCAGACACAGCCACTGCACATCAGAGCTGGAAGCAGGACAGGTGTTCCCCAAGTGAAGACTGTTTTCATCAAAAGAAAACAACACACACTGGGTTGCACGTTATATCCCTATCAGCAGGAACCTGATGGAGAGGATGTGGCAACGATTGGACTGCACACACTAGTGTGAATTAAAACAGGAGCCTTCTCAACACACAGGGAGGGTTAAAGAAGAGCACAGACGGCTCTAAAGAGGGTATCAACTATAAAAATACTCTCATCCAAGAAGCTGTTAATAGTGAGTATTTCCACACATGTACAATCACTTCCTGAGCAGAGAATGGTCTGGAACAGAGCAAGGGTTAGTAAATGTATACCCCGGGTCATGACCACAGATAGTCATAAGGCTAATTGACCAGAATCAGTAATGAGTCTGCTATTACATCAGCCCATCCAGGCCTCGCTACCTTCTGCATTTCATTACTTACTAAGACATTCATCAGTCACAGCCTGATACTCATTTGTAGGCTCTGTTACTGCCTGCAACCTGTAATACTAGCATGCGTTAGACTGAACACAGCACCAAGTGTCAAGTCCTCAAAGAAGGCTGCAGCAATCACAAAGCTGGCACTAACCCACTCAGGATCTGAGGGATCTCACAAAAGGACAGAAAGAGAGGTCACAGACAGGGCAGGCCACACATGCCCAGAGCAGTGGTCTATGCAGAAAGAAAAAAAAAAAAAAAAAAAAAAATCGAA
>NW_020799118.1:17313575-17327168 GCF_003259725.1 Athene cunicularia | reverse complement strand
AAAAAAAAAAAAAAAAAAAAAAAAAAATCGAAGAAACATACTTAACTCTAGTCTCCACCCTTGGAGCTATTCAAAAGCCATCTGGACACGGTCCTGGGAGACAAGCTTTGGGCAGCCCTGACTGAGCAGAGGAATTGGACCGGACAGACTGCAGAGGTCCCCCTCCAACCTCAACTGTTCTGTGATACTGTGATCTCTTCCTTCTGAGCACAGCGCCCTGGATAGCTGTGAAAATAGGCTGCAACGGCCCTGATGTTTTGTAGGAACTGTGGTGAGCCTGCAGTCCTCACCTCAGCACACACTGGGTAAGGTACTCCAGAGAGGAAAGCCACCAGAAACACAGGCTTGGCAGGGCTCGCTGGAGCCAAACGGGAGACAGGAGATGCTTACTCATCACTTAACAGCCAGCTCCACGAGCCAGCCCAACCCAGTCTCAGCACCTAGAGCCTCTTCCAAACATGACCATCAAGGGAAGTTTAGAAAATTACTTCAGGTAGTACCAGGGTGTCAGACAGCACTGAGCTGAGGCTACACAAACCAGGCCCAGCCTTCAAAGAGCTTCCCAGCTCTGCCCATAGAGACCACTGCTGTCCTCCAGGTAAGGCAAACAGTAATCCAGCACACGTAACTAGTAACAGCCACTCACTTGTAAGAGCATATCATCTTTGATACTCTTTTATTCTCAGCACTGACAGCCCACAGGAGAATGGCAGGTCTGAGGATCTTTATTTTACAATTATCAATGGCTAGAGGGATGAGTTACATACTGTAGCATCCATAGGTAGGCAGCAAATAGTAACAATGTGGTACTCACTTTGGGTTTAATGACAGGATGTGAGACTGCATAGCTGTGCTCAAGGTACTGAGGCAGCTCCAAAGGCTGGCAGTGAAAACTAGATACTAAACCTGAAAAAAAACAGTTGGTCCAATTGGCTTAGGAAAAAAAGTGTTATCACATTGATGCCAGGGAAAAAGAAGAGTTCAAAGAGCAGCAATTAAGAATAACCCCAAAGGGGAATCAATAACATGGGCATGGACAGAACAGATAGAAGAGGGAGAAGCTCAGTGCTAGTCATAACCACAGCTGAACTAGATCATAACAACATTATTTCACTACATGGAGCAACATGCTCTACACATTTTGTAGCGTGTTAAATCAGTATGCTTTCATCCCTTCCCAGCCAGATCACAGTCCAGCAGTTAGTTACAGCACTGTGTGCAAATAGTGTTAGTGTGAGAAGCCCACAGCTCCCCATCCCTTGTAACGGGCTAGTGTAATTCACCAGTCTTGAAGAATCGCAAGCCACGCAACACATATGAGAACAAAGACAGGCAGAAGCTTTCACTAACCACACAGCATTGCTTGTTGCCCTGCTTATACAGTGGTCCCAGACAAGGCTACTAGAATTGTGTCTCTGGATACGCTGACCCTCACCTATGGAGGGCCACCTGGTAGTAAAGCGCAGCACTCCTCAAGCTGACCTGGACTCAGCTGACATGTTGAAAACAAACAGGGAGACACTGGAAGTGCTGTAAGGGCTTGGACACTCCATAGAGAATTAATATGGCCTGTAGTTCCAGTAACTGGAGAAAACAGAGATCTGGAAAGCAAGAAAAGCAGGTTAAGTTCCTGTATCCTTTGGGCCACAGAAGAAAGAGCACGTAATGGGCATGTGAAGATTGAGCTTTACAGCATTACACACTCCAGCACTGCACCGCACAAGGGCAGATTTGCTGCTATTGTCACTGAGGAGGCTCGGAACACAAAGTTACTTGCTCAAGGTGCACCCAGGTCAGCTGCAGAGCTGGAACTGAACACTGGACTACTGGAATCTAGTTTGCTGAGGTGTCCATACCTCCCCTCCAGCACCCTGGCATCTCTTCACATCCAGCTCATGACTGAGAGAACATAAGTGTCTACCTGCTCCTCTCCATCAGGTCACTAGTTCAGCAAACACATCTGCCACCCTACTACACTTATGCCAGATGGCTGCCTGCTCAGCAGTGCCAGCCACATCCCTGGCTCCAGAGCATTGACTCATCGTTTGTTTTCAGTTTATATGTAAGCTGTACAGAATAACATCACATCAGATTTTTAGATCTGAGGTCCTCTCAGAGTCCAGAGTTAAAAACCAAGCCCCTTCTCTAAGGCTATTACCTTGTCCTTTAGTTGCTGGCAAAGCTGCAGTGAAACTGTGAAGAAGACAAGGGCATCGTTTAACCATGGTATAACACATTCCACTTTATGGACATGGCTGACTTCATATCGCTGGTTGCCAAACTCACTGGGGTAGGGAAAAAAAAAGAGCACAAATTTACACACAACAGCACAGAACACAAAACTCAACTGTCCTCCATTCTCACGGAAGAGATCACTAAGATTTCTACTATATTTAAAACAACACCTGGTAAAGTTAGAGTGTAAACTCTCAGTCTATCTCTGATGAGATTCAGAATTAAGCTAATACGGTTAAGATATAAACTTCAATGCTTTCCAGGGAGGTAGAGAGGCAGAAAATGCAGATAGCAATGCCAATAACCTAATGTTCATTTTGGCTGACAACTCCCATCTCCAGACAAGCTCATGGCACTGTATGTGTGGGCTGTATCCCGAGAAATCACATCTTTGGGCCTTTATGACTGAGTCATTAAAGAAACACTATTACGAGCACCTGTGCCTTCACAGGCACAGCCACAGCAAGTGACTCAGTCCAGCTTCTCCACTTAACAGATGCTACAATCAAAAATTAGTACAGACATTTGGATCTCATCCTCAGCGTACTCCTACACCTGTTACACAGCCCTTGTAGTGACTATACTTACAACATGGCTCCAGGGTTATGTAAAATGGACCCTCCAGCAGGCTTGAAGTTCTGGAAGAGCAGGAAAAGGTTATTAGGCATTTGATACAGTAAACAAAAGTCCTTAGAAGGAGGATGTTTTAAGATTTGCACTTTCAGTAGCCTGACATCAAGAAATGCCTATACTGTATCTGCCTGAATACTCCATTCATATGCAATCCATGGCATTTGATCCCTTCCTGCTACTCCATGAAAAAAAATTCTACACAGTGGATGAGTCCAACTTAGCTCCAAAGTTTAGCACCACAAAAATAAGATGAGAAGGTCCAGAAGAAAAACAAAAGATAGATTTTGGGAAAAGTATCCTTATGTAAGGACTGCATTTCATAAAGCTAAAGAGTTTAATTCTGGTTTCACAGGATATCAAGCTGACCCAAATGCAACAGGTGAAGCAGAAAAGTATCCATCAAAACTCCATTCAGAAAACCCAAGATGCTACTTTAATGTTAACTGGATTAATACAATTATGCCCTTCCAAAATTATGCAAAATTATCACATTATATTGTAAGATTAAGCAGTACTTGGCAAAAAAATAGTTACTGGCTTACTCCAGAGCACTGGTATTTTCTTCTGGGCTACGTGGCCATGCCCCAAACTAGATTTAGAGCCAGCGTTCTGTCTGCAGCAGATCTAAACACAGATACTTAACACCAGTTACAGTTGTTTCTGCATTATCTTATGCATATAACATTGCACCATATAGCAGTGTGATCTCCTCCTTACAGTGGGACACAGGGAGAGGTATATAAACAAGGATAGTAGGCATCACCTTGGTTGTGCTGGGCTGCAGCACATGGAGTTGGTAGACAGTCAGGCACAGCTTGTTCAGGTTAATATAGAAATTCACAAGGATGTCTGGAGGCAGAGCAGGGGTGAACATTTTCTGGTGAGAAAATAAGTGGTTTCTTTGTCAGTGAAACGACCATTATTTCTAGTACTGGGAAATAATTACCTTTTTCTAAGTCATACTAGTTACCCCACAGTGAGAGGGACATTAGAAAAGAAACAAAGACTGAGCAGCTTGCAAGCAATAGTTGTTCCCCTCATGCTTGATCAAATGGTGTGTGCACGATGGTGACAGGAGGGGACAGAGCAATGTTCACAATGACAAATCATCCCTGGGCAAGATTCCTGGGCAGAGAACACAACTTACTCTCTGAGAACCAGAGTCCTCACGCCCAAGTCATCTGCTTTCCCACAGGAAGATACAGAACAGCCAAAACCGTTCAGTGTTTGCAACTTCTTCAGCTCTCTCTGCCTCTGGAGACACTTCAGAAATCCATTTCCACCAGGATGCAGCACAATGTCCCAATTGCTGCACGCTGCCAGACTGTACAGAGATCTAGACCACCACATACTTACTGTGAGACCACTGGAGGCAATCTCCGGTAGAGTCAGAGTGGCTGGAGTGGTAAGCCGATTCCGGGCTCTTGAGAGCTGTAACATCACAGCATCCATAAGCTACAAGATAAGGTATGTACACTGCTGAGTGGTGATCCCTGGACAGCTCTGGACAGAGTGCTGCAGAATCCTAGAGCATTTAGCAAGTGTTATGACAACCAGCATCACCACCCCCTCACACTTCCAGGAATGGGAAGGGGTGGCAGTTTAACTGTTACCATAATCACAGACACTTGTGAGACACGCCAGGAGCATTTAATACCAGGGACTGAAGAGAGAACAGTTATTCATTATAAGAATAAGAAGAGAACATGAGATCAATTACTGATGCCACAGAAGCATCAACAAACTCATCATCAGCTCTTCTGAAGAGCAGGCATTAAGGAAAAACAACAAGCTGTGTTCTAGTTCTCCCCATTCCCACATCACGGGTACAACAACTAGAGAATGGGCCCTCTCATTCATAACCTGTGAGCTAGGGCACTAAAGAAAAGAACCAGCTCACTGAGAGTCCAATCCTGCCAGAAACCACAGTTCAGAGCCTCTATTCAGGCAGACTTCCTCTTCCAGAAAAAAAGTGGGAACCAACTTATGTCTGTTATAGAGCTCATGACTCCTAAGATGAAGGCATTTTATATTATGACTAATTTCTACCCCCTACTTCCATACAAAAGTAAAAAGGAAATAGTTTTATTACCTAACTTCTTCCTATTAGCAGCCCTTGCAATGCAGAGAATAAAAAAGTTTAGCTTTCTCTTCTTTGATACTGTGATGGATTCTAACGAGTAAGTCAAAACTCTGATAGTTTCAGAGCACATTTCCAAGTAACAACTGGTCTGTATCAGACTGCATCAGCTACTACTAGCAAGCAAGAAGTCACTTTCAAACCATCACTAAATCATGAGTACTAACTGTAATCTTTTGTTTGTTGATGACTGCTTCATTTCTGCTCTCACCAAAAGCACTGACTGACAGCAAAAAGCATGAGCTCTGTAACTGCATCATCTGAAAAAGATCAAAGAAGGCACTCACAGAATATCACTGCTGTGCAGCAGGGCACCGACTGCTCAGATTACTGTTCATCGTGATGTACAACCCTGTTACTGATGCTAAACTGGTATAGATTCATATCAAATATGAGGTCACATGGACACTCCTTGAAATAGGTACATATGGGTACAATTTTTCCATTAAGAGACTCAAGACAATAATGTTCATTAACTATTTAAAACAACAAATGGAGGGAAGAAAAATGCATGTTCCTACTCAAGTAGAGAGGGCTTTCTCCTCACCTTGAGAACCTCCGAGCCTGTTTTGAACTGGTAGTTTACATCTCTGTTCATAAGCAGGTAAATGGCTTGGTTAACATGGTTTCTAGCATCCTGGATCTGCAAAGGTACAAATGCAGCCCTATTAATGACACACTCTTTATAATACACACTAGGAAGTAGAGGTTTCCCTCATTATTTTGTTGGCCCTAGGAAAATGCTCACTTCTCAAATGTTAAGGACATTTCTCTGAGTACCAGACACTCGCTAACACAAAACTACCACTGCTGCCCAGATGCATTATTGGGTTCTTCACTCAGGGACTGGAGATGCAAAGCAGTCTGATCGCTATAACCTGAACTGCCAATTAAGATATTGCTGCTGCCCTGAAAGAACAGCAATATCAGGCACTCTCATCCTGGGAGGACTGTGATCACAACTGCCTCACTGTTGATGGTATATGGTAGTCAGGTCTAGCAACACAAATAATGATTTCTTCCTTAGGAACTATCAAGAGCTAAAACCAATGATGTAAATTACATCAATAGCAACAAAAAATACAGCATCTCTGGCAGTATTCCAAAGTCCTTCTAAACTATAATTGTTGTGGCTGAGAGCTATCTCCAGCATGAAGAAGTTGCCATCACACTGCTTGTCTGGAACTTCACCACACTCAGGACACAGCTAGCTTAAGTCCCTCTTAAGCAAGACTGCTTGCAGCCAGGAGACAATTATCAAAGCAAGGCTGATAGCTATATCCCAGTGCTTTTATGGGAGCAAGGACAAACCAGAGGAAGATGGCCCTGTGAGAAAGTAACTGGTCGGTTCCAGGCAGCAGCAGGAAAATTGAAAAAAAAAGGAAGGGGTAAATCAGAGGGTGCAATAAATGGAAAAGGGAAGACTGTATGAGAGGTAGCTGATGGGAGATGGATAACACAGCTTGGGAAATTAGTAGTTTGATACATCCTTCATTGCTCCCCAGCAACCCCAGATCCCAGCTCAGCCTTGTAGAGACCTCTGTGGCACAGATCTGGGCTATAGTTCCTTCTTATCCAGAGCTCAAGGATCACAGAATAGTTCTGCTCTTAGAAAGCACAAGGCACTGGAGGCTACAGGAAGAAGAGAGAGGTTATAAAGTCCACTGTCAGACTGCAGAGAGATTCTGCAGGTACTTGGGCTATGACATCTCCAAATATCACCACCTCCAGCCTTTACATCTTCCAGATGATTTCAAGCAAGCTAAGTTACCCTGGCAGCATTACCCAACCCAGCAATGCCAATCCTGCTATTATAAGAACTTGTTTCATTCCTCTTCCCCCTTGATTTTGCTGTTTTCTAATCAAATTCCTCAAAACTTGTGTGCCTGCACCTGCGTTCCCCAAAAATGTGCCATACTACAACTTCTTACCCATGACTTTACTTTGCACAGAAACAAAACTCCATCTGGCACCACTCACTAAGGGAACAAACAATACTTTGAGATGCTCATTTTTAATTCAGACAGGACAAAGATCTCCTATAAATCTTCTGTATAATCACTGCAATCTTCTTAAATAATCACTGTAAATGCTTCTGCTCACAGTTCTTTAGGCACTCACATTCTACATCTGAACAACACTAGAACATAAAGCTCTTCCAAGTAAACAGAGGAAGGTATTTTCCATAAAAGCTGGTAGAAGATTATCAACCAGGCAGCAGCACAAAACACCCACAAAATAGCATCACAACATCTTCCTTTCCTTGTTGCAAGGCACAAATAAACTCAGTCAAGTTTAGCATTAACATCTCAAATACACAATTTTCTAGATTTCTACACAGTTACCAGGTAGAGCTTTCTCCCTGCTGCCAAATAAGGCATTGGAAACTGCACTCAAGACCAAATGCCATGGACCAAATGCTCCATGGTCTGAGCCATGGAGCAGTGCAGCACATGGAATACACCCTTCTCCAACCTACTCAGCTATAACAAAGTAACTGTGGGAAACTATGTCTTCAAGATCAGGCACTAGATCAGGTCCTGAAATGAGCTATCTCCCAGCAAAATGATGGGAAAGAGATTCAATGTTCTGGACAGCCTCAACCCTTTAACTCCTTAACTGAGGGAACTCAGTGCTACAAGAGCACAATGCAGTGAAATTTGTTCTCAGCATAAAGAAATGCTTCCCTAAGACACTGACAGCAAGCTACTCAAATCCTCTGAAGTTGTTCTTTACCCTGCTAGCCTGGGTTTTACAAGGAGGCACAAGGTTAGTAAGTGCACAGGCACCCTAGGCACTCCTTTTAAAGGATTATGACTGCTATGCAGACAGCCTTCAGCTCACTGGCTTCAGGAACAAGCAGAACCCACCTTTCTCTCCTAGCACCACAGCTGAATTTAACTACAACTGTTTCCTCCCTTAGCTTTTACCACTGGAGCTAATGTGGGATAGATATAACCTTCTCTCTTGGAAAGCGAGGAGCTACAGCTACTGCTTGGAGGGTGCAGATACTAGAGAGGGGTAGGCATCTAAAATTAACAGTACCTGCTGCAACTTCCACTGCTTGTCTTCCCGAAATGCAAAGTGCAGGAGCTGATTATTTCTGGGAATTTTCAGGTTAACATCCTTGAAGAAAGAAACAAACATATGAGACCAAGCACGCCTCCCTATGCAGAACATAGAGACTGCCAGTCCCACTTAATTCTGTCTCCCAGACTGTCTTGGCAAGCTTCTTTCAGCAGCTCTGGCATGGCCAGAACTTTGGTCTTCCTACAGGAAGGTGTTAATACAAAGGATAAGTTGATAGGCATTTCGCGAATTGGGATCCAGGCAGGACACATGACCTCATCTCAGAAGGCCCCCAAGGAAATTACACAATAAAGGTATTACACAACAAAGGCAGTAAAAGCAAGGAATCCTCATAAAAGTCTACTCCACCACTCACCACAGCTGTGTGTGTGTTGGGGGGTGAGGGTTAGCTGCTGACAAATTTCAACAGTTGCTAAAATGTTAAGGTTTTAAGTGCTATTAGAGAAGACTGACAAAGCATATTTATCAATCACTGGTAAAGCATGGTAAGGATGACCTCTTTCTTGAGGTTATCAAAGTGTAATAAGGATGACTCCCACCCCTTGATGGTATTAGAAAGCAAGAAGCAGAGCAAGTACTCACAGCTTGACACAGGGCATCTCCCTGCAGTGTCAACACACCTTTCACCTGGTCTGTGCTGGAATAAGAAGGAGGATCTGGGCAACACCAGTCACATGAGGCAAGAGACACCTATTGAAACTGCCAACCTGACACCGCCCCTCCCTGTCCCATTTAGCTAGCCACATCCCCTTCCTTCCAGGGGTCACCTGGGGGATGCAGATGAACTCCACATACACTTTCAAGTCCCAGTTCTTGGCCTGTGGCCAGCTGCTGTCCTATTATTTATAAGCCACCTCACCCTAACTGCCCTACCTAAGACATTGCATTCATTTCTTATCCCATGCTTATTTCACATATTACTTATCAACACTTTGGTTGCTGTTACAAACAGCTCTAGCAAGCACAAACATAAGATATTAGATGAATTCATGACATTGGAGTTCTACATGGTTCATATGGGACTTGAAAACTACAAACCCACCTTGTTCTCCTCAACAAGAAAAAAAAAAACACCCCAAACCCTTTAAAAGGTCCTGTAAGATGGCTCACATCTACAATGAACAGTGGGGGAAGACTCAAGCACCCAGGCCTTCAAGAACTCAGTTTAGCAACACTTTATATTTCAATACATTAGACAAACTCTTTAGATATAACACTTTTGAAGATCTACCTTGCAACAATGAATGAAAACTAGAATCAACTGTATACTTTAACATCTGAAGAATGCAAGCTTCAAACCTGATAGAGAATCATTGCATCATTCTATAAAATGCTCACCATGCTGTTTCTAAGGACCAAGGTCTCCTACTTTGCAATAAGCTTGTGACCTCTGCCAGAGTGCAACTATTCAAGACTGAGGGTGATGCTAAAGATCAAAAAATGTACATCTATTTCAGAAATGCACTGCTATAGCACTTTCTGCACAGGTCTCAGTTTGCTCTGTGCCAGGCAGATTTATTACTGCTATTTTAGGGAGATTAGGACAAAGGTTAAGATTCATCCATGGTCAGAGTCAAAAACTGAGCCAAGAGCAGGTCTTGTAATTGCAAATCCCTGTGCCCATAATCAAAAATATGCCCCCTGGCAAAACTGCTGACAGTAGCACACTGACGTAACACACCAGCATGTGGTTGGGAATCGATGAGCATATTATAGGTGTCAGCAGGAAACAGCACAAGTCTGGCTAAGGCAAGCCCTGGAACTTGGCTACAGACTGTTACATTAAGCTGACATAGGAGTTTGCTTGTTTTTCTTAAGGTGCAATCTCGTATTAAAGAGAACCCCTTCGCTCTGGGGGTGCTGTAGAGACCTTGGCCGCAGGTGCCCAAGGGACAGCCCATTGCCCCAGAGGGAAGCCCCCGGCACAAACACGGGCATAGCCAGGGGTGGCAGCCCCCACTGGCACGGCCTGGCAGAGCAGCAGCGACCCCCCGACTGCCACAACCACTTACCCTGACGTGCTCAACGCAAAGTTCTGCTGCTTGAGGGCTCCTGCCGAGCCGCTGGCGGGCAGCGCAAACCGCTGAGAAGCCTCCTGCCCAAGAGAGCACACAGTGAGTGCTACAGCCTCCACCCCCGCCCAGCCCACCACAGGCCAGGAACAAAGACAAGGTGAAAGCAGAAATGCAGACACTGGCAAGTGGCCAAATGCAGAGTGGTCACCTTTGCAAGCCTCCTGCAACCCACCAACAGAGCACACAGATTTTCCCTCATCCTCCTGTAGGACAGGCATAGCCTGAGATGGCTCATAGCTAAAGGCATGGGAAATCCTGTGCTCCAGAGCCAGGCAAGGTGGGGTTGCCAAGCTGACTGCAGCAGCAGGGGCACTCCACAGAGCCCGGCCCTGCATGCCCCCAGGCACTGTCCTACTCCCCCTTTCCCAGCACACTCACTGCCGCCCCCCCCCCCAATGAGTCTCTTATCCACAAGTGAAAACCAGACCTCCTAACTGGTTATACTGGCTGATGACTGTCCTTTAATCAACCTCAAAACTGTAATGAATTCTTCAAAACAGATACTATATATCCAGATAGCAGCAGGTAACAACAACCTGCAGTGAGTCACATCCTGGGTCAGCACCATGGCACTCCCACCTCCTCTGGCACCCAACCCTTCACCTCCACATTTTTGCCCCCACTCTTGCATCACCCACTAAGCCCCACCAAAACCTGTTTAGGGGCTGGGCCTGTGGAAAACTAACCTAGCAGGAAAGCTTGCACACAAGCACACAATCCCCTTTGGCTGGTTCACTGCCTGGCTGCCTGAAAAGAGCTGAAGCCAGCAGCCCACACTCAGGCTGGCAAAAGGTGCTGCAGGCCTGGTTCAGCTGAACACTTCACGCCTCTGAAAGGGACAGGTGCCATCAGAGAAGTGGGTATATCAAGGGAAGGATGGTTTTGAATGAGGAGAGTGCATCTACTAATTACTGCACGAGTATTAGCTTGTCAGCTAAAGGCTATTGTGCTCATTTCTGCCTTCACATGGTAAGAGTTACAGGCAGATCCAGATTCTCTGTTCCAGAAAATATTCACTTCTCAGGAAAATGCCTGGCAGACAGGTCTGTCTGCCTCCACATCCTTTCCAAAACAGTTCTCAGCAAAGAGAATAGAGTCAAGAACAGAGTTATCTAGAGGAAATCAGCTTTATTATGAATTCTTAAGACCAGAGGGCAAACAAACACTTGGGAAACACTGGACATGAGTGATGGACCTTTCTATTCACCCTCTACCAAGAATTTTTTCCTCAAGGAGAAATCTACCACCTTTCCTCACATGGAAGAGCAAACCAACCCACAAAACAAAAAGCAAATTAACTTTACCTTCAAAATATCCTGCAGCTGTTTCAAAACAGCATGGACCTCTTCTTGTAAAAGCCATTTAAATTCTTCTTCCTTGTGAAAATATAGCAGTAGAATCATTAGAAGTCAAACACTGGAAATAAAACTCAGACACATAACAAAAATTATTTAAGTTCCAAGTATACTGCTATGTCCACACTGTTTAAATCACATGCTAGTAGTAGATGATTTGCTGAAAGGCCTTACTCTTTACTTCTCCACCTAAGCCAAATGAACTGTCCTTGTTCTTGTTTTGGCTTTGTTTAACAAAGCAGTAATCATATAAACCACTGTACCAATAATCACAGAATTATGAAACAGGCAGCTTGGGATATGAATTTCAGAGCAAAGTACAGATCCTGCTGCTTCAAAATCTGGGGCATCTTTTTTAACTGCTGGAGTGGGCTTAACTTGGCTGGCCAGCTGCCAGACACCCATCCAGGCTCTCCCACTGCCCACCCTCAGCAGAACACAGGGAAGAAATAAAATACAAGGCTCATAGGTCGAGATAAAGACAAGGAAATTGCTTACCAATTATGGTCATAGGCAAAACAGACTCAACTTGTGGACAAATTTGTTGCCAATTAGATGATGAAAACCGAAGACAAACACTAAAATGCTCCTCCTCCTCCTCCCGCAGTGGCATTTGCAATAAAGCAAGCTAAACTAAAAAGTGGGTGGGGGGAGAGAAAGGCTGAAGACTCCCAGTCATTTGGGCAATGGGTTCAGCTCTGATGACACACCACCTCAGGCCTCAATCAGTTGTCTGCTACAGAGGAGACTATAAAGCAGATCCTCAAACTACAGCTATGAACTCCTGTTAAACCACAAGACCCCATGCAGAAGATCATCCGAGTAGTAAGGACAGAAGCAAGAAAGAGGCAAGGAAGAGATTGATGCTTGCTACCTTGTAAGAGAGGAGAAATTTTTCACATGGAAAGTACTGGAAGGGAATGAATTGAGCAGGTCACCAACAGTAAAATGGAAAGGTGGGGTCAACCCAGAAATTTAAGCCTGTGGTTTTTCCCTAGGCAGTTCCTGTTCACCATGAGAAACACAAAATAACTACTCACTGATGTGTCATCATCTTATGCAAGAGTTATCTCAACAAAGAGTAGGACAAGGACAGTTTTGTTTCAACAAATATTCACCCAAAGCAGGTACACACAACAAACCCTAGGGAGGATTCTCTGTTATCGTTCAAACCAGTGTGAGTGCAGGACCACCAACCTTCACCATTTAATCCTGTTTCAGATTTCTGGGCACCATACTGACATATTGGATTCCTTGCTCTTTTGTTCTCTGTAACACTCACTCTCCTCCAGATTCCCAAAGGAACAGAAATGATCCATGTAAAGCTGATGCCTTTAGCGCTTCCACTACCCCACTGTCCCCACACAGATGTTTCTACTTCAAATCATCACTGGACTTTCATTCCCCTAGTGACAGCAGATCTTCCCCCCAGGTATTAATTTCAGACTAAGACACGTTTGTTCACCACATCTGTGCATTACACACCTCTCTTTTTGAGGAATGCTGGCCATATCATTCTAAATCACATTAACTTTAAAAAAAAAAAGGTTTTCACATGAGGCTTTCCGCCTCACCCAGAAGCAGCTCTAAAATTCTAATATCCTAGATAGGAAACTTTCACTGCTGCTTGCAGCTCATGTCCCTGGAGATGTCTGCGATGTCAGCTGGTCTATGTCTTTTTTACCTTTATCAGGTCAACAAGGCTGCTTTGACATGCCTGCCTGCCATTTGTTAAGTCTGGTCTTCCATCAAACAGCGTGTTGGACTGACTAGAAAAAAATCCAAGGTCATGTAACACGCTCCATTGTTTAACGTGACCGCCTCCGACTTGCCTCTGGACTCACCCGACGCCATCGCAAGGAGTGGCGTCAACGGCAACGCTCCCTCAGGGAGAGAGCACCGAAGCGGGGAGTAGTAAAACAGCCAAAGGGCGAGTCTGGAGGTGAGCAGGGCCCGTCCGATGGCTGCGGGCCTGAAAGGGCACGGCAGCGGAGCCAGGACCCGGCCCGAGAGCCTGTCCCAGCCGCACGGCCGGGCACCTGGGCAACGCCCTGCGGTCCCGCCG
>NW_020799118.1:17285784-17313525 GCF_003259725.1 Athene cunicularia | reverse complement strand
AGGCGGGCGGGAGCTGGCGGCGGGAGGCGGCGCAGGGGGGCCGGAGACCCGGGGCCCGCCCCGCCGCTAGCTCGGCCTGCCAGGGGCCCTGCGGGTGCTGCCGGTGGTGCAGCAGGAAGAATTTTTTCAGTCTGAGCTACTTACAGCCAGAGCTCCCCGCGTAGCAGTTAAACTTGAGCTACAATTCCTCAAGAACGGGTAAAGATGGGGAAGAGTCATCAGTTTCTTGTCCAATTTTGGAACGGAAATAAGTTTATACTGACCTGGAAGGCTCTGGATTAAAGCTGGTGGGTTCCTTTTCAGAGTGTATGTGCTGTGGGTGAGGGGTGACCAAGGAAGCCTCATCATCTTCATCCCATGAGCAAGATGGGCCATAGAAGGGAAGTTTATTCATTCACTTCTGATAGTGCCAGTTTCTGCTGCGAGCACAACTTGTCACAGTGGCCTTGCTTTTAATCACAGCGCTAAACCAGAGTTTTTCCTTATATTAACACCTGTAATTCATTTTAACCAAAGCACACCATTAATCATTACGCCTCAGTAAATGAACATCTCCCGCTGTTGGACAGCAAACACTGCCTAGATCACCAAAAAGCAATATTCTGAACTTGAAAACACTTCAGTTAAGGGATCTTGTCTTGGAAAAAGCCCTTGCTGCTGAGTTAGTGCTCAAAAACCCCAAACATGAGGAGGATACTTCACACAGAGCAATTAGATTACCAGGCTCCCAATGCTCAGGCAACACAAGTCATCAACACCAGAAAGTTCCCGGACCTCCATCTCTCAGCATTCTTTGCTTTTAACCTAAGCCTTCATCCTCCTCTGCACAGCCCTCTGCATAGGGAGGCTGGAATTTATTCAAATTCATCCTTTGTAGTGCCTCACTGACAAGATCAGGCTTTTGCAATGACCAAAATGCTCTCGGGCATGCTGCTGGTTTTCAGCAACTCTTGATTTTTGAGTGTTTTAATGAACATTATTTCTTTAATGCCACAATACACATTTGATAGGCTTTAGAAACTGCCACAAGAACATTGTGTTACCAAGAAAGGTTTTATTTTTTGCCAGTAGCTTTGTTAATTGCACAAAAAAATCTTTTTGTTTTGCCATTTAAACATTTTCACACATCCTATTCTGAATGACAAATGTTAATTAAAAACAAGGCAAAAAAATAAAAATTCACAACCTTAATTAACTATAGGATCTATCATTGAGGAAAAAAGAAACTGCTTTTCTTACAAGCTTTTCACAAGTGTCACATTTTCTCTTTAAAAAGGAGGGAGTCAAAAAAAGCAAATTGCTAAAACAGAAATCCTCATAAAAAGGAACTTTACAGAATTTTCAACAATATTAAGACAACATTGACTAGCCAGTTTTATTAGAGCATCTCTCAATCCACAGCTTCCCCCACTTCCCTCCCCCAAACCTCAGGCCTAGAAACAGATTAAGATCCATGTTCAGAGGCTACAGACATAAATACAAGAATCCAAGTGAGACTGACACGAGTCAGTCAATCTCAAACAGCATCTGAAATAGTCCTGTTTCCACCATTTCCATCCCTCCTCCTCACTTCACATCCATGTCAGAGCTCTCAGTCTCCTTCTGCTCCTCCCTAGAGTATCTGTGATTGTACAGCTGGCTGGGCAGCACCACACCCTCCAGCCACCCTACATCACCAGAAAGCTGCAGTAAGACTTTCCCAGGATAAATTACAGTGTTTAGCTAGTCCATACCTGCCACTGCCACATAAATAACAATCTCCATTTTGAGAACTACAGTAAAACAAAACCTGCAGCAATGAGTTGCCTAAGGAATAGTTCTTCCTCTCACAAATAGTTCTTCAAATTTGCTATGAAATACACATCACAGAACTTGAGAGCTCCTTTTGCATACTCCTTCTATCCTGAGGCCCCAGAGTTAAAAAAAAGAAAGGGAGATCCTACATTACCTTTGCTCAGACCCATTCACCTTCACCCTGGCCTAAGGGACCTCTGCAGGGGCAGGTTTGGGATGCTGCTGCACTGGCTCAGCACAGTTCCACTCTCAACTGGACCTGAGACAGTACTTCCCTCTTCCTCCCAAAAGATCTTACTCTGTAAAATCTCTGGTCTTATCTCCTGTCCCCCAAACCACAATTTCCCCCAGATGCCCTCAATACACAATTTATGTAAATGATTCCTAACTGCAGCATGTTTAACCAAGAACTTCTGATGCTAACAGCTGAGTTCTTCTGGATGGGGGAAGCACAAGTGTGTCAAAAGCAGGCTAATGGCTGGTTATCCTGGGTAGTTATATGTGCCTTTAATATGAATATCTACATGCAGGATGACAGTTGCACTGCCAAAAAAACATGTATGTATAACTAGTATTGTTTACATATACCACTGACAAATGGGCAAAGCGATGTCTAACAGATCTATTACTAGATGTTCACCACAGGACGTAATGCATAACACAGTATTAGCCCACAAATAATAGTGATCACAGGAGGTGAAATACTCAACAGAGTAACATTTACAGCATTAGGCATTAGATGTCATGATTCATAATGAGTATCTGATACTTTCACTTTCTCTGTGTTTTAATAAGGTGCCCCTGAATCATATGCACTTGCTGCACAAGGCAAGATTGGCAAGAAATCCTAACCCACAGGAAAATTTCCCTACACAGCCATTAAGCTCCTAGAAAAATAAGATGGTGGGAGGGGCAGATCTCACAGATTAAAAGGAATATAATTTGAATTTGCTTTCTTTCCTTTCAGAATCCCAACCCAAGGGAGGAGATTGTGCCACTGAGAAGTGATTTTGGCCAATAAAACTTCTTACTGGCATTTTACTAACTCTCCAATCTAAAATGCAAGAACTCTCCTAAAAGGCTAATACTGACAACAATTTTTAAAAAAACGAAACAAACAATCCATGCTCTGTGCATTTTTAGAGACAGGCCGACTCTGGACTCTGGGCTGCTCTGCTATCAACACAGAGAGCATCTCCACTCTCTAGCCTTGGCATCTGCAGTTCAGATCCCACATTTCTAGACTAAAGCGCAGCAGCAGTCTTAGCCTTCCATTTTATTTACTATTGTTTCTATAAGTTGGTATCTGGCCACAAGCAGAGTCACAGGTACAGGGAAAAGTCTAATGCTGTGCTAGTGTTGTACTCGGAGTAGTAACACTAAGAACACGTATGGAAAACCTGACATGTATAAAGATCACTTATCAGTACACAAAAATATCCCTGTGAGGTAGGTAATCATCACCCACCTTTAAAGATGGGCAAACAGGCTAAAAGATATAACCACCACGCAAAGGCCAGAGAGCGAGTGTGGAAAGGAGCTCACGATTCTCAATCTCTTGGCTCTATGTAGGATCATTCTTCTCACCTCTTTCAGACTCATCACTCTGCTTGTGACACTGCTACAATCCAAGACATATTTGTAATTATTGGCTACAAGGGTAAAAAAAAAAAAAAAAGTAAAGCAACATAAGCTAAGGCCAGGAGCAACCCTAAGGTTTATTCCTTCCCCAAATAAAGTATCTCTGGCCCAGTTTTAGGCTGTATGTTTCTTCAGCAGTTTTCTATGCAAATGTGTTGATCTCTGATGCTGTTTGCAGGATGGGCAGCTATGATTAGCCTTTTAGGAGGCTTATTTACACTGGCGTTTCCTAAGCTATAGTTGTCTGTACAGGGGAAGACATGGATGCAATCCGTTGTTCTTAACAATACAAGGAATTCCTCCATCAGGGTGCTGGGGAGGTGGAAGTTTAAAAAGAAACGGAATCAAGACAGTGTTGCATGCAACCCCGTTACCTTCTGGAACTGCCATTCTCCTCCATGGGAGGTGCTTTGTTCTCTAACAGTGGCTGAATAACAGAAATGCTCCTCACCTTACTTGGGACCAAGGACTTTAGTGCTATTCACAGGTAGATGGGATGTATGTCACCTGTCTCCTTGATGCAGAGAGTCCAACACACACATTATTTCACAGCAAAGGAGAAAAGGGATCGTTAGAAACAGCATCTTGGACAAGCATACAAAGAGGAAAATAAAAGCAGCCAAGCAGCAGATTTCTGGCAGAGTTGCCTCAGAGCTTCTGAACAAGCCGCCACTGTTCTGTTCCATGACTGTCAGTGCATGGCATGGATTTTTCTAATTAGACTGCAACAATCCGAGCCCCCTCCTCCCCCCCTTCTGCCACCAGGGGAAGGCTCACCGCAGCAGCTGCCTCCGTGGCAGATCTCAAAGTCTGTGTATAAAAGGAAATGGAGAGACAGAGATGGACTGGTCCAGAGTTAAAACCCAGTATCATAATAATATTAATCAATAATCATAGTATTAACAGTAAGAACGGTGCAGCCTAGTGGATGTAGGCCCTGTACACTGCAGACATGTCGTTGTCTGATTGGTCCAATGCTTTTGCTCTTTTATAGACCTAGAAAAGAGAAATTAGAAAGAGATCAGTGCACACTCTTGTGCAAAGCCTTTCAGCAGAAAAATTACTTTGCTGACCACTGCAAACCAGAGAACTGCATAGTATGTCCATCATCAGAACAGCACAGATCAGAACACACCAGGTCTTGTTGAGGCCATTTGTGATTACTGATGTGACATTCTAAGGGCTTCTACAATTAAAACAAATCCAATTCCATCCTAATCAAAATCTATTTCAATTGCTGTTCTCTTGTCTTAGAGATGATGTAATTCTTAGGGTTTTTTGTCTCTTGTTGACAAATGGCTCTACTGAAGAAATGCTGAGTAACACGTCTGAACACTGAGTAACTCTCACCTCGTTGGCAGCAGCTGCCATGGGAGTTGGGTGGTTGACAGAATCGCCCAGTGCAATAGCTAATCTAAGATCCTTCTGTATGTATTTCAGGTAGAAATCAGGTTTAAAGTTTCCTTGCAAGATATCTGTCAATAGGAATGCATGCAAAAAAATAAGCATGACAAAAGTAAATCAAGCCCACACTGCAAGAGCAGGCAACTCAACACCAAAATTCCCTTTCCCATGCTGATCAGAAGGAACATTGCTTTTAGCTCTTCTGTCTCCATTCTCTATCTTCATTTGGCCACAAAGATAATGTCACTACCACCTACTGACAAAGTGAGCTCGTATTTCTAAGCAGCTTGCCCTCCATTTTAATTATTACCCTGCCCCAATGAAATCCTCACTGTGAACTCAAGTCCTAAGCAAGCTGTAGACAATGCAGAGCTCGGGACAGATTCTCAGAAGTCCTGGCTATCAAGGGGAAGGAATGGAACTCAGTTCTTCATTTTCACAATGCTTAAAATACCCAGAATCACAGGCTGAAGAAGATGGGACAGTAATTTTCTCCCTTCTGCTATAAAATGAAATGCTGCTAGGTTGTGGCAAATATCCTATAATAAAACAATGTAAGAGAACTTTACTTTGGCACTTCTGGTCCAGGAAGATGCTGGCAAGTTGTCCCTGATTGAGGATATCCAGAAGGGTCTGTTGGGACTGGCCAGTCACTTGAGCCAAAGTCAGTCCTTCTGCTATCGTTGCCATGAAGCTGCCTTGGACCATGTTCACAATCAGCATCATCTTGGCAGCATTGCCTACTTCACCTGGGAGCAAGACACACCATTGGGCATTCCACACAGTATTAACACTACTAGACTCAAGCGCTTGGCAGCTCTTCCTTCCCCGACAGACCTCAGAAAACTTACCCATTTTCCAAGCACTCAAAAGGAAGGGAAAAATAACAAAGTATGATTTAAAATAAAAAGCATCACAGATCCTTCAGAATGAGCCAGTATTCAAAAAAGAACACTTGGGCTGGAGGCTCTGAAATTGGACACATTCCAGAAGAGCAGGCCAGTTTCGCATACTGTCCAAGGAGACGAGAAACAGATGACAGACATGCCTCTCAGACTCCTTGCTGGAATTCCCAGTCCTTGCACTGACTAAGAAACCGATATCGAGCCCTTTGTGTTTCAATTACCTAGGAAAAAAGAGGTCTTCCCCATCGCTTGGAAACAGCTACTGCAGTCCTCGTATAAGCCCCTGTCACCAGCTGCCAGGATCACAAGCATCCCATCATTAGACAGCTGCTGATTTCCTGAGACTGGTGCTTCCAAAAAGCGACCACCTCGGGACACTATCACCTGGAAAATGAGCACCATTGGTTAGTTGTGCATGAACAGCACGCATAGATGCCAAGTAGGCAGTGCAGCACAAACACTGCTTAGGACATTTCTGTTCCTGAGGACAGAGTTTTAAAGCAGCACATATAGCTAAGACATAAACAGGAGAGGAAAGCACTAATGTGATGCGCTTCATCCTGCAAAGAGTACTCAAGACCAACAGTTGCCCTCACACACCAGTAACACCTTCCTGCACCCATCACTACTGTGCACATTTTAAGCAGCTGAACTTAACGTGCTTTTGCTCATGGCATCCCGTAACAGCCAAGGAACCAGTGCAGAAGTTTGCACATGGTGTAGTAATCTCAGAGGACTGTTATATTTTCCCCTCTTTTCCCCAAAGGGGAGAGGCCTCTGACAGATCTCTTCAGCCAGATGTTTACTAATATGTACGATTCTTCATTCTCCAAATTTGTGTTACACACTACTTCATCACCAGTATGTCTGCTGCACGAAAACTAGCTCCCCTGCCTTGTGCAACACCACACACTGCCTTTAGGACAGAGGATAACAATCACGATGCCGAAGAGGAAATCAAATACACCACATCAGAAATAATCAGAATACTTCTACAGAAATCCTCTCTATAATATTTCTACAGAAGAAAGCATGAAGGTGTTTTTTCTTTTCCCCAACTAGAGCATTTAAAATAAGCAGATTATGGATTTTATCAATTTAAGGACAGTGCTTACTCCTCCAGTTTGCTACAGAATACCAATCCAACTATCAATACTTCTTAAGGGATCAAAATTTGGCCAGCTGTTTGCACTGGTGCCAGCTAACAGCCCTGGCAAATCTAGAGGCTTTGCTGTTATCACCAGGGAACATCTCATACAATTTTGTTTGCTGGTCAAGATTTAACAGTTTATTTTGTCTTATATGCCTGGGACTTGAGTGTCTCCTAAAAGAAGCCCAAAAATCTTCAGAAGCATCTTTATTATGAACAGTTTACTGCCTAATGCAACAAGAACTGCAGTAGTGCTGCTGAAGCACAGATATTAGAAGTTCAGTTCAATGTGATTACCTGGGCCAACTCTGTGACTGTATCTGCATCCACAGTGGACATATCCACGTAACACTTCCCTGGGCGAATCCCCTGCAACACTCCACTCGGACCAAGTACCAGCTGTGGGGAACAGAAGAGCGGTAAAGCAATAGGGTGTCTGCAAAGAAAGCCCAATCCTGCAGGAGAGCAGTTCAACTGAGCCTGGCACTGCAGTGGCAGACTCCTAGCAGGATCTCAAAACCCATCCCCCAGGGATTATTTTTTTAAAGTATGATTTTTGTTGGGACATTTACTTTTAAACAGCTGCATTGCCCAGCATCTAAATTACCCAAGGCTACCATGGTCAGTAGGAATCAGAACTGGCATTCAGTGACTATATCTTGCAGTCTAGCTGGTGGAGGAAAAATAAGAGCTAATCCTTACATCCTTTGCTGCTTTTGGATCTGATACACAGGCAAAGGTGATGTCACAGGTGGAGACAACTTCAGCGGGGGTTCTTCCCAGCCGTGCCCCCTCCTGGATGAACAAATCACACTGCAAAATTCACAAATCCAAACATACGAAAAATTAAGTACAGAGCAAATGGTTTCTCTAGCATTTTGCTGAAACACTGCTGTTGGACCAACTCAAAAGGAGTTAGGCATATTAATTACATAGCAACTGGGTTATCTTCTGTTGATTTTTCCACACACACAAGGGGCTCTTCTGCAGCTTTTCTGAAACCCTAAGTGAAGAACTTCAAAAGAAAGACACAGGAAAACAGAATGCTAGAAGACTGAATGTTGTAGGTTTTCGAGGATAGATGAGGTGAAAAAAAAAATTGGTAAACAGACACAGTAAAAGGTGTTACTGGACAGTAAACAGGAATATACACACCTGAGACTGATGTGTTTTAGTGGGCTGCAGCTTCAAAAAAATCTTAGCTCCTTCTTACCCTATCCCCTCATACCATCCATGTTTTGCAGTTTTAAAAAAAAAAAACATCTTTTAATACTTTTAAACAAAGTAACCACAGTGTCCTTCTTGCCTTTGATATTTCACAATATCACTTGAGTACTACAACTTCCCCAGTTACCTACTTTTCCTCCTTCACTACAAAGAGTAACACTGGCTAGAATCTAAGCATAATAAGCTCCATTTTCATTTTGAATACACCTATAAAACCCTTCTCACTCTGGTCTTATGACAAAGCAGGTTTTGAACACAACTTTTGTTACTGCAACATGAACAGCACAACAGATGTGTAGATAAAGCTATGGTCAAGCAGTACATCTTACCACACCACTCCCAGCATTAACTCCCCAGCAGCTGGTCTTTTTGCCCAGCTCCATGACACAATGACTTGGCTATTTACATCAGCAGTACTTCCAGATGCACTTTACATTGCATTCCTCAACACATATTCAATACTGTAATTTTTCTGGCAACCCTCTCATCTCCTACAAAATGGCAATGGGGTGGGGACTGTCACACAAGAGTGACCATACTAGGACAGACTACAGCTTCATCTAGTCAACAGTGGCTACCAACAAGGACCTAAGAAATAACAGAATAAGGTGGCAAGCATGTACTTATGTTTCTTTGACATCCTTTCCCAGGCATCACCGATTAGCAACTCCAGGCCTCCCTGAGCTAGAGGTGGTAATTACATGTTTAGAAAGGGTTAAGTATCTGTACTTAAGCACATGCCTACCTTCTCCGCAGTCCGGTTCCAGACAGTGACAGTGTGACCCATCTTCAGTAAGTTGGAGACAATGCCGCTTCCCATCAGGCCAAGTCCCAGAAATCCTATCCTGAGGGGAAGAGAGAAATATTAATGCCACAGAAAACAACTGGCACCAGCCTCTCATGGTCTTGGAAACGATGAAGAGCTAACCCTGGAGCATCACCAGCAAAGAAATCCCCAAATCACAACAAAACCAAACATGTTCCACTGCAGTCACAGCTAGAACGGGCAGATACTGTACTTTAAAACCAAGCTGCTATTTATTTTGCTTACCAAGCATCCCTAACAACTTCCTGAAGAAAGTCTTTAGCCTGCTTCTAAATATTAAAAGGTTTTGGCAGTCTGGGGTTTTTTTGTTTGGTTGGTTCATTTTATTAAATCTGCTGCTCTTGTGCTTCCTGTTGCCAGCCATGCCTTATTGAAGATAAAGGGACCATTTAGAAACCAGCCGGTGCTTGTCTAATTAATCTTCTGATTTTTAAACCAAGTTACATGTCCAGTGACTTTCTTATACTACTGAATGATGCATCACAACCTTTATTTTAATAAAGCCCATCAAAGACTACTGGGCTAAACATCACACACAGACCAAAGACCCAGTCCCTGCTCTACAGTTGTGGTTTTGGACAGTCACAGAAAGAAAGGAAGTGATAGGCCAATACAGGGTCACCATGAGCAACAATACAACAATCCCAGCTGCCTTCCCCCGTGCTTCCCTCCCCCACCTCCTCAAAGCTGGCAAATTTTGCTCCCCCTCTTCAAGAAAAAGACAACACACTAACAAATTCCATCCCTACAGTTACCTGCAACTGGAATTACTTCGCAGTCATTGCTGCAAGGACCCTCTTATAGATCACGCAGTCAGCTTCATACCCAAGCCACAATTCTCATAGGTGACTCTGAAGTGTTCAGTTACACCAGTTGTCTGATACAACTTCACAACGAAATCTGCCTGGCAATTCCCCAGTTAATTTTTCAGAATACAAATGAGCTGTGGCTTTCGCAAGCCACCTGCACTCTCCCAGCTAGCAACGTGACCTTTTGTTAGAGCAAACTAATTTAGACAGGTCAGAGCAAGTCACTATAGGCTCCTTAAACAGCCCAAACAAGGGCCACCTATTTTTGAGTCTCTAAAAAAAGAGGAGATATTCTTTCTTTCCCAACCCACCTCTGAGCCACACTTTCCTGAGAGACTGTTTTACCTGAACAGCTTCATTGTTATTTTGGTTCCCCTGGAGTACAGTTGAGAACTGACATCCCATAAGAACGACCCCAACGGCAAACAGCAAGCTGTGGCCTGAACTCAATTTGAACAGAGCGGAAGTTACAGAGTGAAACAGGAAGCTCAAGTTAGGCTTCTCTCACTCTAGAAAGGAGAAGGGGGACGTTAACAGAAACCAGAAAGCTCACGTGCTGCACAGCAAAGCTCTTGTGCTGGGAGAACACGCCTCCCTCTTCCTCTTGTCTTCTATATGCTCAGGAAAGCGATTAAATAACCCCGGTCAACTGCCAAGCACTATTGGAGAAAGATATGCTTTTATCTTTCTACCACATACAGCATTCAGAAATACTGCTGCTTAGCGTTCTGCACTATACTCTGCAGGAAAAGGGCAACTGCAGAAAAGCCCTGAATTGCAAACATATCCAGGCCAAACCTTATTCTGAATTTTTCTACTGTACAGCCCTGTTTGGTATTAGCTGCCTCCCTCCATCCCTGCCCCCCAGATCAGAGTTTCACACAAGGACAGAGGAGATCTGCAGAGGGAAATTTAGGTTTATTTATCCTCAGTGACAAGCTGGATAATGGCTGCATGTATGAGCTGGGAAGGAGAAAAAGGAAGGGAAATGGCTGAAGTGTGTTGGAGATCTTACTTTTTGTCTGTAGGTGTGATACTGCCATTGACTGCTGTGCTGTCTGCTGCCTGGATGGAGGTGGATCCTGTTTCCTGGGGAGGGGAGGCAGGGGAAGGGAGAGGAAAAAAAAAAAAATAGAGTGCACAGCTCTGGAGGAACTGCAAGTCCTCATGACAACAAGGATAATCCATCAAAACCAAGACTTGCCTTACCTCTTCACAAACCTTCAACTTCTTTGTGATGGCTTGATAGCAGACAGCTGGCTGTATGGAGAAAACAAAGCATTTAGGGGAAAGACAGTGCTGATTTGCACTACTAAGCAAACAGACCATAACCCTGTTACACAGAAACAGGCAGATCACCCATCCACAAAGTAGGAAAACTCTCAGGCTTCCCTCAATGGGAGAAAATAAAAACAAAGCTCTATTGCAAGTAAGCTCTTCCCTCTCCCACCCTGCCCCAGCAATTCAGCCTGTCTACTGCAAACTCCTCTCTGTAGTTCATAGGAAAGGCTGATCCAGGGCAACCCTACTCTCACACTTGGCCCCCCAAAAAATTCAGAGATCTCTAAAGCCTGCCATAGAGCACCTTGCCTCATATCTGCACTCAGTATGTCAAGGCAACCATGGAAGCAAAGCCTTCTTGTTAATATGTGAGAAGGCATGTGGCTTTCAACAAACATTAAGGTGAAGGTTGCTCCTTCCCATGCTGCTTATTGTGAGCTTGTCTAGATTAAAACTGTTAGCTGCTCTTAATACTTCTGGCTCTGCCTAGAATCCTCAGCTATATAAAACCTTTTCATTCAATCTGATCTTTCCTTTTCCTCTTGATGTTCACGGCTGAAGATAAAATCCTGATAGGTTTCTGACTGAGGAGATAAATTGGCTACATTTCATTTGGAACTTTTCTGGGTTTGGAAATTCTCCTGCTATATTCAGTTAATCGATAAGTTCATCCAGAAGAAGAAACTGGTAGTACAACCAAAGACAATCCAACAACATGAGTTTTTAAACAGAAAAACAGCTTTTCCTACCCCTCAATGTTCAATCTATAGAATTTAGTACAACAGATCTCTTAAATCCTGATGATAGACAATCTTTAATTACTAAACTATTCACTGTACTCAATGCTAAAATCATTCTAAACCTTAAGGTTAGGAAGTAATTGAACTATAAAATTGTAGATGGGAATCCAATTGCAGCCAGCCCCCAAAGAACTGCATTTCTGAGCTCTTTACGCATACTCCCCGTACTCAGTCCCAGCAAAGGGCAGGATGCCAAACTAGACAGACAAGCAAAACGATCCTGCCTGCCAAATCCTCCTCACCTTCTCTGTCTGGCTCAGCAGAAAGTGATGAAAGTGTGGATCACTGTCCTTCACAGGCTACAAAAAAAGAAAGTACAGGCTCAGAAACATTCCCAGAGGGTCACTGAACAATCACAGCAAAATTCATTTCTTCTTCCAAGCTGCATGAGAATAGCTTAAGGTGGAAATATAAAATATATCAACTGTATCAAGCAGCCTGCTTCAATTAAGCAGTTTATATTGTTTCATTCACAAAACCATTCAAGTGAAATTTCTAACTTTTGGACATCTGTAGGAAAACCAAAGAAGATTATGAGTACAATTAAAATGGGAGAAAGAGATCTTGTATCCTCACTTCCTCCCAAGGGAATGAAAACACTTATTTTCCAGTTTCTAAGTAACTCCTTAAAACAGCATTCTGGGAACTGTCTGGAGATTACAACTAGCACTGTCACACGCTAGGCAAACCCACATTAACAGAAACAAGGACTGTAGGCCAAGGTGTCTCAACTCCCTGATGAGTATCATACACAATAGCTTAGAGTCACACTGCTCTAACTTTGCTTCACTGATCACTCATTTATGCACAAAAATGAGATGTTTCCAAAACCTGCCTATGAATCAAATGCAATCACCCCATATGACAGTATCCCATATGACAGGGAGAGACTACCCACATCATCTCCTCCAGTTTTAGAAAGCCAGACCCAGAAATACTTTTGAAAGAAGTGCAAAAATGAGTGCAGCAAGTTAAGTGTGAATCTGCAAATGGTTCCACAAAACTGAAACCTCACTTCCCAGCACAATTCTTAATTGCCCACGATATATTGTCTAACTTTGTTACACTACAGTGTGACAGAATGAGAGCATCTTTTTTTGTTCCTAGAGCGAGAAGATCATGCTATTTTACAGCCCAGACAACAAGTTCTAGACTTGCTTCCAAACTCTGTTCCCAGATCACGTATGTTGTAAAGTTTCTCACCTCACTGACACTTGGTGGCCATTTAAAACCAGCCACTGTTCCAGTCATCACTCTCTTCACTGTACTTGACTCTGGAATTGTGAGGTCCTGAGGAGACAGAAGGTGGATTAGAAAAAGCTTACAACCTGGTTCAGCAGCTGGCCACAGCATGTTGATCACATGAACACACATACAGAGTTCTGAAAAGCACTATAAATGCCTTCCATTTCACATGCCTTTCCATGAAGTGTCTATATTTTAAACACAAAGAGCATTATCAACACAGGCGAGGTGAAGAAAACATTAACTGCCTATGAAGGAATTCAACCACAGTTACAGCTTCTGGAGAATCCATTCTTCATTATGTAAGAGGAATCACTGCACTTGTGTAATCACGCAATGAGCAGAGAAGCAAATGAACACACTTGATCCAGCATTTTCCTCCAGTTGATGCAAAAAACTAAACAAATGGGTGAAGAACATCACCAGTCAGAGGTCTGAACTCTTCTAATCCTCCCATGTCACAAAAAAAAAAAGTAGCCTACCTGTTAACAGGAAAACCTTCAAAGCATAAGGCTGATAGTCACATCTGTTCAAGTTTGCAGAATCCATGAGACAAACTACTATGTGGACTGCCCCATTACTCAACAGGCCCTGACTTGTAATGTCAAGGAAATACTTAATGCTATCATTTTTTTCAGTGTTGAGCAGATTAGAATTTATTTATTTCCCCAATATATGTAGGCAAAAATAAGTTTTTATACTTTAGGTCATAGAAACATGCTATAAACATACACATCTTTATGCTACATGAAGAGAATGTGCAGGACTTATACACAGTACATGTCATCTTCCTGAAATGAGGGTTCCAAAATGGAATCGCATTATCTCCCCTCCAAAATTACTTCCTGAAAATGCACAATGCACCTTAGTGACCATGCAGAACCACAGAGAAGAGCACTGTTTGCAAAAAATGTAAGAAAGACTCCTGGAGGTAACACAACTTGATGCAACTGTTTCATCTGTTAGCAGGGACAATTTAGACATCCGCAACCTTTAAATGTCTAGGGAGAGCCTTGCACACTAAAATTCTCTCCTTAGAGATCACGCTACTGTTTCAATTGGTGAAGCATAGATGAAACCTGCCCTGCTACCTATGAAGTCACGTTGATCCTCTGAAAATATTAATATAAGCTTAAAAATGAGAGTATTTGAATGATCGTGTATGCCTACAGAGCATTTCCAGATAGAGCACACCTCAGCAACAACTGAATTCTTGAATTTTGTGCATCCTTATTAGCTGGAAAGTCAGAACTTCAACTGTGACGGGGCAAGCATCCCCAAATCCCAACACTGCAGTAATTCAGGATAGTGACATAAATGTTTTCTAACCTATGGCTAAGAATTTGAGGAAATCATGAGAACCAGGAAAGAGGACAACAAGATTTTAACATTTCACAGACTGAAAAATATTATTAAGGCAGTACTATTACATTTTCATGGCAATTTCTTTAATTTGTCAGTACATTACTTTTCAGAAGCTATAAGGTTACCTTCCTACATTAGCCTGCTTATTTTCATGGTCTGTGGCCAGACATTTATCACACAGCTGGCCACCTCTTTGTGATAAGCTGTTTAAAATCACTCTGCTTGCCACTTGCCAGTAAAATAATTTCTACTACCACAATTAACTCAAAGCACTCTGATGCCCTCAGGTAGCCAAGAGAGTAAAACCTAAGGATGCAATGTGTCAACATGATCAGAATTCTCCCAGCCATTAGGTTTAGATCAATTTTTGAATGAATCTAGCTCAAAGACACAAAAGCATTTTGCGAATGGAAAAAAGACTCCGTGGGGCTTATTGTAACAGAAGTATGTGAAGACACAACATGCTCATAGCAAGACATTTTGAAAGGTTAAAGTATATTGCCAGTAAAGTGTTTTCCTGCAACACTGCAAGTCAGGTCACAAGTTCTGTAATTATTAGTACGAATTCACAAATATGCATCCATTGATCTCCTCTTCCAACTCCCCACAAAAAGAAGAAACTGATAAAAAAAAAAAAAAAAAAAAAAAAAAAAAAAAAAAAAGCCAGCATTTGCTTCATAGCTAGTATTAGAGATGATCAGCTTCATTTTACCAAAAGAAGGAGTTTGTTGTTCAATCAGTGAAGGCCAATCCATTCACAATTTTGAAGATCAAAGACCATCTTGACTTGCATTCTGAAGTACACTGAAAGCAAAGATTGTGAAGCACAGCATAAAGTGATCCATTTGAAGCACAGGTGAGAAAATAGGCTGCCGCATGGTGTATCAGCTGAAGTCTCCCAATGGTCTTCAGGTGTAGTCTCCAATGGAGCATGTGCATTGTAATAATCCACTGAAATAATTATCCCTTTGGAAAAGGAAGATCTAGACCACAACAGTGAGTTCCACAATAAATAAAAAGACTGGAACTCTAGATGAGGGTAGACAAAGTACTGGTGGCTATCACTGCTGCCATAATATCCAGAAATAACAGGAAAGTAACGGGGATAAAATAATAATGCTTCAAGGTTGGACCTTTAGAAGAGAGGATGGAAATATATCTTATAGCATAGAAGCTGAAATTAATACAATTCTTCTGGTGGATTCCCCAGGCCACAAGAGTTTCTTCTTTAAGCCCTAGCCCTTAAGAATACCCCAAGTACTGTAAGTTCTGAGGATGAAGTTGAGTGACTACTAATCATTTCATCATACAGAGCAGATGAGATGGGAGAAGTCAGGAATCAGATGAAGACCCACATCTCTTCACTAATCCTTCCCACACAAACTGAACTTGAGGGATGGCAAGATGAAAGGTGGAGTCTCATGATACAGCTCTCAAAGCCCTCTCCAAGTTATGAATAGAGCCACTCAGAAAAACTAACTGGTAAAAATTACAGGAACAATCAACTTTTCTTGCCAAAGGTATCAGGCAGCCAAATGGTCTAGAAGTAGTAACATGGAACAGCTTAAAAAACCCTGATACTGAAGTGACTTCCTGCTGGCCTGTTAGTCAAGGTGCCAGTCAACCCTAGAGTCCATCTGCAAAGTCCACAGGGCACTGGCGGACATGCACAACACAAACCTTCTCATCCTTGGGTGGACGCCCCCGCTTTCGGGGGCTCTGATCCTGGGCTCTTTTCAAAGGTGATTTTGATCCTCTCTCTGACGATACAGAAGAGACCCTCTTTTTTCCTTCCCCTGTGCCCTTCTTCAACTTCCCTTCAGACAAACTGGCTTTGCGTTTCTCTTCACCAGCAGATTGCTTGCCTCTTTCCTCACTGGAATTACGCCGATTCTTCTCTTCATTGGAGTTATGGGAAGATGCCTGAGAGATTACAGAATAGAAGATGGTAAGGAAAGAAGAGAAGAGCTGGAATGATTTTCATGCAAAACCAAGGATGTGAAGGACCCTGTGCTGATCACTATCAAGCAAAACAACAGCACAGTAACTTGAAAACTAGGTATTTGTTAGTCCTTTGCAGATGGTGAGTGAAGTTCCTGGTTAGTTCTCCTGAAAAAATACACCAGTTTAAGTAAGCAAGTAACAGAACAGGCCACTTGAAGACTTGCTGGGAGCGTGTGCACATATATGCAGTTCCAATATACTAAAGACAAGATTAGTAGATATCAAATTCTAGCCCAAGACTTAAGACTGATTTAATCAAATCATCATAAGCAGATCAATTCGCCTCTTCAGTTTCTCCGTAAGTTTAACAACACTTTTTTCCCACCAAAAAAGATTGAATGGGAAAGAAGAGAGGATAGGAAAAAACCAAAACACCCAACAAATTAATGAAAGTGAACCCCCCTCTCAACTTGCAGAGGCAACAAACTCCTTTCACATAAAAATGCACCTGATCATCATTCATGCCAAGACTTGTTTTGAGGCACACAGTAAAACAAAAAAAAAACAACAAAAAAAACACCAAACCACTCACCTGGTCCTTGCCTTTGGTTTTTCTAAGAAACTCCTCTACAGCATCCACAGCTTGCTGGAAGCGCTTACCCTTGTTAATCTTTATCATTTCCTCTTTGTGAGGGTGATAAGGCTTCAGCTGCTCCACTTTAATCCAAGCACTAGAAATAAACAAAAAAAAAAGTTAGTTATCTTTTCCTAACAGCAACTTTCTCAACCATCTCACTGTTAGAAATCACAAATGTACACTTTTTTTTTCTCTGAAGCAACTGACAGTAGCAGTCCAATCTCACTTGCTTTCTACATCCTAAAGGGCTGCAATTTCTGCATTCACTGAGAACTTTCTTCTGGCACTTTTACTTGGTTTCTCTCTCAAGTTTTATATCCTCTTGTGCTAACAGTGCTCCTCTCTAAGTGTTATTCATTATTTATCAGCAAGACAGCTTTGGGATGTGATCATAGGTACTTGTTTAGAACAAAGGCAGCCTAGTGACTGCTCTTGTATCACCAGGAGGAATATCCACAATCACTTAAGTGGATATTCCACTTACGGCAGCCAATATTATGAAGCCTCCTTATAAGCCTCCACATAAGGCAGCCAATACTATGAATCTGCTCAAGAGGCTGCTGAAAAGTGGAGGCCACGTAACAATTCTAAGCCATCAACCCCTTCGTCAAACATACAGTGCATAAATAAGTGTCTGCAAAAACTGAAGAAAACCAACAAAATTATATATCTCACAACATAGCTGACCACAAATAAGTGCATGCAAGCATCACAGCTCATTGCTGAACATACTTCTGATGTACCTTGATATTCTGCATGGAAACAACATTTTCACTTTTCAGAAAAAAGAACTGTTTTCTTCACTGTTGATGTTTTAAGATAAACTGGTGCAGTAGCAGAGTATTAACCTGACTACAATCCTGTGAGTAAACTCAAATGACTTCCCTGTTTGTACTACTGCTAAAGAGGACTTCTTGACATTTACCAAATAGTTAAGTGGTCCAGTACAGGGTGACAACTCCATTTTCCTTCACTGAAGCTTAGGGGAATGCCTTCACTTTCAACATTCCTGGTGGCTCTTGCAGCAATTAGACTACCCTTTCCCCCTCTCCAAATTCAAGCTCAGGCTTACCAGTCACACTATTACAAAGCTATTCCTATCCTACTGAAAACCAATCTGCAGAAGTTTTAGAAAGGCGAGATAGATTGGCTATTTAGAAATCCTGAGCTAGGATGGCCAACAGTGCTTTTTAGCATACAGTAGCCCAGCATGCAGTAAAAAAACAGTCAAACTGATTTTCTCTGGTCCCAAAACATTTTTATGTTACAAACATCGACTAGCCATGATTATAGGTTTTAAATATTCTCCAGGGCAGTGAGGGCTCCTGCAAGCATGTGAAATGGTTTAATAGCTGCCTTTTCAAACACTGTAGGCATCATGTCATATAGTTAAACTGAACATAGAGGTGAAATCAATAATGCTTTGCTGGATCTTGCTTGTCCTCTCTTCATGAGTAAAGCCCAGTAAACTCTTTAAAACTTCATAGAGATCTTTCTCTTCACTGTCATTAGCCATTGTTTGTAATCAGGAATTAACCTGCATAAAGTAGACTGAAATGTTTTGGGTCACATTTGAAGATAAAAGGCCTCCTGCTAGAACTGACTGCAAAAAATCCTAGCATCCTTTCCGCCAGTATAGCCTACACCATCATCCCACCATAACCTGGAAGTAGAGCCCAGTACTCTCTTGCACACAAAGCTGAATCCTTTTGTTTAGTTTACAACTTCCTCGTAATAACTGACTTCTCGTAATATAGCACGTCAAATCATTACTTTCAGACTAGAGCCTACCATTGAGGAGGTATTCAGAGAATTCCTCCTAGCTGCCCAGATTTTAGTGAAACATATCTTAAAATCTCTTATACTGTACAACTCTGTGACATTCAGCAACAAAGCATCCCTAGGTACTCAACATCAGCTCACGTGAAGCGTTTCCTTTACATACATAATGGAAAGAAAATTTGGAGTACGTTATAATAAAGCATGTTAAATGCTCTTGTCAGATTTGAATTTCTAAATAAAAATAACTTTTTTTTTCTAACAAGGCATTCTCTTAGGTTTCTGCACATCCTATCCCTCCTCACTGTACATGTTCATTACCTTCCTTTCTCATTACTTTTCCTTTGTATGGAGAAAGTCTGAAGCACAAAGCTTTCTGGCTCCTGTCTTCAAAGGAGCATCTTGGCACATGTGATGCCCCAGAACAAAGAGCTAGAGAACTCAGAGACAATCTAGTAAGTGAAAAACAGTCTTAAATGTTGCCTCAGGGTTAAAAATAAATCTAAAAGATTTTTAAATCTGTCATTTCCTTTTCAGTTTATTCTTTGTGTCACCTACCCAGACAACCTTCTATAAGATACAAACATGTCTTTTGACACCAGATGTCCATAAAGCATTTGTGTGCAACGTTTCAAACACCTGAAAACAAAAGAACTTGATACCAAACAAAATCATTCATGTTTATATACAAGATCTCCCTCTGTTAAGCAATAACCTCAAAACCAATAAAGGCCAATATTTAGATAAGAGGTCTCTAGGATACAACATATAAAATTAACTACTGCTTCTCTCCTGACTCAGCCATGAATTAATGCTCTAGAAAAGCATTAGTGAGATTACATTACTGAAGATATATTTAAGATGAAATTGTATTCACACTGCTGCACAGAATCATCTGGTATCTGTAAAGACTGGGCTAAATGGAATGTAAAAAGATGTAAAATAACCCCAAACATGTTAGTAATGGGTTCCTCTATTTACTTCTCCATACCCTTCCTCATTCCCTCAAAAATATCCCACCTACAAAATCACTGCTCATGTAAAACCCACATTATATTCACAAATAATAATCAAAACTTAGAATGCTTGTAAAGCAGAGGCAAGTACGAACACGACCTGGAGGTGCATGGAAAACAGCGGCACAGAAGAGATGCAACTAGGGATTATCACATTCAAATCCATGATACGAGCTTAATACAGGCAAGGAGACCTGAAAAGCCCCAACTTTCTAACTACTCTCTTCCAGTCTGAAGATATCCATTCCTAATGATAAACTGCAGAAATATGAAAGTGGAGGAATAACCATAAATACTCACTTTTCGAAAGCTTTAAAGTTACAGATGGAGAACAGTGGCACTGTACCTCCAAATTTTTATTACTTATTACAGCCTGAGAAAAAAACTGATGAAGTTTTACACTGTACCAGTTTAGATGCCCACACTAAATGCTAACAAACAATTCTGAAAGTTAAAAGAAAATTGCTTGGTTATTTACAAGCCCAGTGCGTGAGCACACAAGAGAGAAACCAAGACAGGTTTTCTGCTGTTAAAAGGGAATGCCCCAATTTTTATTTGGTAAAGAAACTCAAATGACTGAACTCTGGAATGTAATATGTAAACTGCTTAATGGAAATAAAAATACAAAAATGATCACACTAAATAAGAATAATGTCCATGCAGCTTAAGGGGATACTTAACAAAAGAAAACAAGCAATAGGACAATACTGAAATAAATTCTATGTATTAGATTTTTAAAATTTGCACAATAAAAAAAAAATTTTACAGAGTACTTACACATCCAAAGATAACAGTAAGAGGTGGAAAAGCTTTGACTATAATAATTTTCGCTATGGCACTCTGCCTGCAGATATGTCTAACAAACATTCCAGCCAGCTCTGCTATACAGCAGCCTGGCTACAGCAACACAGAGCTCTGCATGGGATAATCTGCCTAACTGAGAAACACTAGCAAGGTAAACTCACCCTCTTGGTCACTTTAGCCTACACCCCCTGGTTCCTCAGATAGCCGAAGAGTACCATCTCCAACACCTGGCAAACTTTAAGAAAGTTTTCTGATTTCAGGACTTGAAAGGACATTTTAGAAAGACTACATGCAGAAACTTCTCTCTCCTTGAAAACCAGAGAGAACAGTGGCAGGAGGGTAGGTGTCTGCATCCCAACAGGATATAGGGGATGGGAGGGCAATGACAGCTATGCTAAAATCTCTGTGCCTGATGGAAATAGGCTGCAGACTACTATACTTATCTTGGATTGCAAGCTTCCTCCAATTTTTCCTTAATATGTCAAGTCAGGATGTACTCCTTGACCCCGTCACATTTAGTGAGACTATTTAGGTTTGTACTGGTGCTTCAAAAAGGTGTTATGAGTAAGAATGGACTGCTCCAGCTTCCTGTTAAGACTTCGATATACGTGACTTGCACGACCATTTGGCCATTGCAGAATATCTAAGGGGGGAAGAGGGTAAGATAGAAGGTGAATGTGTGTGTGTGTGTATACACATCTCTAACTGCAGGACTCTCCCTATAGTATAAAGATACCTTCAAAGCAAAAATTTCAAAAATGTCACAATGAATTCCCAAGCAGGCCATGAAATGTAAGAATATCTAGAACTGGATGAAGCACACCAAGAAAGACTTGTAGGCTACAGGCCTGCCAGTCTATTAGTTCTAACTACTCAAAACAATAAATGCACGTATCTAGCAGTGTGTAAGTTCTTCCACTGTAGATCATTCCAGTAGTCAAGTGCTGCAAAGATTTCCTAGAACAAGACTATAGCTTGGGAAATAAAAGGGGATCTTAAAAACTATCTGAAAAGCATAGTTAGGAACACAGATCATAAATCAAAGTTCCACTTCTATTTAGAAAGACTAAATTAAACTTGCTGTTTATACTCCCATAATTAGATGTCGTTACATGCTTGCCACATCTATGGGCAGGAAACATCAACTCAATTTTAGATGAAGAATCCTTTTAATGTAACTTATCTGAGAAGAGACACTCAGAACAAGAACTCCTAGGCAGACTAGAAAAACCTCCTTATCAATCTGGAGAACAAGTTCATAAGAGACGTTACATGAGTACGTGCATCATGATTAAAGCAATCACTTAGGACATGGATATTATATTACTGCTATGAACATCAAGGTGGCTTTCACAGTGGTAAAGCACAGGTGCACTTCACAGTTTAAACAAATAATCAAATTCTTCCTCCATGTGTAGAGAATCCTTAAATTCCATAAATCATATTACTCTGAAAGTCACAGAAACAACTAATTCCACTAACACAATAAAAATAAGAAGCACAGAGCTCAGTAGAAATTTTATCAGAAGCCAGGTATCAGAGCAGTCTGAATGCATTCATGCTCTCACTTCTATGTCTTTCGCCAAAACTACAGTTTTCCAGTTAATATATTTCCTTAGTCACTGCAGCATCACACTGGGCCAGTGAGTATTAGTATTCAATTCACAGGTAAAGAAAAATGCTTTTTCTTCTGTGCTGTATCGTAAGCTATTCAGGATTTCACAAATAACCAAAATCTGCGTACACACTACACCCAAACCACTTCCAAACATCAGTATGTTTTTATTCACCCCTCCACTCTGCTCAGATGCAGGCACATCAGTTCTTAATTCTGAGCAGCTTTCTCCTTAATCTTTGGTATGGCAAACTAGAGCCACATAAGTCAGGAGGGAACAATTTTTGACTAGCCTGAAACAGCAGTGGTTTTGGCCACAGCAGACACCTGGGAATCCTCAGAAAGAAAAAAAAAAAACCCTACCAAGTCTGAGACTGCCTACCCATTGACGAACTGGCTGGCAACCACTCTCAGAAGTTAGTGAAAGGGATTCTACCCAGAAACTAGCATCACCTTCACCTTATGCACACTGGAGAACAGGTGAATAGTTTATATGCAGATCCTTAGCTGTTAAACCTCGACAGAGCAAGGCAATAATAGAAGAGCTGTAAAAAAGGATCAGTGGTATAGTAATGCCACCTTACCAACTTGAAAGTGGCAGAAAGAGCAAAGTGCTAGAAAACAGAAGCAGTGTGCACTAGAATATCAGTATGAGTAATGTACTCATCCCACCACAGACTACAGTCAGTGACAGAGCTTTGCATCCTCCTATTCATCCTGTTGTTCATTAGGTAGTGACATTTTGTCAGTTACATATTTTCACTTACTGTTTATACATACCTAGAAAAAAGTATTTGCAAAACATTAGTTTACTTGCACAAAATAAGGAATTGTCTCTTCATGCTCACATTTTAAGTGAAATCATTTAAACTTTTCCTGATTTGGTTTGATGATTAAACTCAAAGGTAAGAATTTTCAAGAAGCACACTAGTTAGAACAGCACAGTTCTTACCAACACACTCTTTTAAAAGCTCCAAATCAAGACAGAACAGTCAAACAAGCTTCTCTCTCTTCTATCAGTATTTTTTAAAAAAACAACAAATGGGACAATATTTATTTTATTTAATTTTCAGGTAGGGTATGCCAGTCAAAGCGAGCAAATTTTTAAATCATGATTACCTAGTAGGAAATTACTAAATTTCACAAGCTGGAGATGGGGGGGAGGGAGACACATGACAACTACCATACTACCTTAACTGTGCCAGACAACTGGATTTTCCCTAGCCAGAGCTCAACAATCATGTAATAAAATCCGATTATTTTGCAGCTCTGAACTCTTCATTTGCCATCATGCTGCTAAGCTCAGCTACTGTGCCCCAGACATATGACCACTTTTTCCAAACTTGTCTTAATACAAAATACCCAATATCTGACTCATTATTATTGAAATACAGGATACAACAGGATAGAAACAGTCAATCTCCTCAAATTTCAGAACTTGATTAGCTCACATAACCATGTTTAACACCACCACCACAAAACACTCTCTGCCCTGAAATGAACCTTCACCTGCCTCACATTACTAGAGATCCAACAAACATTCCTATTAGTATGCAGCATTCACTTTTAGTCTATTTTTAAATATTGAACAAAAATAATTTAGCAGCCACAAATAAATTTCCTTAAGAAACATCCTTTAAATAATTCCAGTTGTTCTTACCCTTTTTCCAAAAACTAAAAAGGGTTTTCTAGTCTTCCATAGATATGTGTAGTTCTCTCCCTTATTGCATGACTTAATGAAAAATAGCAGAAAATAAAAGGGAAAAATTGAAAAATTAGCAAAAGAATTTTCAGTTTCAAGAAATACCCAAGTTCTCAGGTTTTGAGGTTTTTTTTTCCAGTTTGTAAGTATCTAAGACAACTGTGATAGTTGTACACATATTTGGAATCAATAAATTCTGCCTTGCAAAAAGGTTGTCTGCAACAGTTCTGGTTTTCCTACACTGCAAAGTCTTCCCAAAGCACAGCAAGAATGTTTTCAGTCACCAGGTATGGTAGTTTATTCTTTTAGAAATTGCAAATATATAGCAGTTTTATTCTTCTGGTAGAAAAACAAATGTATACTCTTAGCTATACCTTTGTCATACATGGCCACATGCTAAAAATCTAACCCAGTCATGTCACACCTACTCCCCTAAAAATGGCAAGCTACCAAGAACTTTCCTTCACAGTGGCAACTAAAAACTTAACATGATTAAGCACATAAGTCTTTATAGTCTTTATACACCCACATGAGCAGTTATAGCATGCAATAATAGTTGAAATTTTTTTGCATGTACATCACACAATCCTTTGCAAAGCTACACTGCACTGCATTAGTAAGTATTTCTTGCACGAAAGATCCATATTATATGGCACAGTATTTTAATCAGATCAAAACAAGCAGGTACATACTGATCTTCTGTTCCAAAAAACTTCACAAAGAAGCACTTTTTTCCACGAGGTTTCTTCAGATCTTTAGGTGGATTAACAATCTGAAGGTGATTAGAAATGAAAGTTAAAAAGCACACCATGAAAATCTTTACTCTGTGATTTTACTGTCATATGTTACAGCTATTATATATTTTTTTAATCTGACTAGAAAGAGAACTTGAATCTGTTACAAGTCTTTCAAGTAAATATGTAACCCATTTATTTCCTTAGATACGAGTATGCTGCAGCAGAGTGAAAAAGTACCCAAACTCCACTGATAACTTAAGAACACAGTGATGTTTCTTCTCCCTATGCCCAGTAGATAAGCTAGCAAACTTTTTAAAAATTTAGGAAGCCAAAGGGCATTAAAGCCTGTTCCAGTTAGGAAACTTTTAAAATTTAAATTTAAAGCTTTGTCTTTACTTCCGGAAAAGACTGCTTATAAAGTTTAAAATATTAGTAAAGAGAAAAGCTGTCATTCAGTTACACAGGTAACACCTGAAAGACTGTAGGGGAGCCTGGACTTAATTTGATCCAATAACCAAACATTTATGGTTGTCAGCCTGACAACATTCTTCCCTGTTGCATGCTGTTATCTCAGCATGCATGTTTAGTCCACATACCTACACCAAAAATAAAATCAAGTACTTTCAGAGAAGTAGAAATAATAAAAATGGCACATGTAATTAATTTTTTTTTTTTTTTAAAACCTTTCTGGCCTTTCATCAGAAAAGATATAACCAAACCAGAAAGTTTAACTACTCCCTACCCCCAGAATTATTACTTACAGAATTCTACAGTATCTTGAGAAGCCAGACTCTTTATTTCTATTATTTAACACAGCGCATTTAACCAGTTCACTCTGGGAAAGAAACAAACCTGTCTTGCAGAAAGTGATATGGATTAAATAAACAAATCTGGAAAACACAATCAGTTCCAGAGCTGGATGAACTGCTCTCTGTTGCTTTACATTCCATCTGAACTAACAGTTGTTAGTGAACTTCTAGATCAAATAAAGCCCTAAACTGGTTCACAGTTTAGATCTGTGGGCTACGTATTTATAAAAAAACCCCAACAAACAAAACAAACAAAGAAAAACCCCAATATTAATCTTCAACTGAAATGCTTTCAGGCAAAGCTTTCTCTGTGCAGAAGAAAAAAGCAAAACAAAACAAAAAACACAACAAAAAAATCCCAACCAGAAACTAAGAAGGCAACAAGAAGCAAAAAAAAAAAAACAAAAACAAACACCACCAAACCTCACCTTTCCTGGCCATGGAGGATACCGGCCCAGCTTCCCCCTAGAGAAAAAAAGAAAGAATTAGGCACTGGAACCAGAGAATAAACAACTACCCCATGTCTAAGTTTTTGCATTACATCATATTTTTCATATTAAGAGAGTTACAACTTACAGTCAAAACATACTGTGAAAAGCAAGACATGCAGTTGACACACAAGCATTATTTTTAGATACCTGCACCTAAACTAAGCCTCTAAACAGTCTGCATAAACTCACTGGGCTATCAGAACTTAAGCTGCTGCCTGGGAGATACAGTGCTATAGTGCTTATTACTCTTGCGAGACTTGGTATTCCCTCACAAAGAACTGAAAAAAGTATTGATGCAGGCAATCAATCCAAAATTCAGGTTGGTAACATATCCACCTGGACAGAACAGTCTAGTGAGCAGGGCAGCCACCGATTTCCAGCTCACAGAACTGAGACTGTTAGAGGTTCTCACAGGAAAGCATTAACGCCAGGATTCCCTGAACAGGTGTTCCATTATCACCTTCTTCAGGTGCTCACCACTACACTAAGCCATGCTAAAGATATAAAAGAGCCATAAGAAAAGCAGAAAAGTTTATTTCCTACACTTGCATCTGTTTCCATTACAAAAACTGCACAAAACTATTTCTTCACAGAGGAGGAAGAGACATTACTACCCTTAGCCTTCAATATGGTGGCTTTATCATTATCTTACCCTTGTCATTTACTTGGGCCTACAGTACTCTCACAAAACCTTATTAATCATTGTCTTGCAAGAGACTATCAAAGAACCTGTGGAGCCTGCAGGCTTTGAACCAAACATTCTCAACAAGTGGCTCCCGAGATGGCAAGGTTACACAGAGGATGGTCAGACAGGAACACTGCCAAGAGGTGTAACCGTACAGTCTCATATTTGATGCTTCCATTCTTGTCCTGAACAAGACATTCATCAAAGCCTTTTATATGTTACTGTCTTATTGTTACAGCTCTTCTGCAATGGCTTTAGGGATAGTACATGTCTAGGTTGTCATATAGACAACTAAAGCAGGATAATCTGCATTCCAACCCAGAGCAGCTCACTCACCAAATCCTCGTTTGAAAGAAAATTTGCTAAAAGGAACCAATCTTTATTTAACTATATAAATTAGACAACTTCACAGCACTGTCAATTTTTCAGAGAAGAAACTGCAGTTGTCACAGCCTGGAGCACACACTTCTTTTTATGTGGGATATAAAATATAAATGCATGCACTTGGGGATTAGCTATTTCTTGCAAGCTTAGCAGGACATCCTAGCCTATCAAGTACAGTAGAGTCTATGGACTTAAAAATCAGTCCTTACAGGGCTTGACAGAATCCTCTCAGTTCTCCTGATCAGAAAATACAAAGTCACAGCTCTCTGACTATTTAAGGGTAAAACCGACAAGGGGAAATGGCTTCTGGAAGCTTCAACAGGGACATCTTAACCTGCAAAAAGCCCTCTGTCTTCCCAGATTGTTTTGTCGCTTCGTTAAAGCAGGGTCAAGAAATGCTATCGTTGGCCTCCCTAAACCCCTACTCACTTATGTCCCTTCTCACCTCCCTTGGGAGGAGACCGTGTTTCCAACCGAGCCACGCAACGACCGCCCCTCTGTCCCGCTCCTCTCACCCCCCCTCCATCTTTCACTGGTTCTTTTATGCGCTGCCTCCTGTTAGCCTCAAGTGCCGGTCCGGCCAAAAGCGGGGCCTGCCTCCCCTCGGCCCACTCCAGCCCAGCCCCGTGGCACCAGACTGCCTCCCGCCGCCGCCGTCCCTCGGGGGCGGTGTGAGGAGGGGCGGGGGGCG
>NW_020799118.1:17274315-17285734 GCF_003259725.1 Athene cunicularia | reverse complement strand
CCCCACACCCCCACACCCCGCCACCTCCGGCCCTCAACAGGTGCTTGTTTTCTTTGCAGAACATGGATCATGGAAGAGCTTGGGGCTACCTGACCTTCAGAGGTAAACCCGGCTTGTTGTCCTGCACACGAGGTTTGGAGAGAGCTGCTGTAGGCAGGACCCGACAATAACGGGAGAGGGGGGAGCTGCAGCAAAACCGCAGCCTTCCTGCTTGGGAAATTTGTTTTTCTCAGATCTGCTAATCAGAAAAGTTCTCCATGGTTTAGTTTCAAATGCTGGGGCCTAGCCCCCACTGAATGCATTGCTAAGGGGTGTAGTGGGAGAGGCAGCGTAGGCTGACCCTGAGAAAGAGTGCACTACCAAGGGATGAGACAAGGTGACAGACTGTTTTGAGACTTAGAAAGCAAGACACAGAAAGAACACATGAAGATATTCCAGGTAAATTCGTTAGTAAAATAGGAGTGATGGCAAGTAAATTTATGTTACTGGGATTGAAAATTAATGCTTGGAGTTAAGTGCGTGAATTTCCCTTTTAAAAGCTGCTTTATATTAGGCAAACAATTGTTGCTTACTAGAGTTTCTGAAACATTTCTCAAAGGTTTTTAAGTTGTTGGGTATTTTTGACATTAAATTTCCCAGGGAACTTTCATCAAGTGTAGAGAGAAACTGCTCTTGTTCCTTAGCCATGGAAACTAAGAGGGAGATTAAGTGACATTTTAAATTAAGAGAGAGAGTCAGCCACAGATTTGCAACAGCTTGCCTGTAGTTCTTTCGGTCTGTTTCTGGTTTGATTTCTAAGGACAGAGCAGAGAAGATGCTGTCTGATCCTTTGAAAACTTCCTTTTTTTTCCTTCCTTTGAAAACTTTACTATTGCCTGTTGCAGTATTTTTGATACCAGAGTTGACACGCTGCATTTCCTGGAGGGAGTTTATTGTCAGTGTTGTCCATGGGTGTTCATCATCTTTTCTCAGGCGAAACTGAAGAAGAAGTGAGAGAAATCGACAAAATCATGTACCATGACTGGCGTATGGTGCCCAAGCATGAGGAGGAGGCCTTCAAGAAATTCACCCCAGTGTCGGAGGAGACCATTCGGTACCTTCCATACCCGCCTCTGCTCCGAGCCATGATCCTTGCACAGTGGCAGAAAGAGGGAAAACCAATCACAGAGGAGCCAGTGATTGATTTGGAGAAGGTCATGGCCTCTCAGCGTGCAAAGAAAAAAGCTAAAGGGACACCCGTATAAAGACCTGTTCTGTGTCCTGAGCTGCCTACGTGCTCTCACTGTTTGCTAGAAGCACATCATCTTACAGAAGATCCCCTTGCCCGCTGTGGCATGGTGTGTCTGGGTTTCCTGGCATTCTCTCCCCCTGCCCTGTACAGCCACCTCATCTGAAAGGAAAGATGCAGATAAACATGGATTTTTTTTTTCCATAACTTTGGTCTCAGTCAGTAGAGGAACCTTCTTGGTTCCTTGTGTAGTACCTGAATGCATAGCTCGTGTCATCCAGCAACAGTGCTTTGGAGCAGTTGCCTTTACAGCCTGAAAATGAGGTTTTTAAGAACATTTTCAGATAATTTGCGTCCTACATATATAACAGAAAAATGACTGAGAATATCATGTTATTTCACAGATGTGTACAAATGTATCTACTAACAAAAATAAATGTTTTCTTATTTCTGCAGCACAGTAAGAAAACGGGTTTTTTTTCAGTGCATGGAGATCATTGTGAGGTCCAAATGCAGAGCTTTTTAAGAGGCCTTACCAAGTCTTTACCAAGGTTTAAAAGACCTTACAAATACAGGCACAGCCTTGGATTTCTCGTAACTGCTGCAGAATCATCTGGGCTACTTACATACGATAGCAATGAAGAACACAGGAGGAACGCAACTTTGGATGCTAAGCTTATCCAGAGCTATCCATCCCAGAGATGGTTGTCAGGAGATAGCAGAAATAATTTTAATTCTGGTGATGCAAAGTATACAGGATTGGCTCTTGCTATTTGAAGCCAATGTCAAATTACCATCAGTTCCAGTGCAGTGTGTTGTGGTCAGCGTTACAAAACTGCAGCTCTTTAGTGCAGTTCTTAGCATTTCATTTTCTCTTGCAGTGGCTGTGGATTCTGCTGCTGTGTCAGCAACTGTTGGGGCGTCTAGTCTGCGTGTGGGTAGAGGGGGCACCAGAGCCGTTTTGCTCTGTAACCCCACAGATTAGCTCTCTGCAGAAGCAGCTCTTTGGTTCTTTAATCTGCGCTAGTGGGTGGTGAAGAGGTGCTGTTCCATTTGCTGTGGCATCCTGAAATCACAAGTAGCCTGAAGGGATTTACTAAGGGAAAAAAAAAACTGGACTCCATGCCCTGCCTGGGGTGCCTGGGTGGGACAGAACGCAGGAAAAAGGCTATCAGCAGGCAGAAGCAAAGGGATCAACATTGGCTACCTGAGGTTCCTTACCAGAGGATCCTATGGGATAAGAGGGAAGGCTTTTTATGAGATAAAAGCCAGTCCTGCAACAAGGCTAGAAGGCTGGGCTCTTGTCCCTTTGTTGTGTCAGGGCTGGTTCTCTGGCTTCGTAAGCAATGGAAAAGGCCAGGGGAGGGAAAATGGGGACTGTTGCTAAAAGCATGAACAGTTTGAGGCTGTGACATCCTGCTGCAGCTGAATAAAAAGGAGCTTCTCTGGTTTTCACAGCCTCTGCTGCCAGCTGCTGGGCTGAGCTGGTGCCTTCCTGTCCTTACAGTGATTGAGGTGCTACTGAACCAGCAGAGAAACCGAGGACAGGTGAGGTGGGGAAGGAGGTGTAGATGTGCATTAGATGGGACAAGTAGAGCAATGCAGTCCTCTGTCCTGCACAGCCAGGAGCTCAACACAACCCCAGCACAGGCAGTGCCCTCCCTGACAGCGCACAGGCCCACAGTCTGACCACAGTGGGCAGAGCCAAGTGCTGGTAATGGGGTCCACCAACAGCCCAGAGAAGGCAAGAAATGACCCACGACCAGGGTCCAGCCAGGGAACCCAGCAAGGAGCAAAAGCACACAGAGATAATCCACCGTAAGGCATAGAATCACAATGGCTTGGGTGGGAAGGGACCTCTGAAAATTGCCTAGTCCAAGGGGTGCATCCAGGCACAGGTGGAGATAGGCACAGCTCAGGCAGAGACTGAAGGCTGCAGCTGGTGCTTTGATGAGCCTCCTGGGCCATGGGTGGCAAGGGCCCATGCACGGGTGGGGGCCCAGGTGGGGCTGCTGCTGCTGACCTCGGGGCTGTAACACTTAGGGAGATGTCTCCACACAAAGCCCTGGGGAGCCTGAGACCCCTGTGTGGTTGTGAAGGCCAAAGCTGCACAACCCTCATTTGCCTGGAATGGCCACTGTTGGACTCAGTACCTGGAACATGCTGGGAGCTCTGCCAGGACTCTCAAACCTGTGCATTGATCTGGATCTTTTAACAGCACAGGGGGTGGTTGGCTGAAGGATGATGGAAATGAGCCCCTTCCTCTGTCACCCAGGCGGGTGCCAGACATGGCTGCAATGCACCCAGTGCCCTGGTCAAACTGCTCCTGGCTGTATCACAGGGTGCAGTGCCAGGGGTGCAGGATGGGTCCCAGGGCCTGTTTCCAAATATTGTGGAGATGCTTCTATGGACCCAGGCAGCACTGCCTGCTGTACTTCACCCTGGCCTGCACAGGACAGCAGCACAGCTGTTGGTTGTGGAGGTGACTCACCTTAGGGACCCCTGCTTAGGGCAGAAGCCCCTCCTGGTGGTAGCTCCCTTGTCTGTTACTGCTATGTACAGCCCTTGAATTAATGCAGTTCCACAAAATAAATACGAATGTGTCTAAAGTGCTGCTAGGACTAAGAGGAACTCACTTCCAGCAGTGCTGAATGTCAGATTCCTATGGGACTTTGTGAAGTACCACCCTGTATTGACAGGGAACATCAGCAACTCGAGTGCTGAAAGCTGAGCCTGATGTGTTAACCCCCAAGGGGACACCAGGAGGACAGCTGCAGCTAGCCAGCAGCTGAACGCTTGTCTTTTCTGCCTTTTATTTCTGACACTAGAAGCTACAGATTGCCCTGTGGCTGGCAGCAGCAGCTCCTCTGCTCTGACAGTAAGCAATCCACATCTCATTTCTTGCCACTGAACTGCTCAGTGGTGAACACAAGCTGCCATTCCCACCCTTTTAAGTGTCTTCTTGTTATTAAAGACTGAGTGTAAATCCCAGTGCCTTTACAGGAATGAGATGTCCTGCACTTGCTGATGTTAACACATTTATTACATACAGAACAGATATGGTTTGTTGTTTGATAGCATAGGGGACAAAGCATGGGAACATATTCATACAGCAGTCTCTTTACAGAATGCCATCTTCAGACCAAATAGCGGAGTTTACAGGCCTTAAGACACTTTTTAAAATCCTTTTGTAACATACAAGATACTTTACATACATCACAGTGGAGATATGACAGGGAAGTGTATTGAAGCCAGTCAGTTCTCACCTTGCTGCCCAGCAGCCACCAAATGCCCACAGGAGCTGACAGCAGAAGCTGGTTCTACTTAGCTGTAGCTGCCCCTCTCGGACATGTGCTTCTCTTGGAGGAAAACATGCACTGAGCTGGAAAGGAACCTGTTGGTAGAGGCCCAAGACTGGTTTCCTTATGTTGCCAGGGCCCAGTGGGTGACAGGAGACCAAGTACTGTCACTTCAACTGCTAAAACCAGATATAAAACAAACAGTAAGAGGTAAGAATGTTGCAATTCTGTATTTTCCTATGGAAGAGTCGATAGAGCTAAGGAACTGGGCCTAGTAGGGCTTTTGGGTTTTTTTCCCCTTTAATTAGCCCAAATTATGAAGTTTACCTGGCCATAACTGATGAACTGTTACATATCTGTGGACTCTGTGGTCTAAATGTTGATCTTGTTAACTCTAACGCACTCTTGTCTTGTGATCTGAAGAGTTCTTCCTAGCAGAAAGCATTTTGGGAAAGTGAGAAGCCTGGCACAGACAGCAATGCCCCGGAGAGATGTTCCTGGTGAGCGGTGCCCCCGCGTGTGGGCGGCAGCTCCAGGCATCCCTTAGGCCAAGGCCGGGCACCAGGCGGGTGTGCAGGCAGCGAGAGGGCAGTGCCCGGGTGCGGGGAGGCGCGTGGCGCAGCACTGCTCATGGGCAGCGTGGGCACCACGGCGGCCCTGGAGGCCTCTGTTCTCCAGAGGCGTCCTCTTGCCCCTCTGCGGGGAAACGTATGCCCTAGCCTTTTCTCAACTGTGGATCCAAAAATCGTTTCAGTGCTGCTGTATCAGGACAGCTGCCACGTGTCAGACCTTCCCCGGGGAATACCGCATGCCTGCAGCACATAAGCAGCTCCAGACCACAAGACCTGGGGGCAGCCTAGTCTATGGCAAAAAGCACAAGACACAGCTGGGAGCTTTCCAGACGATGAGACTTGCCCCAGCTGTCCCCCTACCACCCCGCTGGCACAGGGACATCCCTGTGAACCCCAGACTGTTGCTCAGCTCAGGATGAAACAAGATGACCACCAGAAGCTTCCAAATTCATCGCTAACAACTGGTACTTCGCTCTAGTCCTGCACATCCAGGAGGGAGTATTCAAAGGAAACAGAATTTGTCCTTCTGAAGACAAGACTCTTGTTTCTGCTGTCAGAAAGGGAGGACCAACCATTGCCTCTACATCTGGAGCTGCCACATTCTGCATCTGGAGCTCAAAACCACTCTCCCTGGTCCCATTTTTTGCTGCTTCTCTTGTAAGCAAGATGCACATTTGCAATCCCCTAGAACTGCTTACACAAGGAGGGCCATGAGAATCTTTTTCTCAGGGCTTGTCAATCCCTTTCAGGAGTCAGAAATTTCCAGGTTTTCAAACTACTCAGTAACAAAGTCAGTGCTCAATGTCAGGCAAAAAAGGTCTGGAGACCTGGCCTCAATTCCTTCTTCTGTGTGACCTCAGGCAATACACAGCCTTTCTATACCCTGACTGCACCCACATAGTCTTTCCTAACCAACAGCCACAGTGTGAAGGAAAACGGACATCTCCTTCCAGCAGCTCTTGGGATGGGGACAGCCTACGAGTCAAGGTAATCTCAATGTGTTAATGCAGAATTCACAGTAGACCAACATCATCTGCCCTCTCCTGACATTTTAAAAGCCAACAAACACTGTGCAGAGATAGCTTTCTCCTGAACCTTTCAGAATGAGCTCAAGAGTTCTTTTCCACCTAGCATTTTTGGAAGGGGGAGTTAAAAGTATTGCCGCCTTTTCTGCTCTTAAAAAAGCAAAGTTCCAGTACCCCTTTGCTACCACATTTTCCAAAGGCCCTGTGGCCTCCATGATCTAACATCCATCTCCTATCTGAGGCTACCAAACAATCCTCTCTGGACACACACAGTCACCCAGCACATGACTGCGGAGACGACAGCAGAGGAGGTAGACTTTCCATCTGCAGGTATGGAGGATGTGTTCCCCACAGTAATGGCACTACTGTCCTCTCCAGCCAAACAGCAGAAGTGCTGCCCAAACCCTGACACTCCTGTCTATCGAGGGTTCCTTGGACCTAGCTGCTCTCAGTCCGTGGGACATTATTCTGTGCTTATAGGTGGATAAGGTGGAGAGTCCACTGGTGAACTAGAAAGTATTTCTGCTAGGGTGCTGTAGAAGTTGTGATTCACCATCAGTGCTTTGGTGGGGGGTGCCAGGGGGACATACTACTTTCTCATGCAGGTGGGAGTGAGGCAACCTGCTGGAGAACCTGAGCCACAACCCCTCCAGCTGCCAGCTCGTGTGCACCGGGCAAAGGCTTTGCACAGTTCTAGCTCCAAGCTCCACTTCATCGATGTGCTGCCATGTCTCTCCTTGTAGATGCCAGCTCCAGAGCAGAACAATAATCCAACCACGCAGAAAGCGCACAGGCCCAAGATGAAAGCTGCAAGTTCAGAGGTTAGAAGGGGGTCACAGTCCGAGGCAGGAGCCGTTGCAGTTGTCTGGGGTCGGTTTCCAGCAGTAGGTATAATGCAGGCATTCTGTATGTACATCTTGGCATTCAGGCGGGATGAGGGACACTTAGATTGGTGGGAAAGGAGAATTTCTCACTCAGGGATATAGGATACCTGCCACACGATAATGTGACTCCTTTCAGCCTTGGAAAGTACTGGCTTCACCTGGGTGGCATCTCCTGCATTCTCCTCTGTCTCATCATCTTCTCCATCCCCTGAAGACAGAAAACAGAGAGTAGAAAAGGCAAGAAAGAAAATCCCAAATTGCACTGCTCTGGAATGCATCTAAAGAGGTTAATACCCCTGTTAGAGTCTCGGCAGTCTGACAACAGCCAGCATGAGCTGAGACCTTCCTTTATGCCTGGAGAACATTTATAGCAACATGGTGCTCTTCTGAAGCAGAACTGTATTGGTGGAACAAACCATCTCCAGTACTAGGAAAAAAACACCCTTCCTTTTGGGGAAGCCAATGTTTACAATACAGACAGCACAGGCGACCACAGTGAAGCAGCAATGTTTGAAGTCAGTGGCAGATGGTTTTATTCTTTCCAGGGCCATTAAGGCAGACTGTGTGGCACTGCAGGCACAGGCAGGAGCACAGGGTTTGGCAGCCTTGTGCCATGCAAGGAAAACGCCTGCTATCTGCCCTTGCAGCCAGAGGCAGGACAAACAGAGAGCAGTACTTTTCAGATTTCACTCCCACAGCAGCGACCCCTCTCCCCACAACCACGGCCCCGCCCCCCTCCCCGTTCTGGATGCTCGCACCACAGGCGCTCACCGATCCGGAAGTCGATGTACCCTTCTCCTCCGCTCAGCACCAGGACGTTCTTCAGCTTCTGCCCCTCAGTCTCTGTGGCCGCTGTGCTGGGGTTCTCCGAGGGGCTGTCCAACACACTCCCATTCAGGGTTGCTAGGACATTGCCTGGGAGAGGATAGAGGTGCTGTCAGTGCCTCTGCTCAGCCTCCATGCAGTTAACACACAGGTGCACACACACACACGAAATCTAGAAGTCGCTGCTGTTTAAACTACTGATGTGTTAGCCACAGGGACCTGCAGGTGCTAAATCAGCTCAAGCTCCTGCTGCAGCATAGACGGCAGGACAAGGCCCTCACAAGTAAGGGCTGTGCTCCTCCTTACCAGGCACAGAGACGAAGAACTTGACAGCATCACGGTGGCCATGGAAACAGAGCTGTGCCTGAGCCATGGAGCAGTAGGGAATGAAACTGCTGGCAGACTTGTCACTGTTGTCATCACCGTAGACGTGGATGACCCCGCCAGAGCGGCTGCCCTCTCCAGAAGTTGGTGAGGTCTTGTTGGCTGGGGACAGGGAGGAGGAATATTGTCAGCAATGGCTTTGAGTCCCCTTGAAAGGATTGAATCAAAGAGAAAACTCATGAGCCATGAAGGAAAACCTTTAAAGGTGAAGGTCTCTTTAAAGGTCTTGTGTAAAGGATGAGATGGAGGAGACCACACTAGACTATACAGTCCCTCTCTCTTAGGCTGGCAACAATCCACTCATCATAACAAACTTATTTTCTCATCCAGTCTAGTATTTGCCTTCTAATGAGGCACACATCCCTGGAGGTGCAGTGACCTTAGGGCAAGCTAGACAAGGTCTCTGAGGTGTCCCACTGAAGGCCTCTTCAACAGCAGCAATCCTCTCCAGCATCCAGAAATGACCTACAGTCCTAGAATCAACCTTGGTCTTTTGTACCTGGCAGGGTATCAAAAAATGTCCGCTACACCCATGAGACATTAAGGGCAACTGGAGGAGAATTACTGCTATTTTCTGGATTAATGAAGTTGCTCAGTTTCCAAGTCAAGTCCTTTGCTTATGCCAAGCTGTGTCTGATGAAGGCCTCTCAGCCCAGTAAGTGTCACAGCAGTGGAGTGAGGTCCTTCCTTAGTCCTTGATTTTAGCTGTGACACCAGAAGATCAGCTACTCAGGCAACGAACATCTGAAAGATGTTCACCATCCACAGCTTCCAAGGATTTCAAGGTGGGCTCAGGGGCTGGCATCAAAATGTGAACGCTTCCACTCACCAAGGAACAGAGACCAGTGCTCAGAGCTCAGGATGGGTGATGCTTTCCTTCTGCATGCATTCACATTAGTAAAACAGAAACAGTATGAAAATCAGAAGGCTTTCACTTCCTGTGAGAGAACTGAATTGCATGCTTAATTATCTGTAGTTCTGTATTTTAGCTTGGGCTGGATTTCAATTATTAAGTAACTTGAACAAAGGAGACTTCTACCTATTAGGTTCAAGGATGGCAGGACAAGTACAAATATTTTGATGGAAAAATGAAAATCAGTGTGTGCAGGGGGAAGATCCCCAAAATAAAGGCCCTCTGCACCTCTGTGCTTTGGTTTGCTGTGAGCAGCTATGACTGGATGAGCTCATCTGACTGACAGACAGGGCTGGTACTAGCACTACTTCTTGTTCAGTATATAGCTTCTTACTGCAAACCAGTATCAGATGCTTTAAAAGGAGGAGACACATGTTGACAATGCTTCTGGACAGCCACAGATATGTGTTACTATGAGAAAAAAGTACTCATTTCTGACCCTGGAAAGGCAAAGATAAGAACAAATTTGAACTCTGAGCCTGCCTTAACTGGCACAAAACCAATCAATTCTTAATGTTTATCAAAGTCCCCTCTGATTAAAAGTCTTGGCTGATTACTTCCAGCTGCCAGGTGTCACAGCACCTACTGTCATTGGCCTGGAGTTGATGAGATAAGCATCCTTGGAAGACCAAGGATGACCAAGGAAGACCTTGGAAGAAGAGTCTACTCCTGCTTTCTGGAACTCTCTGACTGAATGAACCTTTACAGTCCCATCTCAAACCTGGCCTACCACAATAAGGAACTACCGATGGAGAAAAGTGCTCTTAACACAAAAAAACCCAGAGAAATGGCTGATGAGATAGATGAAAATGTTTTTAGCCATGGGGAATGAGGATATTTACATTACTGTTTCTGGTCGTTTTTCTCAGATGCAATTTAAAATGAAAGTTATGAGCAAAAATGAATGGAGAGAGCTGAATGGCAGGATGGAAGGGTAGGAAAGCGACTGCAAAGGTTAGTGGGTGCAAAAGGAGTGAAAGCTGCAGGGAGGAGGCAATGGACTTACCCCGGAGCCCAAGGAGTTGGCCTCGGTGGAGGACTACAGCTAGGCACAGGCAAGGAGTGGGAACACAGAAGGGCACAGGAAAAGACAGGCAGGACGGGAAAGAAGAAAAAGGTGATTACTGGGAGAAAATTCAGGGAGCAACAGAAATGTATAAAACCTAGAGAAACAACAGCAGGAGCTACAGGCCCTGATTGATTTATACCAACACTGTTCTTGCTCAGTTTCCTTTTATCTTACAAGGTAACATCTGAGATGAAAGAGAGACCATGGTCACAAGGAGCCATTGCTAAAGTTTTCCAGTGAGACCTTACTGCTTACCACATTTTTACAGAAACACCAGAAGATAATGCATCTGGTTTACCCCAGGGAACAAGTTTAACTCAGAATTAGGACAGCAGCCCCAAGAAAGAATGGACTTTAACACAGGGATTCAGAAATGAGACAGACTGAAATGCACAAAGACAGCTGTGTCACTGGCTTCCTGGTGTCAGCCTCAGGCATATCCAGATCCACTCGCCTTAGAGGAGACCAGCTCAGCCCTGACTTTCAGAAGGATTACAACAGGTTTGCTCCTCTTATACAAGAGCCATTTGCTTCTCAGACTTCCTGCTTGCAGTGGTGAGAAAATGTTAATTTGGCTGTTTTCTGTTGAAAGCAGCTGCCATCGGCCTCAAGTCCTACTCCCCCATAATATGGAACAGACCTGCAAAATCAGATGCTGACTGGCAGGTACAGAACAGGATCACTAAGAGCTTCAAGTAACCTTCCAGCTCCAGACATACACCTATTAACTACTACTGCTGGGTCTCCTCATCAGGTTGGATTTGGCACAGGATACCAATTTCTAGACTGATAAAGCTGAGCCCTAATTTGAGTAAATGAAGCTTTGCTAAGGTTAGTTTCTGGAAAAATACTGTTACAGAGATGTTTAGATGTCTATGCCAAAACAAAATTTCCAGGGAGATCTTCCTGGTGAGTTCTTATCCCATGGTCTCCTTTCAGAGACTTACTACAATTCCCCAAGCTTTGTTTCTCCTGGTTTCCAGCTGCTACAGAATCAGTCTGCTCTGGCAAGGTCATGCTCAGAAAAGAAGACTGTATGGATGGTAGAAATGTCATTGGTTCCCCAAGAAGGAAATGGCTTCTACTGAACTGAAAGGGACAGTAACAAATACTATTTGGTTTTAAACAGGTTGTCTGTGCAACTGAACACTTAATTCTGCCACAGCAATCTGCCAGGCTGCACAAATAACATGTAAAAGCTGCTTTTTTTTTTTTTTTTT
>NW_020799118.1:17243484-17274265 GCF_003259725.1 Athene cunicularia | reverse complement strand
GGTGGGGGGGGTGGGCCGGGGGGGCAGGGCAGAAGTATCTCCAACAATTGTCACTTACTCTCAGTCAGTGGAATGGAGATGACGACACCGTTCCCTGTCCCTACCCAGAGGCGGTTGCCAGCAATGAGCAGGGCTGTGATCCGCACGAAGGAGAAGCCCAGCTTCCCAGTGCCTAATGGGAATGCAAGACAACTGGAGAGTCAGTTATGGCTTGGCTGATGGATTTTGTTATCTCTTTGATCTCAGTAAGCAACAGACCATTCACTGACAGTCCCTACTGCCTCACCTAGCATCTTGCTGACATAAGGCTCAATGTCAACATCTTGCAGATGCTGATGGCTGTGGGCGTGGTAAAGCCTCAGAGTGGAGTCCAGGCGGATGGAAACCCACACTCCATCTCCAATCCAAGCCAGCTGTCGCACCTGACTCTCCCGCCGAGGGTGAGCATCAAAGGATTTCTGAAACACCAAACAGGCATACCAATGTGGGTTGACAAAAGGTTTGCAATTATCTACACACAGACGCCATTTTCCTCAACCGAGATCACTTTGTTTGGCTTTCAAAGCTCTTGGAGAAAATATGTTAATGCCAGATAACCTCAGAAGTTCACTACAGTATACAGAAAATCCCTCACTTATGATGAGTTGTATAGCAGTTCTGCAGAGATCACGGTCTTTGAAGACCAATTCAGGAGCATGAACATTAGAAAGCAAGAGCTTTCAATGTGCTTGATAGAAAAGGAAAACACACAACTCCACCATAAATTCCAAAGATCAAACTGCCTTGGCTTAGCAATGTGAACTTCAGATTCAGCACTTCTCCCTTTGATTAGAATTATTCCAAGAACTGTCAAATAGGTTTGTACCAAAACCACCATATTGAATTTCAACCAAAAGGCTCTAAACATCATTTTTTTCTTAGGCAAGTGGAATCACTGGGACTTGCTAACTGTACTCTGCCTCTGTGCCACAATGCCTACAGATGGAGAAATCTTAGATCATATATGAAGGGAAGCTGCAAAGCAAGCACCTACATTTGCACAGTATGGGGCCTCACTGACTGACTAGTAAAGGGAAAGAAAGTGCTCAGTTTAGACTTATCTGAAGATTTAAGCTCTGCAAAGGGAGGAAGGAATAAATAGTCCCCCTGGCAGTTTGGATCCTACAGTCAGCAACGTTCTGCATTTCCATACACTGCTGCAGAAAACAGCTCTAAGAATAAATAAAACAGAAGCAAGCATGTGCATGCACATACACACATTCGCTTTCTTACCTCAATCTGCATTGTCTTAGGCTGAATAACGTGGATTTTGTTCTTGTAGCCACACCAGACTCTATCATACACAACAGCCATGCAGCGGATGGAATGGTGAGTGTGACCGAGGTCCATTAGGTGATAATTACTGAGATCCCACTGACCATCTGAGGTGAAAAACAAGTGCGGAAAGATGCATCTCCTTCATGACATGTCAGTATACAACAGAATCATCTACCATTCCATGTATATCTAGGTATACAGGCTTAGCTAATACTCAAATGCTCATTTTGCTTAGGTCTGTGAACTACCCATGAATCCAGAATACTACTTTGGGCACAGATACTTACGAAACACATAACAATAAAGTTTAGTTTGGTGGACTGAAAGATCTCCAAATCAGGCTGATTTAAACATTCTTTTATTGTAATGAAGTGAACAGGCTTCTCTAACAAGTATAACAAAAACAGCAGGGGAAAAATAAAAGACAGCCTAACAAGGCTATATGCTGAAACTTGAAAGGAAATGGACCTTGTGGTGAGGCTTCCTCCTATCCCAGACAGACAACATGAAGTGTCAAATCCAGGATAAGGAATCAATCTTCCTTCTCTCATGCTTATTTTCTAACTAACCTGGCAGATACTGTGTTCTTCACAGAGACGTGGCCTCTATGTCATGGAGCTTTAGCCTGTTTCTGATGGGAACTATTTTTATGTGTCAGGGGTCAGGCTTGAACTCATGACAAAGGGTGAATCAAAATCTAGATTGCACAAAACCAGAAATCTCTGTATTTTAGCTTGCTGGATAAACTGCTACACAGTGACTAACTAAGTTCTTAATATGCAAACATTAGTTACAGTTAGCAAATTCCCACATGCTTTCAGGCATGAACACAGCTCAGGAACTACTCAAGTCATAGGGAAACAAAACCTACAGTAGTGAAGAGGACAAGAAATACAGAATTCAAAAGGTATCTTGAACTGACAAGATTAAGGCACATTAGATTACTCAGACATCTCTTCTTTGAAACAAGAAAAACTGACCAAGTGTAATTCAAAGGCTCCATTTATTTGGGATTTCCAGACTTCCAGACAACCCCAGCCCTGCCTGCTGTGTATGCAGTCACCAGTGCCACTACTTATACGGAGTCCAACTTCTCTGGGAAGCATCAGGCCTTTTTGCAACTGTAGAGGTGAGGGCACAGCCTCAGCTGTGTGGAGCTCCCTGTGCACGCCCCATTACAGCTGATGTGTGAATGCACAGTAACACCAATAGGGCCCAAATGCATTAAACTTACCAAGCATGCCTCAAACAACTGCACAGCGTATGTGTTCCTAGAAGTGTTGTATTTATTCTCCATGTGCTACACAGTACATACACGTTTCTGTTCAGAAAAGCTCAGGAAATGGTGGTAAAGTGTGCCATAGATGTTTCAGGATAGAAATTACATGTGTATAATTGCTATGCATTTTAACCGTATGTTTGTACTCTGGCAAGCCAGCACCTTTCCTTCTCAACTCAGAATAGCATTTAATACATTCCTACACTTCCGGCCAAGTTTAGTTTTCTCTTATTACATTGATTCTTACCTTCTCCCCGGTGGAATATGGCTAGTGTTCCATCTGCCAGAGCAACAAGGACCCTCCCTTTCACATGCCTGAAATCACAGAAAAGTAAGTACTTACAAAAATCTGTAGGAGTAAGGGACTAACAAATCCTTTCTGACATACACACACACACCATCTCTATGTTCTTTATTCCTATTCAGTTTAGCCCTTGCAGGAACATCCTGCAAGGACCAAGGGTCATACCTCTTACCTTCGTTGTAGTAAGACCATCCATAAATTTCCTGTTGAGGTTAACTTCTCCTTCACACTACAAACTTCACCAATTTCAACAAATTCCACCTAACTTATATCCCAGTGAAATTTTGCCTTTCTCCTCCCCACTTATTTCCTCCTGATAAGTCTAGTACCTTATTCACTGAATTGGGTCAGGTCTGCAGTTGAGCAGAAAAACAGCTCAGTATGAGGCATTTCAGTAACAAAAAACTTGGGAAACTTTCCTCACAAACCATGCAATTAGAAGAGCAAAGAGAAAGATGACTCACAAGGAGGTGCTACCCCCATCTAAAATATCACTTAGGCACTGAACCTTCTCCTTCAGCATCCCCTGGCATGCACACTTACACTAGACTCAGTACAGAGTCCTTCAGCTTTATCGAGTGCAGACACTTCTTCCAGTTGGATACAGCCGAGTGCACATAAAGCCTGTGAGAAAGGACAAATCAGGGAGGGTTAGCAGCAAGGCCCCACACCTTCAGCCTGACTAGGCTTGTGTCTTTTCTTCTGGTAAGAAAGATGGAGGTTAGGTAAGAAAGTGAGGTTAAATCCCTGTGCCTATGATGAGCTGAGGGCTCAGAACAACAATGAGCAATGAACACCTACACCAGAAACAAGAAGTGAACTAAAGGTGTGCGGATATGAGAAGTGGAGCCCAGAGAACCGAGGTGACAGAGATCTGTCAGCCCAAAGGGAACCTACCAGCCGTTCTGTGCTCCCAGCCACATGGTGGGGGCAGCACTGGTGCAAGTCCCAGCAGCATCCCCATTTGACTCCTGATCTGGCAGTGTTGTGCTTGACTCTGTCTTCAGCTGCCCATTCTCCCTGAAGAGGCAAAAGAACATTGTTAAAGGCTTGGGCAGCAGCAATGGACAGAATGCTCATGTAGCTCACAGTCTGGCATTCACAAGCAGGTAAGGGCCCTTGTATACCCAAATCACTTCCTTCTCTCCATGTTTTTTAATTGCTTGATTCCCAAATCCACAATCTGCAAAACTTCCTTTTTTCCCCACCAATACAAATAGCAAGTACTTCAAAACTGCAGAATTTAACTTGGTGTTTGGCACTACTATTACATAAATAGTATTTTCTTTGTTCATTTCCAACTTCAACAGAAACAACTTAGAACAACTTGGTCATTTAGGAACAATTTCTATCCAAGACCTCCATGTTGCTCCTCAGGCCACCACATCAGACTCATACATCTTAAGAATTTTTGGGTAGTGAATACACTTTCTTCATTATCTTTACAGCACATTAGAGGTACTACTAGAATAAATCGGTTGTTTTTACACACGAATCAATAAGCTCCTTCAGTAAGAACATTAAGTGTACATGTACTTTGGAAGATCTGTCTTAACAGCAGGTCTTAATTCATATTGAGAGAACAAGCATGTGCACTTAAACAGCTGACAAGTCTGCTGCAGGTTGAACCACGTTTATTTTCTTTTCATTTCTCTCTCTCTCTATCATCCCATCTGTAATACTGTTTGGGCACAAAACTGAGAAAACACTTTGACACTTTATTAGATGATAAGGCTGGTTCTTATAAAAAAAACCTTATGAAAACAGAGCTGATAAATAGCTGAACTGGCACTTTGGCCCCAGACTGCCTACCCATTCTGCCTAAGAGGCGCCTGTGCAGGGACTGGATCTGTAAACACGTGCTCCGTGAGGGGCCCAGGCCGGGCCTGAGCAGGCTCTGCCTCACTTGTACCATTCTCTGGTACCTCTGTAGCTTCTGTTGCCTCCTCAGTAGACTGGGACTGGTTGATCTTCCCATTGCAGACAGCAGCCACCTCACCTAAAAGACAAAGAACAGTGTAAGACATACTGGATAATGAGCTGGTAAATTAGCTATAGAGAAAACAGGCTGTCAGTTATTTAATTTATCCTTCCTTGACAAATTCATCAAGCCCTGAGCCTGCACCACAGGCAGCAGATCATCCAGTGTTTTTTTCTGCTTGGATGGGGAACAGAGATGATTTTAAAGTGAGGCAAAATCTGTGACTAACAAAACTTGAGAAGCTCTCCAGGGCTGCCCACTGCAGTATGGAGTCAGCAAGGGCATCATTACAGTTTTCATATGGGCTTAACTGACTTCACAGGAAGACATGGTTCAGAGAAGCAAGCAATGAGAACAGAAGCAATTATAGCAGGGCAGACATCATCTGTCCAAACTACTCTGTTACATGGTCCCTGCAACCAGGCTGCAGGCTGGGGATCACTCATAGAAAAAAGGAGGGCTCTAAAGAGAAATGTACCAAAAGGGCCTTTGGTCTTCCTTGTACCACATTAAGAATCTTCTTGAGACCTCTGAAGTAGTTAACTCAGGAACAGGAGGATGCAGGTGTAAAACTGTAAGCTCATATGGGACTGGCTATAATTGGACTGCCATTAAGTTTTCCACCCCAAAACTCACTCTGTCCCTTGTCCAGCACAGGTGTGTCACCACGCGAGGAACAGTTGCTTCGTGGCACATTGCAGCGGGTTGCACAGCCTACCAGAGTGATTCCTGCCAAGACACCATCTGTTCCAGAAGACTCTTCAGGATTTACATCTCCCTCCAGAAAGATCTCGCCTGGAGGATAATCACTCTCACTGGCCGCTGAAGGGCAAAGAACAGATTCTCCCATAAATCTAGCTGTCATTGCTCATTTAAATGTAGCAGTACTGAGATGACCACATGAATGGAAGATGCTGACCCTCAAGGTTCACTGCCCTGGGGAGGCACCACAGCATCAGTCCGCATTATGGCAAATCCCCTCATCCCTAGCATCAACACCTAGGCCAGCTACAGAGCCCTCCCAAACCTGGGCAAAACTCAACTCTTCCTCCCAAGAACCATCCTTTACATGACAAAGGGAACGACTTACAAAATATTCAACAGTGAGGGATCTTCATGGAAAGGTCCTACAAGGAGGCAAGATCTGAATTATGGTTTGGAGGGACAATTACAGAATGCAGCAGGGTCCAAGAGTTAGTTCTGAAGTGAGGACACTACATTTGTCACTCCTCAGTGGAGCAGGTGACCCTGTGCAGATCAGAGCCAGTGCCTGGGCCCCACTTACCAGGGATGCTGGAGATGCAAAGCACATGAGCATTGCAGACAGTGAACTGGTCCACAACTGTGCCGGGCTGATTGGCATCAATAATTACAACTTTACTTGTTGACAGCGTACTAGTGAGGATCCACACACGACTGGACGTGGCATCCATTTCATGGAGCTCTTTTGCCTTCAGGAAAGAAAACACACAGGCAGAATCAGTGCCGCTCGCAGATCAGATTGAGCATATTCGTGCTTGGCAACATTTACACATGCAAACACCACAATGCCAGCTTCAAAGAGCCAGGTCTCTTCCTAGCTGATGCAAATAAACAATATCAGCTATGCAAATTTCATTCACATTGCTTCAGTAGTATCTAGAACATTGTCCAAAGAACCTGTCTGGCTTCTTAGGGCAAGAGGAGTTTGGCCATTAATTTCTATTCTGAGATGTCTGACTAGTGTATCACCAAACATTCACTTCAGACAGAATACCACAGAGCTGGGCTGCACTCAAGCTACTTAAGCAAGCTGATCTCAGAAGACTACAGGGCAGCAGCATAAGATAGCTGTGGGGGAAAAAAAAACCCACAAACCAGAAAGGATAACACATTATATTATTATCTACAAATTACAGCTTGGTTCTTAAAAAACCCCACCACTTAAGACTTATAAAACGGAGCTGGAATAAATCTCAAGAGCTTCAACTTCTGAAAAAAATGGACTCACGGACTCCACTACATCTATGTTCTTTTTAACAAAGCTTTGCCTGAGTTTATTTACCTTTTTTTTACTTTACAGTGATGAGGGCTCCAAAATCTTCCTAGCAACCTCATCAAATGCTTAATTACCCTTACTATTAGAGATTTTTTCAAAATTCCAAATGTTTCAAAAGTAGAAGTTGGAAAATTTTATCCTGGATTATTTATCCCAAATCACACAGGAAGTTACTGAAGAGCCAGAACACCACAACCCTGCCCAAGACGACACCTCAGAAGTACAAGTATATAATTATACAAAGGTATTGAGAGAGGGGGCATGTCAGGGGTGGAATGAGAAAACACACTGGAGGGGGAAAAAAAAATCCGTTTTCTTTTCTGACCTTTTTCTTTTCAGGAGATGTATGGTTACTTTTGTTGTTCTCGCCTTCCACTTCCCTATCACAGGTGAGGGGATCACGTCCAGGATCCAATTTCTGCCCATTCCCAGGCTCCTGCTCCAATGGTCTCCATCCCGTGAGATTGACTCCAGCTGCACACCACAGCTAAGTAACAAAGGGAGGAAGCTTAAACTTAAAATTCTGGAGGCTCCAGGGTCTCTTTAAATTCAGACACCTTTGTAGAGAACTGTGAACTTGTGTCAAACACCTAAAATATATAGTTGGAAACAAAATACCTTGTTGACTTCTACTAGAAGACACAGTCAGATTTGATGGAGGTAAGATAAACGTTCTCTGTAACCTAGAAACATCACTGGTTTTTTAACATATGTGACTAAATGATTTAAAGAAAATAAAGATAATAAATCAGCTGCATAACTGATAATAGGCTCCTGAAATATCCTCAGTTTCTGACTCTGGGGTTCCCAAGTCATTGTAGCAAAGGAAGCAGAACATGGCAGATGTTACTAGCTCGGGGTACAATAAGCATGACTGCTTAACTAAAACTGACAGTGACTGCTTGACTGTGGATACACATTCAGTGCACTCCCCTAGCCCCCCTCCCACACCTTGCACTCTTCAGCTTCCTCATACAGTCCTTTTCCCAAAAATCAAGTGTTTGTCTGATCTTAGAGAGCTATTTAAAGAATTAAGATGGCAAAAAATGAAGAAAAAAAAGAAAAAAGTAAAAGGGAAAAAAATATGCTCATTTATCTCCCTATGTAACAAGCATAGAGTGAAAGAAGCACACTGCATATTTTCTGAAATCAAATTTAGCTAACCTTCTATGAGCTATTTCTAGACAGTTTTTTAGGAGAATGCTGGGAACAGGCCTACAGAAACAAATACTGGATTTATCCAAAATCATAAAAGAAAGATTCTGAGCAGAATATTATCCAAAGATCATGCCAATCATCTAGAAACAACTAAACGCATATGAATTTTCTTACAACTTAAACATCAGAATGACATCTAAAATCAGCTCTGAATGAAGTTAATGACAAACTGCCTATTTCAAAACAATCAGTTAGAGCAGATAAACGTGCTACCTGCAGAGAGACGACTGTTTATTCTCAATCATAATTCTACTCAAGTTTTTAGTATTCTAGTATTGATAGACAAAGCTTCACAAAAATCTGCTCTACATAATATTGTCCTGTTACCAGTGAATCCTGGTCAACGATAGAATCTAAAAGAAGAGTGACAAAATGCATTTTTACCCTTCACCTGCTCATTTTCGTGTATTTTTATACTGTTCTATATTATACCCTAAGGGGTCTTAGCAAAAGCCTTATAAGCATAAAATCTTGCGGATTTTATATAAGAGTTGTCTCAAAAAAGCGTAAGATGTAAGACAGAAGCATGGGACCTGGCAACCAGAATCAGCTGAGAATTCTGTCCTCATAAGAGAGAGGTACTTTTCCCTATGTACACTAGAAACCACCAGTCAAAAACAAAGGAAGCAGAAAATAGAACTTGGAATATAGAATGTACAGAAAAATACAGACTGTTGTAAAAATTGCACATGTAGCAGCCAAATTCTTTGCTTATTCCATGTCCCCTTCCTGGACTGGAATGGTATGCAGAGACAATGTACCTTCATGGTTGGGTCCTTCTCTACTAGTGGGCGGCAGTATACAGGCACAGGGACGTTTTTCATGCGAGTGTCTTCCTGACCACCATTGGGACTCAGCTGTGGAGGAAGAGAAGATGAAAAAAGACAGTACAAAGCTGTAAACACCAGGCTATGGTAAGAGAGATATACCCAGTGCGGCAGAACCAAATTTACTAGCCTCAGAGATAGGTGCTGCTGAGGCTTCCATCTCACATCTTGTATGAAACAGAGTCCCTACAGGGATGGAAGCAGCCTGCCCAAGAGACTGCCTCTCACCATGATACGGTGCCCCAGCTATGGTCACCAGAGGCTATATGCTGCACTGCTGATGGAGAAAGGGTTGTTAACAGGTGCTCCCTGCAAATAAGTTATAACACTGGCATTCCCTTTCAGCATGGCCTGAAATTCACCCACTTCCAAGCCACACTGCAAGACTCCTTTCTTTCTGGTCTCTGACCAGTTAAATGAGTCATAGGCCAACAAGTGAGGCTGATGACATTTGGTTTTGTATTATTGCTGAGGAGAAGTGGGAGCAAAGTGCAGTGCATTTGATTTTTATACTGAACAGCTGGTAAACTTCTCAGAGTATAAATTAAATATGTGATGTTCAAGCCCAATTATAATAACAAAGAAAATAAAGTACTGGGCTCTAGACAAAGAAGTTTAATTATTTTTGGTTTAGAGTAGGTTCTTTCAGCACCTTCGTGCAGAGGAATGTCTCCTCCATTGACTTCAGTAGATACAGAAAACATGAATTTGACCTGTGTCTACAACTATCATAGAAATAAAACATGCATATGATACCTCTAAACACAATACTTAAGGACTAAGGCTAAGGGTACTAGTGGAAGTTAGGTCTTCACTGGTTTCACTGTGAGGGATGATGTCCCTTCAGCCTGTCCAGTGAGTGGTCCCTACCTGCTTGTACTTGGCAGGGAGGCTCCAGCCACAGGCCTGTAATCGCCCGTCATCGTTCCGCACGTGCTCCCGGACCTGGCGGTACTGTTCCCGCTTCTGTTCGCGACGTGCCGAGGATGTACAGTCACTGAGGAGAGAAGCAACAGTGTTACTTCTCAAACTATGGTTAAAAACAAAAGCTGAAGATTAAAGAAGTGTCACCATAACAGGGGGAGAAAACACAGAGCACACCAAATCCATCTTGGAGAACAGATGCAGGAAATCAGAGACTGAAAAACTCTGTTAAGAAGCAGACACAGGCTTCCCTCATCTCCAACTTGCAGTTACCTGAACGATGTGGCAGGCCAAATCATTGTGATTTCCACTTCAATGCTCCTAGAGCCCTTCAGAAACAGGGAATCAACTTTCCATAAAACCTATGAATCTACTGAGATTATACCAATTTTTCCTTAGCTGTTACAATTTACTGATCTATGGTCTCCATCAGGAAAACATTTTGAGTTCTTTCCCTCTTCATTAACCACCCACCATAGGAGAGTATCAGGTTCAAGATCATCTAAGGAACCTAAAAGTGCACAAGTCCATGGCACCTGATGAGATCCATCTGTGGGTCCCAAAGGAATTGGCAGATGAAGTGTCTAAGCCACTATCCATCATATTTGAGAAATTGTGGCAGTCCATTGAAGTTACCACTGACTGGAAAAGGGATAGCATAATACCCATTTTTAAACAGGTTAAAAAGGAAGACCCAGGGAACTACAGGCCAGTCCCACCTCTGTGCCTGGCAAGATCATGAAGCTGATCCTCCTGGAAACTCTGCTAGGGCACACGGAAAATAGGGACGTGATTGGTGATATCCAACATGGCTTCACTAAGGGCAAATCATGCCCAACAAATTTGGTGGCCTTCTACAACAGGGTTACAGTGCTGGTGGATAAGGGAGGAGCAACTGGCATCATCTACCTGGGCTTGTGCAAAGCATTTGACATTGTCCCACACGACATCCTTGTCTCTAAACTGGAGAGACATGGATGTGATGGATGGACCACTCGGTGGGTAAGGGATTGGCTGGGTGGTCGCACTCAAAAAGTTGTGGTCAGCGGTTCAATGTCCAAGTGGAGGGGGGTGACATGTAGCATTACTCAGGGGTGGGTGTTGGGACCGGGGATTTAATATCTTTGCTGGCAACATGGACAGTGGTATCGAGGCACCTCAGCAAATTCACTGACAACACCGAGCTGTGGTGCAGGGACACGCTGGAGGGAAGGGATGTGCCATCCAGAGGGACCTGGACAGGCCGGACATGCAAACCTCATTAGGTTCAACAAGGCCAAGGGCAAGGTTCTGCCCACGGGTCAGGGCAATCCCAAGCACAAATCCAGGCTGGGTGAGGAGTGGATGGAGAGCAGCCCCAAGGAGAAGGACTTGGGGGTGTTAGTGGATGGAAATGAGCCAGCAACGTGCGCTCACAGCCCAGAAAGCCAACCGTGTGCTGGGCTGCACCCAGAGCAGTGTGGGCAGCAGGGCAAGGGAGGGGATTCTCCCCCTCTGCTCCACGCTCCTGAGATCCCCCCTGCAGTGCTGGGTCCAGCTCTGGGGGCACCAACATCAGAAGGACACGGACCTGCTCGAGAGGAGCCCACAAAGATGCTCAGGTGGCTGGAGCACCCCCCTGTGAGGACAGGCTGTGAGAGTTGGGGGGTTCAGCTGGAGAAGAGAAGGCTCCGGGGAGACCTTAGAGCGGCCTCCCAGGGCTGAAAGGGGCTACAGGAATGGGGGGAGGGACTCGTCATCAGGGGGTGTAGTGACAGGATGAGGGGTAACAGTTTTAAACTGGCAGAGGGTAGATTTAGATTAGATACTAGGAAGAAATTCTTCCCTGCGAGGGTGGTGAGGCCCTGGCACAGGTTGCCCAGAGAAGCTGTGGCTGCCCCTTCCCTGGAAGGGTTCAAGGCCAGGTTGGACGGGGCTTTGGGCAACCTGGGCTGGTGGAAGGTGACCCTGCCCACAGCAGGGGGGTTGGAACTAGATGGTCTTTAACATCCATTCCAACTGAAATCATTGTATGATTCTATAATTATAGTCAACTATTTATTTTTCTGTCCATTTTAAAGCTTTCTCTGCTGACAAGAAAAATATGCACTAACTGCTGTTGCAACTGCTGGTTTCAACAGAAAAACTTCAGCTTTGCACTGGCGAAGGTTAAAAGGAAAACTGATCTGTGAGCTCTTAAGATATGTTTTAATATAAACAAAGGCTGTTTGAATATCACTTCCAGTTCTAAATAGGTTTTTAAAGTATCATTCCAAGGTACAAACAACATCAGCAAAAAAATCCAATCCAAAACAAAAACCCCTACACACAACACACACACTAGGACATACACTTACGAACAAAAACAACCCCTGTTAAAACAAAATACTTCCCTGCACATGCTTCGTCCCATGTGAAGAGGATGAGAGAACAAACAGCTTCTGACAGCAGTTAGTCACACTGTTTAATGCACTGCTGAAACACACTCAGACACCACAAAATGACTAGGATATTGTAATCAGTTTAAAAAAAAAAAAACAGAATAAAGGCAGTGGGTATCTATAAAATATAAATTTACCCTTCTGAAGACATTCTCTCTTCTGCTGATCTAGTGTGTTTCTGACAATCCTTCTTATTGCAGAAGTTATAATACTTTACCATCACATTCTCCAAAGTCTTTCCACAGAAACTTCCCACATATGAAACTGCACAACATTGTAATGGCAGAATGAATTCTGAAGTCAAGTAAAACACAGAAGAGTTTTCTCCCTCATGTCAGAGACATAAAGAATAGGGAGAAGACTCTTCAGTAGCCACACACAGTTAAGATTATAACCAAATATTGTAACCTAATGTACTGCTGAGAGAACTCTTGTCTACACAAACTCACCAACAGGGTTGGGCAAGAAAATCCATCCTCCTTCCCCACTGCTGCCATCACTCTACCACAAAAGCCCTGCCTCATTCTATCACGCGGTCTGCAAACGTGAATGCAGAACTAGGGTTGAGGCCAACTCAAGTCTACAGTGGTCCCTGCTGAGATGAACCATCATGGCCTAGAAAGCCATGGCAGCAGTATCTTTGGGAGGACAAAGTCTGCTAAGCCCATCCACGTGATAACTGATGAGTAAAAGATCAGGGAGATAAACCACAAGAGACAGAAACATATTCACACCACACAGATGTTTTTTTTAAAGCAGAGAAGAGCTTGTTTTAAGAAAAGCTGCTATTTGGGAGAGCTGCAGGGGGACCTGGCTTGGCACACAGCGCACAACTCACTCTTCAGGGAAGAACTCCAGGGTACGGCTGCTGGAGGAGATCTGGCACATGGTGTGACTGCGACGCTGGCTGAACCCTGCTGTTGTTGGAGACTTGTAGTGGATGTTCACAGATGGGTAGGTCCTCTTTGCTGGTGGGGGGCTTGAAGAAGAGCTGAACAGACGGCTGAAGCTAGGGACAGAAAAAGGCCAACAAATAAGAAAAAAGGTGCCTGGGGAGACAACACACAGATTCACAACACGGGAAGCAAGAGGTATGCAATCAAGGGCTGCAAGCCCTTGACGAAAACTGTCCTACTTCAAACACAGAGCTAAGTCCTCGGTTTGATTGACATAAGGTGTTTTTAGCTTCCAGAAACAGATACCTTCTGAAAACAGCCCTTTATTAAAACAGATTGTTGAGTGTATGTATGTCTCCATTCCAGGATATTCATGATCTTTTTCATCTTGAAAAACAAAACAATGCAGATGTTCAGATCTCAGTTTAATTTCACCAAGGACAACAGAAACCCTTGAAGGCAGAAGGGTTCAGCTAATAACACTTCAGTTGACTTTTCATTAATGTCAGAGTCTATTAAGTTGCTGTCTAAAGTAGAAATGGCAACACTTCCCCTTTTCTTAATCCTACACAAACCACTGAAGAACTTACAACTGCCAGATGGTGGATTTCTTCTTCTCCTGAACGGATGGGTGCTCACGGGAAGCTCTGAGGACAAGCAGATCAGAAGCAAATTTATTTCAGCATCTCTTACCCAAGTTTCTGTCAATCAGCAAGCCATTTCCACCAAGGAAGCGATGTCAAAATTCAGAATTCATTCTAACATGTCTCAAAAGCACAACAGAGGAAGTGACAGGCACTGGTCTTCAATATAAGCACACCCAACCTCTCAATGTTGACATGAAGTGCAAATAAGTGTGTTACATAGAAGTTTTATCAACTCCCTGCAACATGATCATTGCCACAGTTTGGTAACTACACACCCCAGCATTATATTCACTTACAGCCCCAGCCTTTAGAATTCATTAATTAGAAGCAAACCTCTTCCCTAAAGCTTCTCCTAGCTTAATGAGCACACAAGAAACAAGCTAAACAAACAAGTGTCCAGTGTCTCCAAATAAGAATGGCAACACGATATTTGTAGTACAGGTTCAGGAATAAGAGAGGAAGAATTAAAAGGTCAAACATGGCCAGGTTCTGTCCTAAATAGGAATGTTCACCAACACGCAGTCTCACCTGATCATCTCTGTCCACCTGACAGCCTCCTGGAGCTCCATCAACCTCTCTTTGTACTGATTCCGCTCCATCAGAACCCGGGCCATTTCCACACGGGTGAAGCGGCGGCGCTGAGCTATAGGAATGTTGTCCTGCAGGGGGGAGGAGCACTGCTTCAGCCAACAAAAGATGGAAGGGGATTGATGTTAGTACAGGGTGAGTCAGGAGACAGAAAAGACATATTTGTTAGTTCTCCTCCTGTTATATTTAATTACCCCTTGATTTCCTCATATCAGGTGCTAATCCTAGACAAGTGAGGTCCAAACTATGGCCCACGGACCTCTGGGGTGTTGTGCAAACCCATAGAAATTAGAATTAGAACCACCACCAATTGCCTCTACCACAACCAAACTGAAAACCCCACCCAGTCACTATTGCCAGCAAGGTGCTTTGGTAGTCTGCAAGGAATTATGAGACCTGCCAGTGGTCCGTTGATCCAGAAGTTTGGACAAAAGAATTTTAGTTCATTAGCAAAGCCAGTCACAAGCAGCAGGGAACACCATGTAATGCCATCCATCTCCTCAAGAGGACTAGGAAGGAGTATTCTGTTAGTACACACTGATGAAGGTGTGGGGCACAAGAAATGAAAGGCAGGCCTTTTCCTCTTCGGTGACACAATTTGGCCTTCCCATGAGGGCACACACAGCTTTGGGTTAGGAGGCAGTAGGATTAAGATTCTGTTTGTCTCTTTTGAGGAGTGGAAATTGGGAACATGGCTAAATTGGGGAAAATATCTGCCCAAAAAGAAATCACAAGGATTTGGGGAACTCATTACTAGGAAGTGGCACTGGGTTTTGCCTAGACTGTGGCAATTCCCAAACTCAGCCTGGCTGGTGAGCACTGCTGAGAGCTGGAATAGCACAAATTTACCAAATCCCTCTCCAGTCTCTCTGAACTTGGAATAAAGCTGTATGACCAGTCAAAACAAGACATGTATAAGCGAAAAGGAACTTCCTTAAGTTTCAGAAACCAGACCTCCTGTCAGTTCAGCTTAATAGAAATCCAGCCCTCTTCAGCATTTCACAAGCACAACTTGAAAATCTTCCAATCTACCTAAATTCTCAACAGACCAAGTTCACCCCAGTTAAGTCAAGAAAACTAGGCTAGAATTGAACCTGCTCCAGTAGCTTTCAAAAAGTAAGAACACAGTAACATTGAAAAGAAGCGTATCTAATTCTCTGTCCTAGCAGTATGACGTTCACAAGGAAAATCCCTGTTAGCACTTTGGTTTGCCTTTTCTTTTTTTTTGGTTACAGCTGGTCTTTGTTGAAAAGCTTCTACCTCAGCCAAAACACTCTGAAGTCCATGAGCCTTCTCTGCCTGTACCCTGTAACAGGCAGTACTGGCTTATGTAACAGAATAATGAGAAAAGCAATGGTGCAAGACTGAGATTACAGAACTAGTAAAAGAAGTCAGTTACTGCTGCAAAGCTGTCAGTATAACCCTGATTTCACTGCACAATGTTCTCCTGGCTTACAGCTTCCCTGCAAATGTGGAGAAAAACTCTTCTGGAGAAACCTGACTATCACAAGACCCTGAGCAAAACCACACTGCACCTTTGTTGCTTTAATTCAAAATTAGGGAGAACCAGATAAAATGGGAAGGTTCAGAGCAGGGCACTGCTCTAGCACTGTTCTGCAGAAACCACATCGTGCACAGTACTGTCACTGTGTCAGCTGCTGATCTTTGTCCACCTATGGTTCAAAAGTCACATGAAGAAGTACTCTCACAGCATCTATTAGCAATGCTCACCCACAGCAACCTGTAGTTTATCAGCATTGCCCTAATCATTAACAAAGGCAGACCAATCTGCATCTCAGGGCTCATATATATGAAGTAATATAGAGCAAGTATATAAACCCCCTTTCCCCGCAGGCATTTTAGTAATGTAATATACCAATTCTGTACAGAGATAGCTGCTTACATCCTCCACCTCCTCTTTGGGTTCTCGTCGGGCAACAATCGCTTCAGATTTCACTCTAGGAAACAGGAAGAAAGGCATCAAACCAGCAAATGATACCATGGCTGGCCCTGAGGTGTTCTGAGAGGAGAACCATCTATGGGAAGGTCTGTCTGCATGCATCATAAGGAAACATTTTCAAACTGTCAGCAAATTATGATATGCTTCTCTGGTATTTTTCCCTCTCACTTGCAGCATGTTACGCTGTACAGCTTCACTGACATCACCCCATTTCTTTGGAACATTTGATGTAAGCACCAGAATACTGACCACTGCAACAGTCCAGCCCACTTCTCTTTCAAAGCCATAATCTGTGTTCAAATGTCTGATGAGATCTTAACCATGGGAAAACTGAGCCACTATCAGCAGTGAAAACACTGGCTTAAAGTTGTTCTTCTGGGCTGCTTCTGTTTTCACTGCAGAGAAAAAAGCTTCTAATATGAAACAGTTTGCCATAATGGTAAAAAAGAGAACACCAAATTCATGTTAATAAAAAACTTAGAATTATTTAAATGAGTGCTTTTAATTTCTTTAAACTCCATACTGAGGTGCAGTCATGCAGTCTTTTTTGAATTACAAGCACTTTTATTAACAGCAAAGACACTGTGGGAAAAAAAATGCTGTCTCCACCATCTCCTAAAAAGGCACGCTTGACAGTTAAAAGTCCATGTCTCTACTGCACAATACATATTTTATATATATATTCTTTATATTTTTTATATTTTATACATTATATTATATATATTATGTATATTATGAGACTCACAAGACATTTTAAAAAAATCAGACCTATTTCCCCTGCTTAGGAGACTACTTTCACTTCAGACATTTTGAACAATGAAGAGACCTGTCTGCATTATTCTTGGTGATTCTGTGCTCAGATTACAGAGGCAACTTTCCAGATGCCAGCTGCAAATAAACACTATCCTCTGAATTGAGATACCACAGTGCAATGTACAGCTAGTCAAAATGTAATTATATTGCTTAGTGTCCCATGGGATCTTTAGTTTTATGGACGTGAAATCATCACAGGCTTTGCTAGGCATTCAGGCTTCAATTTCCATAGTTTGAGTGGCAAATAGGAAGTGGGATCTCTACAAATGTTACCCTTATAGGACTTTAGAATCTCTTCTGCCTCTTCTTCTCATTCTTAATATGAACAACGAAACAATTAACAATACTGCCATTTAAATATTGTTTGTGGGAATCTGTATTAGCTCTTTCATTAAATGAATGGGCATTCATTCCTCTCAGTGCTGTCTTGGCTGCTGCAAGGATCAAGCTCTTGAGAGTTTCCTTCAAAACTATTGGTTTTGAAATTCCCTTTTCTGTTTTTTTTTTAAATTGCAAATTGAAACTCTGAATGCTTCACTTCAGGGAACCTGGATTTTCAGTTGCTGCTGCAGAATCCCAGTCCTGGGGAAGAAAATCCTGCAGGTTTTCTAAGGTTCAATAATCCATTTCAATCCAATAAAAATAATGTAACACTAAAAATATCTCAGCCAGCTACCATCAGTCTTGAAGTACTCTATAATGTACCTCTGAATTCCAATGCCAACCTCCATGAGGGAAAAAGTAAAACTAACAGATGAGGTGGGTTTATCACTTGTGCCCTCCCAGCTGCCTGGGACAGGGTATGAATCACTCACCTTTTCAGCTCCTCCTCCAGCTCCTTGACTCTGGTTTCCATTTTGGCTTTGGCCTGCTTTGTTGCTTCAAGCTCTCCCTTCAGCACTTCTTGCTCTCCAGATAGCTGGTCCACCTTGGCAATCAAATCATTCTTCACAACGTTCAAAGCATTTCTTAAAGGTGTGAAAGGGACAATAAGCAAAAATGCCCAAAACCAGCAGCTGTCCATAAGAGAGACCTGAAACTAAAGTCACAGGCACTACAAGGAGAGTTGAAACAAGTATGTTTAAACAATTCAGTCCAGCTATAACTCATGGAAAATTTGATTTTGGCAAGAAGTTGCTGCTGAAGAACATAGAAATCACCATAATTGATCAAGGTGAAGTTTGTCCAGTCCTGGATCCTGACTCACAGACCAACATCTCCTTAAGAAGATGGCAGAATACTGCAGAAAGCAGGCGTAGGGTAACCTATCACTTGAACACAGGTTCAAATCTATGATTAACAAAATGAAGATCTGAAACACACCTTTCAAAACTACTGTTATTTGCAATCGTGCATAACTATGGATGATGGTGATATAAATAAGCATTTCCAATAAGCTCTGAAGTATCTTAAAATCTTAAAAATCATCAGATTCCTATCACAGTAAGTTCTCCAACTCTCCCCTGGGAGTACTTTGCCTTCCTCTTCCTGGCTGCTTAGCTTTAGTATCTGGTTTGCCAGCCCTTTTCAAAAAGTAAGTCCGTTACATTGTCTGCTTCTCATTTATCAACTACTGAAAGAAAATTTTATTTTCAAATAGCAAACCTTGCAAATAAAAACTTATAAACAGCAATATCCTTACAAAGGCTCAGACCCACATCTAGATTCCCACTGAAGTTAATTAAAAGCTTTTGCATCAGACCCTATGAACACATGCCCAGGGACTTCACCCAAGTGCCTGCAGAACGTAAACAGTTAGGAAAGTTGCTCAAAAGAGCAATTCCTCTTCTAGAACTGAAGAAACAACATTTAAGAAACCCTATTAGATAAGTAAGCAAGCCCCTGTGAGGCAGGAGTTCTGGCCAAGACCTACTTCAAGACAGCCTCTCATTTCTAAGTAGGCAGGCAGTTCAGAGCACACAACAGTTCCTTACTTGGTCTCCAGTAGCTGTGAGTTCTCCAACAGCAGATTCCCCACTTCTTTGCCCATTCCTGAAAAGAAAAGCCACGCAGTTTTCACCTGCTCTCCTAGGAATCTGAAGCTTGTGTGGCACTGCCTGACTCACGCTTGAGGAAAAGAAATCACTTTTGTTAGGCTTCCCTAGGCTTCTGTGTTCTGCTGTAGAGTGGAGTACCTCTTGCTGAAAGACCATGCAGCACAAGCAGACAACCACGTGTCCTGTAAAGAGCCCAAATGCAGACCTAGCTTCTTACCCCAACTTTCACAGATTCCCTTGATAGGAACAGAGAGGAAAGCATCACTAATGCCAATTAGGGGAAGTCAAGACAGTAACTCCTGGTTCAGTCATGAGCTACTGCAATCATTTTTTACCATCACTCATACAGAAAGAAGGTAGAAGCTCATGGGTTTTTCAGAGAGGACAGTAGAACACTGTCCAAACTGCTGACCAGATCTGCACATCAATGATTTTCTTTCTTTCTTAGTATAAGCCAAATTTTCTGTTTCTCAATACAGTTTGGGGACCATGGTTGTGACCAGTTCAGTTCCCATTATCAGCATTCTACTAGAGCAATTTTAAAAGGACTTTACATTGTCCATATCTCTATCTACCTTTACAGTTTCCTCACAGATGTTTAAAATCTGAAGTCTCAGTCCCATCACTTAAGACTCACACTCAAGAAAACACCTACATCAGACACACTGCACTTGCACTTGGGCATCAACGTACAATGACTGCAATATGCAGACTGGGTCACAAGCACTTTGAAAAATCTGGGGCTAAGAGTGAAGGTCGAATTCAGTATTTCATAAAACCAAATGAAAAGGAATTTAGGGACCAAAAGCACACCTGGATTGTTTGCTGACTCCCAGGGTCAGCTTCGGTCTTACAGTGGGGAACAGAGGCCACCTGAGAACTAAAGGCAAAGAGGCCTCTCCCTGTCAGGGAACAGTGCTGAGGGCTGCAGCTCATTTCTCACCACAGGTCTCAGAGCATGAAGAAGTCTCACAACCATCAGTGTTTGTGCTGAAGTACTCCTTGTCCTGCCTCTGAACTACCTCTTCCTTTACAGCAAAGACATCAAGTTTTCATGATCCGTTATTTGCTGATTAATTAATATTTATAAAAAAACAAAAACAACACAAACTTGAAATAAATGGAAGTTAGAGAAACATGGTAGCATACAAGAAGTGAGAACACATCACAACACTTCAACATATCGATCCTCTTCCCACAGTTAAATGGGATGAATTTATGATGGCAAAAGCAAATTCCCAGCAAGAATGAGTAAGAAGCAGCATTTTCAAATAACTTTTGAAAAATTAGTGGAAAGATAATTAATCACTTTGATGTTTCAGGCAATGTGCTGCTGTGTCAAAGAATACTGCAAACAGCAAAAAAGTGAGAGATGCTAACTGCAGTGTAGTGTATTTTTGCTTTGGTAAGGTGAATGACCTACAGCCCCTTCTTCTGTGGCATGCCCTATGTTGACTGGAAGACCAAGAAGTCATCTGTTTATTAAATTAATTTTTTTGTTCCTTTTTAGTGATTCTACAAATTATCAAATATTTAGCCATTAAGACATTAATTAAAATGGCACAAGGATGTTACAGGTGCTAATGGACAACAAGGGGAAGAGTTCATCCTGAGTTTTTAGACTAAACCTTTTTCCTTCTCATTCTTGAGCCATCTATCCCTCTCTGCAGCCGTTTTAGGGAGAGAAAGAAACTCTGGTGAAGAGGGTGAGGTATCATGCCAGAACTAAAAGCCATACAGCATCCCAACCATCAGTAATCCTCACCACAGCTTCCACCTTATTTTGTGTGACAAGGTGACAGCCCAATGCTTCAGTCAGGGAGAGGTCGGAGGGGCTAGCCTTGCAATAAAGAAATGGATGAAGCATCCCAGAGCCACAGAATGGACAGTGTGAGCTAACCTTATGCAGACTGTAATGCGAAAGCCCTGCTCATGGGGAAAAAAAACAAAAAAAAAACCCACCAAAAAAACCCACAACACTGTGGAGTGACTAAAAGATCTCTTCACCCCTTCCTGGTGTGGAGAAAAGGGAAGAGAGGTCTGGACAGCACCCTCTCTAACAGAGCCCATCCTACACTGTCACCTCCCATAGCCAGGCAAATAGTGTGAAGCATCAAAGTGGATAATCAGCTACCAGAAACAGAGCAGAATCCCCAAACCACCACTACTGACCAGCTGCGTCCTGCTTCTTGGAGAGGTGATACCACCATCACAAAAAAAACAAACCAAGGTAATGCAAGACATATGGAGGGATGTTGAGTGAATGAAAGAAATTTAGAAAAAAAAAATGCACATTAAAAAAAAAAGAAAAAAAAAAAAGAAAAAAGGCCTTCGCCTTACCAAAGAAATCATCCCGTACTATGAGAGCCATCCCATACGAGAAAGGGAATAGAGAGAGATGGGGACAAAGGGAAAGAAAGGAAGAGAAAAAAGCAGCCATTAAGTACCAGTCTGTAAATAGCAAACAGAGCAGCTCATCAGCATGTGTACATCTGTGTGTGGTGCTAGTATATGTAATGCTCAGCAGTAACTTATCTACTTCTTGTTCTGCTACAGCCTGGCCTAACAGGGATTTACAACTGAGATGTCAGGACAAGCTTGAGATGAGCTCATCTGTTTCTTCCATCTTCATAATTTCCCCTGGACTACACATCTTTGGGTTTCCTATGCCCACAACAAAGGTAGTTCAACAGACATTATGAACAAGGTGAGGGACAGGGGCAGGAGTAAAACAAAAGGGGGAGTGGATATCAAAGCTCTCACCTGGCCTTTTTGTACAGGCCAAAATCCACCTCCATACTCTGACAAACTCCCACTCAGCTTCAGCAGGAGGTTTTCTCAGAAAGGACAATGAAGCAGTGGTTTACAGTGAAAACAGTTTGAGCTAAAAGAAAGGATGATGTCATTCATCCCTTTCATTTGCAACCTCACAGAGCCAACACCAAGAGGTGTCAGACAAAGGAAAGTGACAGAGCTCATCACCACACAGCATTACAGTATCACATCTGCCTAAGTTACCTGCCTTTACTACAGGGAAAACTTAATCAAATTTGCAGTGAAATCAAAAGAGAACCCCTTGACTTCATTTGAAATTGCATTATGTCCCAGGTGCATTTTATGGGAAGGTGCAAACCTTCTGATGACAAGTGTGACCCTAAGGCAGTGAGTCTTCTTCACCAAAACAAAAGATAGAGCTTACATGGAAGACAGAGGGTTTGCCACTCTAATCCATCAAGAAAGTGTCTTTAATATATCACTACAGCTATTCCACAAGAGGGCCAGTATGTATCAACTAACCCACAGTGGCCATCATGCACATGGAGGGATTCCTCAGCACGGTTTGCTGAGAGGACAGTGGCAACCCAATTCAGTTCTGTGCCCACCCGAGCTCCGCTCCAAGCACAGCACCCACCCCGACAGAAAAAAAAAAAGCACTTTGAGCCCCAAGACCTTCAGTGACAGGCCAGTATAACACAGTGGAGCAAACCTGCAGAAAGCCACACAAGAAAAGCTTATTGAAACACAGCAGGCGTGTGAACACAGAGCGGGGATGTCCTGCTGCCCAGGGACCCACCGGTGCAAGGCAACCAAGCGAAGTGAAGGTAGGAGAAGTCTGCAAAGCCAACCGTGTTTGGACAAGAGCAGGGGAGTATCACATGTGTATACCACGTCATTCGACCTCAACAAGGAAAAAAGAAACAAGAAAGGAAACTGAGCAGAGGAGATACACACCTGAGAACTCCCCTATGGGCCATGTCCAGCGAAGCACAGAGAGACAAGGGAAAAAAGGAAGTGAAAAAAGGATCAATCAGTGACTGAAACCAACAAAATAAAAGTTTTGTTCAAAAAAAATTAACAATGATTCAGCCATTTCAATGTCAAAAGGCATGAAATAGTAAGGACAGGACCTGCCATGACTGTAGATGGCATGACTCTACATACAGGACAAAAAAAATCAAGGGAAGGTAACCTGTGGTACAACTGCAACCACATGCCTCAACTACTCTCAGTTTTCCAGACATGAATCTTAGGCAATCACATCTTCCTGGACTGGATAAACCTTTATTTTGTCTTTGTTTTGTCTTTATTTAGTCGTGTACCACTAAATGCAGAACAGCTATTTCCCACTACCTTCTCATTTCCCCACCTTTGTGATTTTAGCAACTAGATCTTCTGATAATAAACATGTGATACCTCAGCTTGAAAAAGACAATTTGTTGCATTTAAAAACTTTTTTTTTCTTTTTTACAGTGCAGTGCTGAGACTCAGTTTGATAATCCCATTTCAACTTCTGTACAAAGAACTATACATAGACTTACCGCTAATACAGCTGAATTTCTGTCTTCACCACAAAACCCCTGTTATTTGAAGGGAAGTTTTAATCTCCAAAGCAAGCACAACTGGGCATGAAAGGAAGGACCTGCCCATAATGCACAACCAAACTCAAACTGCTAGTGATTCTTCGCATCCAGAAACTCTTGGGATAGGGAAGAGCAGGAAGAGGGAGAAGGGGAAGCCTGCCCAGGATTGTGAGGTAAGAACCTGTGATTAACAAGTGAATCCACAGAAAAACAGCCAACTAGCATTTCTAAGGTTGTAGTGAGAAAGAAGGGAATTCGGTCTAAAATTAACACTCCACATTTTTCTCCAGAATACTTCCTATACAGACTCATGTATGTAAAGTTGTATTAGAGGCAGGAGGGGAAACCCACATATTTTATTTATTATTTTATATTCAAAAACTGCGATTAAGAGTGCTAATTTTGTACCAAGAAATGTTCGCCACTTTGCAGATATCCAGAAGGAATGAGTGAAATTTTTCATTCAGGAAACTTTTCAGGAAAGACTTTTCTGCCAGCTACTGCTCAAGGGTAATTGCTGTAAGATCCTTCTATTTTAAAGTCCTCTTTAATGAGACTTCTCTTTCTTTAAGAAGCTGAGTCCAAAAGGAGAGAATATTCTTTGAAGATTGATTGCCAAGTTTTGAGAGGGACTAGAGGAAGTATTCAAAACTAATTTAGATGGGGTAAACTTCATTAATTCTTTTGATTTAGAGAAATAATTGAGCTCCAAATATGACCCAGAAGGAGAGGGAACTCTTTTGGCTTGTGGATCTTGTTTCTTACATCATGTCCATGAAGCACAATTTCCTCTGTGGGTCTTCAGACTCAAAGGTACAGCAGGAAGACAGAACAATTATCTAACAAAAAATGCAACATTTTGAATAATGTTGGCAGATTTGTCAGTACTAAGATCTAGCCTTTTGCTTCTACCCCTATCAGACTTTCTTAGTGCTTTCTGTTGCGCAAAGCAACAACAACAACAAAAATAATCTAGTTTCTTCAACAGAAACATGACCTCTGAAATCTCTCTCTGCCTTCTTCCCTTTGTACAATTCTGGCAACATGTGTGTTCATTTCAAAGAACACTTTTATGTGGACAAAGTCATAAACCAGACCTCAACAAAAGGAACACTGAGATTAACATTTCTCATAGAAAACTGACAGAACTACCTGATTTCATCACAGCCCATCTCCCAGGTTCGAAAAGGAACCAGGAGAAGCCTTCCTATTCTGCTAGCCCACTGCATGATCACCTGCAAGAGTTCTCCTGCTCTTCTCAAACCAGAAAATTGTCCTAGCACAGGAATGCATGCTTCATAAGCGATGCTATGTGGTCTTCATAAGCCACACTTACACGGGCACTGTTTAACAGTCTCAGTACGTTTTTATTACAAGTGGTAACTGCCAAACAATGGACATCTCGCAACCTAAAATCAATCACTGGTCTTTGGGCAGTCTTATTATGGGAAGAGGTGAAGCACCTTTGACTTTAACTGAAGCTGTCGTGATCAACCTTGCAAGGTTTGGGCAACTAAAATCTCTGGCTCTTTGAAAACAGTCTGAATTTCTCACTAATCACTAGGTCATACTACAGGGTGATCCAAAGGGGACATGGATTCCCAGAAGGCAGGCTTCCACAAGTGGGTAACAGGTTGTCTGAAGCAGTTCTTACACCAAGCAAATAGTTTTCCTGAACAGTAACGCTTAGAACCTGATGGTCCCTGATGCCCCAGCCATTCTGGGGAGAGAAGGAAAGCAGCAGTTGGCACAGTGATTAGTGGAAGATAGACATATAATCAACCATCCTTAGATAAGGAAGCACCTAAAGACCAAGATAGAATAGATGGGCAATGGCAAGATTGTCAGTGTTTTTATAGCTTTGATTCTGCTAGGAAGAGTTCCCAATAACGTATGGGGTCTGGCTACTCAAAGTTTATTCCACAGCAGGTAGATGAAGCTTTAACCATCACATGTACTCCCTTCTGTCATCTTCACTTTAAGCACGAGTCCCAGCACTTCTACAATGATTAACATCCTGGTGATTCTCAAACCTGGTAATCTTGCTTTTCCTTTTAAATTCTTAATTGTGTAAGTATCTGCACACTAGGGCTCCAACTGCAGGCAGAAAACCTATGCGTTCATCCTGAATCTTCTGTAGATGTTTTTTGTCTGGCAATCTCAAATTTGAGGTGAAACAATAAATGTTTTAGCACTTCAGGCAATGGTCATCAATCAATGCACAAGAGCTCCCTTGCATGTCGCAGGGCTAGCACCATGCTTCTAAAAAAACAAACCACACCTACCCATATCAAAAAGGTATTGCAAGTGTTCTGATGGTAGTGTGGATCTTGTTTCTACATTCTGGTCACTCTATTGCCTATAATAGTAACACTTTCGCAGATATATTGTCTTAGGTAAAGTAAGAAGTATTGTATTAACCTCCTTTCCAGTCTTCACACCGTCATGGTCAAGTCTTTGGTGAATAGGGTAACGTACCCCTTTAGAGGGTCCTGATACAAGGCTCATATTGAGAGCTGATACAAATACCTCCCTAATTTAATTTCTGCAAAGATGAGCTGCTGCAAATCTCTGACATGATTCAGCTCATCCTGTTCTGGACATAAATACAGAACCAAACTTACAAGACTATCCATAAGCAGCTCTTACATCAGTAATCACCAGAAAGGAAATGTACACTTTCAGATCAGATCTCTTGCTACTAAAACCACAAAAGGCATATTGTTGAAGCCCTCATGACTTCTAAGGTTCCCTTAAATCAAGCAGCAAAACAGAAGGAGAGCTATAGAGTTACAGACTTTGTCAGTTGCTCATGTTGTCTGAGTATGCGAAGACCATTCATACTGTCCTGATTCAGGAAAACAGTCAGCAGGACTTAAGAACTTGATTAAATTCTTTCAGTTAAGATCTAGATACTAAAGAGTCCCACACCAAAAAGTATGGCAAGGGCTCAGAATGCTACCTGAGGCAAAGCTGCTTCTCTGACTGCTTCAAAGTCCTAGTCAGGAATATGAAATACAACCAGACTTCAAGTATTACAAGCTCCTTCAAAATCAGCCTAAAAGGTGAAGTACTACATCTCTTAGACTGACTATTAAAGGGTAAAAACTGCAATACAGATCACAATACTTCCATATTATTTAAACTTCAAAAACTTAACAAAAGGAGTTACTTTCTTGCATATTTTAAACAAACTCTTTATTCCAAATAAAATTGTTAGTGTGTAAAATCACTGGGTGGGGGAAATTTGGGGGAGGAAGCAGAAGGAACAAATTTTGTCTTTGAACTGTCTGTGTGGGAGAATCTATAAAAAAGCAACTTACGCACATAAAGACAATCCAAATAAAAGTTACCCAACAGTTTATTTTTTAAGTAAGCATTACTGTACTGCAGGTACATATTTCAGTCACATAATATCTCCATTTCCATGCCATTTTTTAAAAAGCTAAACATCCAAGTTCTGAAAAAAAAAATATAATCTAAGGGCTTCTAGAAGCTTAATATAGTTGTCATTGTACCAGAGAAAAGAGAATGGTTCTAAACAAGATTTACCTAGCAGATCTGCTCCTTCATCAACATCTCCAATAACCTCGGACCCTGCTGTGGAAAGTTCATGATAGAGAGAGTCTGTGTTGATGCCAAATGCTTTGTTCACAATCCCCTGTGTTGGGCTGTTGTTGGAAGAAAAAAAAAATAAGGACTCTTGTTACTTGGCAACATTTAAACTAGAACATTCCTCTCTGAAATACTGAGCATCCAAGGCCATTGCAAACAAAACCCTGAGAGCACATTCCACCTGTTCACCATGGGCTGATTCAGAGTACATATTGAGTAAAGAAAAAAAGCATGTTTTATTCCCCATATCGAGGACAAGTTCCTATCAAGCACAACCTCAAACCTCACCAAGATGACTTCCTTTGAAATCATAATAGTTAATGACTATGCAATAACTGATAGAAAAATTTCAACTCATAGAAGCTCTCAGCTCTGACTTTTTAGACTCTGCAAGGATTCCCACATTCCTATCAATTTGGAGAACAGGCTTAAGACAGCAGTAAGATCAGATAAGGATTCAAATGCTGAAAACAGTAATGGTCTTTTTTTCTTCGCCAACTAGTAAGTGAAATCAGCCTGAGGATTAGTTTCTTTTTGGGATGAGTCTATGTGCTGAAATGCTTCTTCACATTATCAGCAAAATGTATTTAATTAAAGGTAAATCAAAGTTATTGTTTTCCAATCAGATCACATGGGAGCACATTTCCACCTCTTAATGGTTTTGGTACCATCAAGAATCTTCTTGTGTTTCTTGACAGTCTCAAGGCTCAAATAGAACGTAGCTGTTACAGGAGGTGAGGGTGAGGCAACCTCTGTGATTGTTGTTGCCTACTCTAAAAAATGGTCTTAATGTGGGTATAAACACTTTTAAGTGCCCTGCCTTGTATGAGAGCAATCAGCCAGCATGCAGGGCAAATTTTCCAGCAGTCTAACAGAAAGGTCAGTACCACTGACCTTGAGATTATCTCAAGTTGTGTGGCTTCATTCTCAGATAAATCAAGTCTCAGTGACAAAGTCTTGAGGTTACAAATGAGGTAGGGTAGCTGCCTCCCTTATTGCAGAGTTACAGCACATTGCAGAGAAAAGGAAAAATATACGGGGTTTTTTTCAAATACAGAAAAATTACAGCTACCCAGACATCTGAGATAATTCATGAGTTACAAACAGGTGCTCTGACTGCACCACAGTTCATCAGTTCAGGCAGTCTAAGGGGCAGCATAAGTGACAAGAAGCAACCAGCACTCAGCATCTGACCTGAAGACCTAAATCAGCTTGAATCTACCTCTTCAACACTCAACTTTCAGAATCTGTACATATCTCAAAAGCCTTATGCTTTTAAAGCAGCAAGCACACTGTTCAACAGCTTGAGTTAGCTTGTGTCTCCGGTAGCGTTCAGTCTCACTACCTGGATCAGAGATCACTGCCTGAAGAGCGCCAAAGTGCAGCAATCCTCTCCACTCCTTGCTTTTCCTTGGCTTTGACCAATTTTTGATCTGATCTCATCAGTCACTTTTGTCTTCCCCACACAGAGCTGTTTCAGCTACCTAGATTCCTCCTGCATCTGACCTTAAAAATTGCCCATGCCTCCTACATATTCTGAGGGGAGCTTAACTGTGCATGGTTTCACAGTTGAGTCTCTGTTACTGCTGTTCATACTCTTCTCAATGAGGGTGCTCAACAGGGCAAATCCAGTCCAGATTTGGAGTGTGAGAAAATCTTGCCTTGACTTTGTCAGGGTATTATCTTCTGCATACCTGCAAGAGCTAAGGGGTTATTTTTGCTGCTGTGATGCCAAATTACCCACTGGATGAGGGTAAAAATTAATGACTCCTGTAAAATTAACCACCTGACCTTAGCAGAAATGAATCAAGGTACCTAGCCTAATAATTCTAGACTAATACACACTTCACAGAAATACGGTGCCAAAATTAATAGCCTTTAGGGAGCTTCCTATTTAGCACAAAACGAGTGACAGGAACAAGAGCAGCAGAGTAGTTCAGTAAAAATCTGCTAATTCAGAGAACTCTGTGGAGGCCCTGAGTGCACTGATGGGTTAAAATTGCTCTGACCAGCCTCACCTGGGACCCACACCCACCCACTGGTCCAAGGGCTCCCTTTAACCTCATGCCTGTGCCTTCAGTCCTTCTCTCACTGTCTTCAGCCCTGTCTCCTGCTGCTCATGGGTAGCACCAGGACCCAATTCATCCCCTTGCCTTGTCTGGGGCTGCTGATGGAGCTCATTATCAGTGGTCTGTCCTCTCTGATCAGAACCTGCAGGACTGGAATCGCTGGGATTACTCCTGCTTATCCTCCTTTCATGGAGCAGCCCTGCTACTGCTATTCAAACACTTGAAAAAAATCAAAACTGAAAAAAGCTTGAGGTTTCAAAACTGAATTCAGAACTGATCTCTTATTAGACAAATGCATCTTTTCCCTCTTCCTGTTAGTTTAAGCCCATGTCTTCTCTGCCTGTCTTAAATGTCCTGTTGCTCCACTTCTCCATCCTCCCTGATCCAGCAAGGCAAACAAGTCAGTTCTGGGTCAACTGGACAGATCCTTCTGCACATTACCAGCAGACATTTATTTCCCTTCTCTGGAGAACTCTAAGAAGGTCAGAACCCCTCATATTCACACTAGGCAGAACATACAGACTTTCTTAAATAGCTGCATCTTGAACTCAGTGTGAGCCACAGCATCCATTCCTCACTCTTCATAAAACCAAGCAGAAGAGCACACAGTGAAAAGTCATAATCAATACCTGTTACCAGTGCGTTCCAGCCGGGGGTCTTGACACATATCCAGCTCTGGAGTAGAGTCTATGATGTCCTGAACATCGGACCATTCATCACTGCTGCCCATTCCTAGATAAGACAATACATATGATCTACAGGATCAGGATTTCACAGGACACTGTTCCTTTCACAGCTTTAAATGCTGAGGTTTCAAAACTTTACAGTGTTGTGTTCAAAGTCTTAAAATAGGAAGAGAAAGTGGCTTATCATCTAGAGTCACAAATGCACCAGTGCTGGGAAGATGCCTTCAACTGCAGAGCAGGAAGACCACAAGCAACAGGCAGAACCATGCAGCTGCTTCAGTGCAGTTGCAGTGCGGTGAGTTTTCTGTCAAGCCCCAGGGCAGAAAGCAATGAATTGAAGGTGACAAGTGTACTGAAGATAGACAATGCAAGTCTAGAGCAATGACGAGATATATGAGGAACTGAAGACCTTTAAGCACAGTGCAAGACCTGGGTATTCAGAGAGGATTAGGAGACCTTTTTACTGAAGACAGGAAGACCAGAACAGTGATCAGTCAAAAAGGACAAACACTGGAAAGCAAGAGCAACCCAATGCCTGGTCCCAGCTGAGGTGCAAAAGCACTGCTCTTAGCGAGGGGGAGGGAGGGGACAGGTTCACCATTTCCTCTCCCAAATATACTATAAAAAAGTGAAGGATTCATCTTCCCTAAATCTCTAACTGCCTCCCCACACATTCCTCTCAACTTGGGGCCAGCCAAGTAAAGGAGATTATCACTGAGACAAGAAGCATGAGGAGCTGTGTCAAATCCCTCCCGCACCATATGCCATCTCTGCAAAAGAATATCCTCCCACAGCACAGCTACCAAGGGAGCAGACACACAGCAGGGAGAGGCTGCAAAGG
>NW_020799118.1:17206876-17243434 GCF_003259725.1 Athene cunicularia | reverse complement strand
CCCCCTAACAGAGTGTCACCAAAGTTATTGGCCTGAATCCTCACTAAAATGTGATAACCAGAAATACTTCATCCAATAAAATAAATTCCAAATAAACTTTTTATCTCTCCATAAAAACTCTTCAATCACCATGCAGCTTTAGCTGAGATCAAAGACAACAAAAGTGATTTTCTGGATAGCTTCATAGAGATTACTGTAGTTATGAATTAGCACTACTTAGTTTTAACAGAAATAATTTTTCCATACCAGTTCTCAAATTTGCAACTGGTTTATAAACCCATTACAGTGAAATTTCACTTGAAAACCAACACATGAAATCTGCTCTGGTTTCTGTATAATCTACAGCCTGAAGCCAATATTTAAAGGAACTTCTTCCTCTTGACAAGTCACAATTCTTAGATACCAAACTGCTGAAAAGCTCAGACATGCACCTATTCTAAACAAGCAATATGAGCACAGTGCCTGTTCACGCAAGAAATTCTTGAAGGATTAAAGACCTAATTTGTAAACTATATTAGTTCTTCAGCAATGCTAGATGTGAAATTTCTGACCTTTCCAAACTGCCTCAGTAGCCAAAAATACAAAGCCCATGACAACTTGAGTGTTGATTTTATTCTTTTAGGCTGGCATTGTGCACCAGCTGGCAACAAATGCCATGTTTTAAGACAAAGCATGATGTGTATCTGTTGCCAAAGTAGGCATCCCTACACCAGTGGTTCTCAAGCTCACAGAAAAAGAAGCTTCCTTTTCTTTATTTTTTCAAGCTGGGAAGCTTTTCTGCAAATACCTTTGAGTACCTTCTTTTGGTAGTTCATCTCTAAGGCATTTGCATCATTGAGAGACATTTGAATTACAGATGCATAAATACATAATTAAAATTCAAGTATCTGTGTTTCTGCTCAGCATGGAGATCTGATTTTGCGTTATGTGTGAGAAATAGCTGAAAGTTTGAATATGCAGAGTATAGGAATGATACAACTATCTGCCTTGAGCACAGGAAAGATACAACCATCTGCCTTGACCAGACTCCACAATATGATACTTCCACCAAGGAGAAAGAAGCTTTCACATGTACGATGACTTCTGAGTTGCACATATACAGAAGAAAGCAGACTTTGACCCAAGAAAGCTTGTAAACAAGCTTGTAAAGCAACAACTGTAAAAACAAGGGTAAGTATTTATAGGTCATTCAAAATACTGACATCCGTGCTCAATTTCTCTGATACCAATGCTTGTACTGACTTGCCTTGGCCAGGATCACTGAACACACCACAATTTAATAGCTGGGTACACAGAAGCCATACATTTTTATGGAGAATTACACTAGTTTCTGGTACATTGACATCTGTGACCCTGGAACCCCCTCAGCTGCTAATACGAATACAGAATGGCACTTAGTCGCAGCAACTCTCATTAAAATCCTACAACAAAAGGTGCTAACATGTTGGTTTATAGTCTGAATTTGTTAGGAACCAGCTTGTGAATGTTAGCAGAGGAATTTCCTCTGTATTACTTAGGAAAAAAGATGGTTTAGATGCTAACCTCAGAGAGCTAGGCTCATGCCTGTGCTCCTGCAGATTTTCCTTATGATCTTCGGCTAGTTCTACAGTCCTTTTGCATGTAAGTTCATGACCAGTAAAACAGGCCACTTCTCCTTTCTGAAAGCCTTTGAGAATCTAAATACAATACAGGCTGGGAGTTGCTCAGACACTACATTGGATTAGCTACATTAAAAACCACAGAAAGGGGCTTTCATCATGTTATTGCACCACTTTCTTTATTTAAACAGCATGGTGCTAAAGGCTTAGGTGATGGATTTCCTGACAAGAAATCATTAATTCAAATTACTAAAGGACTCCAGGAAGTGGAGGGAAAACAACTATAACTTCCAAAGATTTGGAGGGGTTCTTGTATGAGAAATAAACTATAAGAAAATAGCTTACTTAGCTGAGAAAAACAGCTGGATATAATTGCTATTTTTAAATACATCAAGGTGTGGATAAACACACAGAACAGAAAATAATTATTTCATCTCACTGACAAATTTGGCATATGAACAACAGGATATAAAATACTTATGAACAGAAGTCCAGAAAGAAGACTAAATGGAAGCTTTTAACTATCACATTGATGAGATCCAGAAACAGCTTTCCAAAAGCTAGGTTAGACTTAGATGGGACTTGACTGTTCATGAAAGAGGTTCTGTGACATGCATGAATGCAACTGCAGGGGACAGAACTCAGTAACCTATTTTCATCCTGTATATTTGTGAAACCATTTGTATTACTGACATTTTTGAAATTTGCTACCCAGAAAACAGCTAACATGCAATTTGCACTGTCTCGTTCACATATCCTTGTAAGTAAGACTACCTCAAATTCTATGCTATACCTCTCAGTCTCCCAGCCTCTTCCTGTAACAGAGGGACACAAGCACTGGGAAGTCAATTACTTTAATGACCAAGTACCCAAGCTCCACCTTCATACCTATGCTGACATTCCTCATCTCCTGCGTGACCTGGACTTCCATGTTCCGGCTGTTCCGCTTTTCTCGTGCCCTCTTATTGCTCTTGGTCGTGCCATTATATTCGCTGATAGGCTGGATGCTCTCGTTCAAGGGTGTGACAGCAGCAGAGGGCACAGATGATGTGGGAGTGTTGGACTTGGTTCCAGTGGTACTCGGTGTGGCAGCTGCTGAGGACTGCCCAGATTCGGACATTTCATCTTGGGGGCACTATGGCAATTCCAGAGTGAGGGAAGAACAAAAAGGGAAAAGCAAAGCTATATATTTCAATTAATCTCCCATTTGTTGGTGTATGGCTGCCTTAAAACATTATGGAGAATGAGTCTTGCTCGCTGTACCAGCGCTTGCCAGTGACAGCAGGCACTGCAACCACAATGAAGCAGTGAGTTCTCGTGCTGAACTCAGCAAGCAAATCCCACCTGTGAAAGGCCTGGTATCCTTTCTCCTTTACTACTAAACACTGTTCCTCACAAATCACATCAGTATGTGATTCATCGCCATGCATCTCGGGAAAGGCGGCCTGATCATAAGTGAAAAGCACCTGCAGCTCACACTGACTACAGTGGAAGCTGAAGGGCTTTGGGATTCGTGTAAGCCAGGCCAGCATTTCCCAAGACTGGAAGGCAACATGAATACTGCTTGGGAAGGATCTGAAGTGGCCTCTTACAGTAATGACATCATCCAAGACCTATAAGCCATCAACACAACCTGGATGAGAGAACAGCCAAGTGGTTTTGACACTAAACTGCAGAAGCAAAGCAGATACCAAGCTAGGAGGATGGTCTGACCTCACCAGCACAGACCTGTGTCCCACACCACCTTGCACAGAAGCCAGCCAGACATGGGTCCAGACTGACAGCGCAGGAGAAACACGTGTGCTCTCCCCACTTTCAAATGACAGGACAACATGACCCAAGAATTCAAAAATCTGAAGCTGACAAATTTAACATAGGAGATGGATTCCCAGTGTGAAATGCACACAAATGGCTCTGTTCTACAGACATGACAGCCCCATTTCTTGTAATACCACCTCTTGAAAAACATGGGAACCTCTCAAGGCTCTGTCAGAATTTTATACGGTGGCCCTTGTTTGTCAGCTAAAGCACCACTGCTTCACAGTCAGCCAATTAACATCTTGACCAATACTCCCAGCCGCAAACAAGATCTCCCCATTCTTCACAGCAGCCGACTCTAATTACTGCCCGCAGGGAGATGACAAAATTCATGTTGAGAGTTATATGTGATAATGAGTTGCAACTGGGTGCAGTGACATCCAGCATCTGCACATCCAATCCCAGCTTTAATCTTTACTACTTGCCTCTCCCCTCCTGTGCAAGTACTAGAAAGAGCCTGATTCTGCTCAGAGGCTGCTCTGAGCCTCCCAACCTTGGAGCTGTTTCACTTCACTAATGCGGAAGTCTCGTTCTCTTGGTCTAATAATAACTTCACAACATGACAAAAATCAATATGGGATGAGAGAGAAGACTGATAAAAATGGTGACTTAACCCTTTGCAGCCATATTTTTGAAAAAAATCTGGAATCTTAAGATCTTCCTTTAATTAGACTGGCCTCTGAATGTTTATCTTAAAATACCCTGCTGTACACTGCACTGTGAAAGTCAAAGGTTTTACATTGCATCTGTGCATTTATATTGGAAATTAAGATATTTTAAAACTCCATTACCATTAAATATGATCCACATTTTGTACATAGTTTCTGCATTGTCAGTCCAAACAGCACCCACATTCCCACATGGACATTCAGATCATCTCCCTGTACATTTACTGATTTTAGCATCAAGACTGAGATGGGGACTTTTCACTTAGGATGCTACATATGAAAAACCACACTTCCCACCTCTACTTCATATCCCTGTTTCAGGAGCTACTTTCCTAATATGTAAAGAGGAAAAAAAAAACAAACCAGGTTTGTTCTGAGAACAAATATGGTCCAGTAAGCCTTGTACTACTTCAACTGCAGTTTGCTTGCTGTGCTTTCTGATGTACAAAGGGACAAAGAGTATCAAGTATGAAGTGCAACCATAAAACATGTTTCCCCAAAAACACCTCTTGGATGAAAGGATTCAGAAATGTTCTTGTACCCACTGTAAATCCTTAACATAACCAAAGTCCATGAACATCTTAGCACTGTAAGAGAGACACCCAGGTGGGTCCACATTTCATTCCCTGTTCTTAGGAACTAGATGTTATTCAGAACCCCTGTATCATCAGTGTCTATAGGGCAATATATTTGTATCAGAGTACCCTGTAACTTCTTGTTTATTGACATAATCTGCCCCACTCAGAACACACTAGTGAGTAATTACTGTGGTCTTTCACTTATTCTTTGATTATACATCCAAGTTTTATATTTACCTAGAAAACATACTTTATCAACCTACCAGCCTGTGTTGGAGAAATTCCTCCCAAACATAAATACTACTACATGCTCCTCTTCACAGTCTAGAAGCTCTATTAATCTTTGCTGGTATCTTCCTTCTATTATCCTGAGCACTTTGTTAATGATAAGTATTCCACTACGTGTACATCTCTCCTCTACAGCATAGGAGGCATTCTCCATAACCCATACCTCACCCAAAGAATACTCTCCACAACCACCACTTACCTACAACCATACCTGTCAACCTCCTAAACATCAAATGTGTAGTAGTGACCTCCAAAATGCATTGCAAAGGCCCAACATTCATAGCAGTCATATGTCACCATGAGAAGCCACAATTGTATGGTTATAACACTGAAAGCATAGTACATAAAAACAAACAAGTTAAGGACTTTCATCTCTAAAACATTATATAAAATAAATGTACAACTGAATGTAAAAATAAAATAATATAATGACAGCAACTAAAACAGAAAATAGTAATAATAAGTATACAAGGACACTTAAAATATAAAAAATAAAACTATAATATGGCCCCATGAAGAAGGAAAACTAGTCAGAAAAGTCAGGATATACATACTGGGAAGGTGAGTCATGTGTGTGCAGTTGATGTCAGTGAAATATCAGAGCTGTTGAAGAAGAGGCGGGGAATGCATGAGCAATACTGCTGAGATTTCAGTCATGCAAAATATTTAAGAAATAGCATTCCAGTTAGAGAGTGTGCAAGAAGCTTGCAGGAGGAAAATCCCCATTTCAAATTACAAATCTAGTAAGTCAATCAATCAATCACATCATTTAATTATTCAGAGGTTTGCTCCATACTCTTAAGAAATCCTCCGTAACACACTGCCCCATCCAAGTCTTCCACAGCCCAAGCTCTCTAACTCCACCCTACCGGGGAGCATCCTTAAACCCAGCATCCCACTTCTGAGCTTCCCTAACAAGCACCAACACAAATCCCAGCACTACCTGTCATCAGATACATTTGGAGCAGCACACCACTACTGCTGCACAAAGCTTTCTTCTAACTAGAAACTGATTTTTTTGCCTGACACCAGCACCACCAAATCACCAAGAGATCCAGCCAGTAACCCTCCATTACCTGAACTTGGACGCCAAAGCTCCCAATTTATCCGGGTGCCTGTTGCATTACTCTGCAATGCAGATGCTGGGCTATCAGCGACATCCACTCAACTTCTTTCAGAAGTTCTGTAATAGTACCACTTCTTGAAGAATTATGCCTTAGCAAGACTGTGGAAGATGGATCTTCCTAATGTCCTCCCAGCTCTTCTCTAAAAACTAACCCCTGATGCACACACCTGATCGCTAGAGAGCTCGAGGGCATGTTCACATCATAGTGTACAGCACTGCCTAGAGATCTCATGAAATACACTGGTTCCAGAACCAGAAGTGGGCTGGTCTCTGTGCATTTTGTTTGCTGTGTCCCTGCAGCAGTGTTGTGTTGACCTGGCACTAGTCTGAAGAAACACATTCATGCTCTGTATTTGCTTCTACCATCCTTAATTACGTTATTACACTGTGGAACTGCCATTCCCTAATTCCAGGCAAAGCTCTCCAGAAATGGCTGTAGCACCTGCTTGGCACTCTGCAAGTTGCTCTGTTTCCCAAACTTCTGTGCCTCTAACACTACAGCAAGGGTTGGGTTCCAAGAACATCTCTGCCCTATCCAAAGATCTTGCTTTTGGATTTCCAACTTCTATGATGGCAGAGGGCTGACAAAGTGCTAAAGTTTGTGCTGTGCTAGGCCTGGCTACTTTACCAAAAAGGGTATTTGCTACTTTCTTTTCTGCATAAACTTTTAATTTGTCTAAATTTCTTGTGCTACACATCAAGGCCACTTCTGCAGATTCCCTCAGGCCAAAATACCATTAATGTAATCTGGAGACATGCAGAATGGGCACAGCAACAAGCTGGGTTTTTTCTTTCTTTGGTTTTTTCCCTCCTCTTTTCCTTTACTGCCTCAATGTATTTTACAGGATTAGTGATTTACAACTTCTCAATAGGAGACCAGTCCTTAGATGTGACATAGAACACCTGATGTTCTACAAATTCCAGGCATAAAGAAAGTAAATTTTACCAGACACTTTTAAAGCAGACCAGAAGCTCTCTGAGACAAACTGTAAGCCAGCCTGGGTAGATGTACCACTGCCTCTCAGGCCTGCCACTAGGCATTTGTGGAACATCATTCACAGAGAGGAATTTGGTGGTATCCTGAGCACAAATACTTTGAGAAGTCTACAAGTATAGCTCATAGGAAATGTGGGTCATCATGTGTAGACTAAACTAAACAACTGCAGTGAGCTGTCAGCCAAGAGCACAACATCTGGGTCCTTGGGCTCAGACCAGTCTCTGAACGGCAGAGCAGAGCACCACAAGCAACAGGCAGAACCATGCAGCTGCTTCAGTGCAGTTGCAGTGCGGTGAGTTTTCTGTCAAGCCCCAGGGCAGAAAGCAATGAATTGAAGGTGACAAGTGTACTGAAGATAGACAATGCAAGTCTAGAGCAATGACGAGATATATGAGGAACTGAAGACCTTTAAGCACAGTGCAAGACCTGGGTATTCAGAGAGGATTAGGAGACCTTTTTACTGAAGACAGGAAGACCAGAACAGTGATCAGTCAAAAAGGACAAACACTGGAAAGCAAGAGCAACCCAATGCCTGGTCCCAGCTGAGGTGCAAAAGCACTGCTCTTAGCGAGGGGGAGGGAGGGGACAGGTTCACCATTTCCTCTCCCAAATATACTATAAAAAAGTGAAGGATTCATCTTCCCTAAATCTCTAACTGCCTCCCCACACATTCCTCTCAACTTGGGGCCAGCCAAGTAAAGGAGATTATCACTGAGACAAGAAGCATGAGGAGCTGTGTCAAATCCCTCCCGCACCATATGCCATCTCTGCAAAAGAATATCCTCCCACAGCACAGCTACCAAGGGAGCAGACACACAGCAGGGAGAGGCTGCAAAGGGTTATGGACACATATTGGTCTCCATCTTAATGAAAACATGGAATGCTGTTGACAGTGGGAGAGTGGGAAACCCTTGCTCCGTGATGGTCTATAAAACCTTGTAGCTGGAGTTGGACTGCAGCTGGCCGAGGTCACTCAGGTGCCAGTGGTCCAGTGTTGGGACGATCTTGGCCCCTATCTGCCCACGTACCATGCCATCCGCGAGAGGGAAGACATTCAGAGAGTTAGGACGTTCCTTCCGGCTAAACAGAGAAACAGAGAGAGAGAGGAAACCAATCTGTTAGCCACTTATATGGTTCTTATAGAAAAGAAACAGCACACTAGCTTATGTGAAATATAAGTTGCTAGAAATCTAATTGCACTCCTTCCCCTCATGCAGCAGCTGCATGAACTCCCAACTCCCACAGTTCCATGGTGTTGTTTACTCAGACTCATGGCATCTACTGCTATAGCCACCTCTTCCCAGGGGGAATCTAAGAGGGAAGGCATCAAGTGACCACAACAGGCATGACTGACTTCTACATCAGGACAAAAAGTCTGGGGGGAATGCAAAAGTGGAGGGAACCATCAGCCAATTTAAGTCAGTCTATCTTCTGAGAAACAAAGGTACTGTGGGAAAACAAGCCACATCAAACAACTCTCAAAGCAAAACCTCCCATAGATCCTAGAGGTGTCATCACTGGGTCAGGAAAGAGGCTTTTAAGTAAGAGTCATCTACATGGCACTTCTGTACATTCCACTTCAAATCTGGTTACCTCCAACAGCAGAAATCAGTTGGGTTTGGATCACTTGCAATATTAAGCCAGAAAAATATTTGTATTCTCTGTTCCCCTCTCCATATCCATATTACAATGCATTCAAAGTTCAGAAATTAAACAAAGGTATAAATGAATGCATCATCATTTTGCAAATTGTCTGTAATTACATTTTCTTCATCCTCTTCTTTCTGGTAATTGCAGGTGACTAGCTAGCTGTGGGTTTGATTCTGAATATAGAGACCAAGTTCCAGCAGGAAAATCTAGAGCAAGCAGTGGAGGTGGAAAAGGCTGCCGTAGGATGCCAAAACTGGCAACTGGTTTTGTGCCAGAGAAGCTGACCTGCAGGGACAGAGCACACATCCATTTTGGGTATATCCCCAGCAGCCTCCACTCTGCAGTGGCCCTGCAGAGGTGAACTAAGCTGATCCTCTGTGTGACATGCACTCACAAAGGTGTTCAATGATGGTGCTTTTCCTACATCGGTATGGAGCTTCCACTTATTGGTGCAGGGTGATGAAATCCATCCTTCTGTACGCCACTATTATTAACAGTTGACTTCCATGTGCCTCTCTTTAATGACCATCAGCGTTGGTCTGATGACCAGGCTCAGCAACCAGCACAACCACCTCACCCACCACTGCAGGCAAAGCCACTACAGCAGGACCTAAGGCCCACCAGGATGTATGCAAACACACTAACACAGGAGATGGTGCATGAAGGAAAGAGGTGGAGCATCTAGCAGAAAAGATCAAAGTTTATGAAGAAACCCAAAATGCCCAACCCTCCCGTTCTCAGCACTGCCTGGCCACACGGTGTGCCCCACAGCTGTGTCAGTGTCGCTCGTGCTGAGGAACAGCCGCCTGCTGTGGCCTGTCTTGGATAGGCAGAAAGGTGTTTCCAGTGTGGCCCAGCAAGGAGATTTGGGATGCACTTTTCCTAGGAATCTGTATTAAAATCCTCTCCTGAAGATCCTAAAGACTCATACATTCAAGTTTCATAGACAAATCCTTTCACAAAGGCAGCACATAACTGGATTATAGAGGAACAAAGATCACTGACACAACCTGATTAACCTTACTTTCTCTTATAGAGAAGATGCAATCATTTTTCAACAGATTCAAAACCAGATTCTATATGATAGGGATTATCAGTTTCCTTGTAGCCTTTCCACTCAAAAGGCATTTTGGTGCTTGTTATTTTAAACATTAACAACCACTGAAGGTTTCTAGAAAACAGAAAACATTCCACTGCCATTTATGACCTCTACCCTGCCATTTACACACGCTCCTACTAGGTCATGATGCCAAAGTACTCTTACCTCTGTCTGTCTGCCTGCGTTTACCTCTCTTTATCCTACTGCTATCATTCCAAGAACCTGAAAGCTTCTAACAGCTGTGTTTTAAGTTTTTAAATAACATACTAGGGAGATTTTCCTCCTAATATGAAATCTTCACCCCTGGCACTGTACTGATCTAAAAGCCACAAAAACTATAGTCAGTTATGTATAAGAGATGAAGAGATTCAAAACTTTATGTGAGAAAGACAGAAAATTCCTAGTTGTACAGTTAAAGAAATAACACAAGGGTCCAAAAGAGTCTACTTCAAAAGAATCATTCTTTTCAGGGAAGGAAAATAAAAATCAGCCATATTTTGACCTGCTTTAACCATTAGTTTCACATCTTTCCTTGTCTTCAGGTTAGAATGATGGTCTTTAGGGAGTCATGCTTCACACGTGTATGTAGCTAGAGAAAATTTCCTGTAACTGCAAAACATCCCTTTCAAAACAAGTAGTGCAGTCATGACATGCTATTATATAAACACTTTTGTGACTGTGCTGGGATGGCCTGCATAACTCACTGGCAGCACTGAAAAATGGGAGCCATCCAAAACATATGCTGAGAGAGACACTAAATTATACTTCCTCTTTGGGTAATCTCTATGAGATTTCTTTTGGGAATCCATAGCTTATTTCTACATTCATATACAAATACAGGCACATTATTCAGCATGCAAGGAGATAGAGCACCCCACTGAATGTACAGGGAATGTATCAACATCACAGCCCCTGCTAAACAGAGGTCCAAAGTCTCCATAGTATCAGAAGCTGTAGGATTTTCAGGAAAGGATTTTAATGTAGATTGTTAGGGAATTTTCTTGCTGAGTTTCTTTGGAAACACCTTCCATCCTCTCCTAAACCTGCCAGGGAAAGGGATGGAGCAAGCACCACAGAAAAGCTAACTTCAGCTTTGCAGTCCTGGGTTGACTATCAGTCTTCAAAGGAACTCAAGAGTATCCTCAGGGCTAGTCTAAATGTTGAGTGTTGAAGTAACCTTCATAGACCCAATTCTTTCCAGTACAGAGTGACTCTTAACACTAGGTTAGTTTCATCTTGTGTTACAATAAATGTTTGCAGTAGTCAAAACCTGGGGTTGGGATGCTCTACAAGTCACATCCTAAAGCTTATAAAACATAACAAAACTATGATTTTTTGCCAGCATTTAAAGATGAGAACTGCTCTCTTTGCAGGCTCTCGGCACTGAATTCACTGGCTAGCCCAAAGTCAGAAATGCCTTCAGAGAGCTATTAACAGTGACAAGTGCTTTCTGCCCTGCTCAGAAAATATGCATGTCTTATACTCCACATTAAAATAAGGGAGAAAAGATGACTTTTTAAAACATTCTGGGGTGTGAAGTGTAACTGTCCAATCACAGAGGACTGACCCTGTTTTGGGACCAAACTCCTGTGTCTTCTAGGTTTGTGTAAACAAGCGTCTTCCTGATGCATTATCCCAGCAGCTTGGTGGCTCCCTCTGCCTCACCCAGCTGAGCAAGGCCAACAGAGCTGCCAGCAGACAAAGAGGGCAAGCACACCAATACAGTACCTTCCCAGCACCACACGGTTGCCACTCAACAGCAACCTCCAAAACTAGGATTAACAAAGTTAAGATGCAGCAATAGGATTTACCTTTTCCTCCATGACTGGCGATGACTGCAGTGACAAACATAACAGCCAAAACAGAGCAGCAATTGCACAAAAAGCGAGACAAAAAAACAACCATTAGAGAGCAAAGGTCATGCAAACATGCAGCCCTACAACAGACACAGGGTACGCATGCACTGGAATCCACACCACGTGGGAGTCTGCCCTGTACCCACTACCCCTCTCAGCTGGTGGCCAATGCACATCCCCCCAACAGTTCTTGCACAAACTCCTCCCAGGTGACAGGCATACTCAGTGTACTTACGGTCTTATGCAAATATGCACCCCTATGCAGTCTAACACACTCAAGCACATCCACAGATGAAAATAAATAAATGCACTCAGATCTGTGTGACAGGCCATGAGAAATTATGCCCATGTGCCCCCCGCGGTGCACATCAGTGCTCCAAGATACACAAACGCTGGTGTTCGCCCCTACCCAGCTGTGCAGTGACACGAAAACGCACCTCTGACCCAACTGCTTGTGCACAAGCGTATACAAACATAGAGCTACACACACACACACACACACACACACACACACACACACAAAAACAGTGCAAAGCTTGAAATGAAGGAAAAGTCCCATTTCCCATGGGTGGTTCCTACAAGCTCAGATCACAGCCCCATCAGGTGCTTTCACAGACATAGTGTTTCTCTTTTTCTGTCCAAGGAGACTAGCAATATGTCACACTTAAAGGGGTAAAAGACTAATTTCTCTAATATGAAGCAGCTATTCTTAATGAAAATTTCACCCTTCATCCTGAAGAATGGCAGTTTTGCAGGTATAACCAGTAACACTTTTCACTGCATCTCTTTCACAGAATGGCAATATAAGGCCAGAATTAATACTAGTTTCTCTAAAAGTTCGGGAAGCAAGATCTCATGAAAATCAATTTCTACCATGCAGTCCAACCCAAATTTGGTACATGCATACACGAACCACCCTTTAAACAAGGCTCTAAGCATGCTTTTGCCTACAGTACTTTCATATTTTACTTTTTAAAAATATATCTGTGGAAGTACTTATTTACAGAAGGGCAAGGGAAACAACCCTCACACATTTATATACCATTTCAGCTGTAATACTTGGATCAGACAATGTTCTGGGAGCTCACTGTGGACTTCCAGACTGCAAAATGCATCGGAGAGGAAGCAGAATGGTCTGATAAGGAAGATTTTATCAACAGAAGAACACCTACAAACTGCTGGTTCCCTACACCCCTCATACCTGTATCTTTTGCCTAGGAAGGCTGCCATCTATCTTTCGATTTTTTTTTCCAATAGATTTTTATATTTTAGACAATCCAGTTTTAGCCAGACACCAAACACTGTATTCTGTAATTACTGTAAGACTGATTTACTGTTTTGCAGAAAACAGAGCACAATGATAACTCACTACACAGCCCACTCAACAACTACAACAGCCTTTAGTCACTCCTCTCCAGAAGAAATACTGTAAGATACTCTTTTCTGAAAGGACTATTTGACCATCAGAAGAGGAAGGGTAAACAGTCCCCCTTGATACACATATAACTGTGTCTTCCCTTATGTAAGGCTCTGGTAGCTTTACAAATGAGAGTATAAAAACCTTATCAACTCAATCAAAATAAATCAAGGATCTTTCTTTGAGATACCAGTATCCTCCAGCTGCAAGATATTCCTGTAGCCAAGACTACAGAAGTATCTTTAATTATTATGGGAGGTAATACAAGAGCCAATATACAGTATAGGAAGAAATTCTTCACTGACAGGGTGGTCAAGCACTGGAACAAGCTCCCCAGGGACTTGGTCACACCTTCAAGCCTGATGGTGTTCAAGAAGCATTTGGGCAATGCTCTTAGATACATGGTTTAACCTTTGAGTTATGTGCAGTCAGAAGTTAGACTCAATGATCCTCACGGGTCCCCTCCATCTCAGGATACTGTATGACACTAAGCCTGCAGAGAATCAGCAGAAGTACCAAGCTAGTTACCAAAGTTTCTGAAGACTCATGTCTTTTACTACTCCCTTTCCATCCTTCAAGCCTCTTTTATTGACAAGAAGGGGTTGGGTCTCTTTTTCTCTCTCTTTTTCTTTCTTACAATACACGACCAAAACTTTAGCAACTTGAATTCAGTCTTTTCCAGAGCAGTCCAATCCAGCAACAGGGAGCCACAGCAGACACAAAGGTATTTACGTGTCCTATGCCAGGACCTGAAATTTCTTTTCTATTACATTAGTCCAAAAAGAACTGACATTCTGGTATTTAAGTGTTACAGACCTAAATACAAGTTACTAAAATATCCTCACTTATTCTTCCTTTTTTCTTAATATATTTATTTTTTATTTTAAAATAATTTTGCTCTTTCTTCATCTCCAAATTTTGCTCAATGCTCTTCTTTTGAATTTTCATCATCCTTACCAGATGATACTTCAAAAACCTTCATGGTTTTCCATTTATCTGTTCTCCCTGTATTTTCATCTCCATGTCTTTGCCCATGCTGCCCTTTGTGTATAGTCTGACATGCCAACCCCACTCCTTTTCTTAGCCTAATGCCTCCCAAAGATTTCAGTTTTCAGTGAAGCTCAGTGATATTAACCAGCTGAAGTTCACAGATATTAACTAAGATCAGTCAGACATATTTTATAAGAGACAAGGGGGACACACCTAGCAGGCACTCTTTTCCAAGTATGCCTGCACAGCTGGTACTGTCTATTTTTCAGACCAACAACTCCACATGTGTGCAAAAACTTTTAACATTCCTCAAGGCCAGAAGAAGTCTAAAAGTTAAAAAAAAAAAAAAAAAAGACAGGAAAGGTCAATAAAAAGATTTCATCTCCCGCAGCACATTACTTGGTCAATACTGCTTCCCTGTTTTAGATTAGAACTTCCTGGGTTAGGCAGTGTCACTATAGTGTTAATCATCTCATTAGCATGTGATGATTAACACAAATAGTAATCTACCATGAACAAAAATTTTGACAGAAAACATCTTTTTTTATGTCTGAGTGATTTAACAGATTATGCTTAATCTGAGTACATTATGTGTTATGTGATCTATTATTCTCTAACCAGTATTTATGGAACATCACTTCTATTTCTCACCCTGTGGGCAATGTTACTGGTGTATAGTCTTCATCAGAGAGAAAGCATCTGGTTCCTTCACTTAACAGTTAAAACCAGGTGTATCTGTACTGAAATCAAAGTAACTGCAACTTTTGTGCTTCAGATTTGTACTAAGACTACAAAAGACTAGTTCTTCTATATACTGAACTTCTTCCCTACCCCTGCCTTCTTTAAGCAAAGGCTGATTCTTACTGGTTTGGTGCTCTAAAAACAGGGGAGGAGCAGAGAGGGAAGAAAATCAATTACTTGGACATACGTAGGTCTATTGGGGACTCTTAGAGAAAGCTTCCCTTGAAGGAACAGGGAACGCATTTAATTGCTATGGTTTTGCTAGCTATCACACATACAAAGACACACACTCACACACACAAACAGATACTTTACTTGACACCTCCATCCACCTCATAGAAAAACCTTTTACATGCTACCTGAGAATACAAATTATTTTTCTAGAGCCCCCCCATAAATAGCAGTGTGACAAAGCCCAAGCTTTGTAACAGAACACATAAAGCTCCTCGTCATCAAGCATTAGAATATGTACCCACACCTCATCTACAGCCCATTACAAAAAACCTTCAACTATAATCCATGCTCACGGGGAAGATCTTGCTTCTGGTTCCTCTCTCTCAAATACACGCACTCAGTTTGTAAATCCCCAGATGGCATACATTACAGTGAGAGGTTATAGCCCTACCTTCTCCCAGGTAGACTGCCCTCAGTTTGATTATTTCCCCCAACCTGCTGCATCTTGGATCGCTCAATGTGTTCCACATAGGTCTGGATCATCTGTGAGGAGAGAAAAATCCATGAGCCAAACAGAGGAGAAGAAAAGACTAATTTTCTGCTGTCGTTTGATCTTCTCCAGCATCCATTTCCAATTCCCTTTCTCTTTTTTGCACATCTCCTTCTATTTGCTCTTGTCTTCTAAACTGATGATATAAATGAGTGGACTAATCTGACAGGAACTCTGACAGCAAATAGTGTCAGAAATGACCTAAACTTAATCTCATAACAGGAGAGCCATGAAAGAGCATATCCAAAAATAATGTAAGACATCTCCTGGAGGCTCATTAGCAGTGAGAGACAAGGTAGTGGGGCACTGTTCACAGAATCACAGAACAGCTGAGGTTGGAAGGAACCTCCTGGAGTCCATCGGGTCCAACATCCCTACTCAAGCAGGGCCACCTATAGTAGGTTGCCCCATGTGGCTTTTAAATAGCTGCAAAGATGGAGACTCCACTGTGCCTCTGGGCAATCTGTGTCAGTCCTCCTCATCCTCACAGTAAAGAACTTTTTATTCATGTTCAAATGGAGCCTTTTGTGTTCCAGTTTCTGCCAGTTGCCTCCAGTCTTGTCACTGGAAAGCACTGAAAAGAGCCTGGCTCCCTTCTCTTTACACCCTCCACTGAGATATTTTTGATGTTCCTAAAGTTCAGAAGCTCTAGTCATAACTAGAACTGTAAAGCTGAATTCTCTGACATGATTTTACATATAGGCTAAGAGTTTATTTATTTAGAAATAATGAGATGACATCCTACCTCTGTGTGACGCTGATGTAGAGCATTATACTCTTTCTTCATTTCTGATTCACGTTCCTCCAGTCGTGAAACTACCAAGGGAAGATTCCAAACATTAGCTAACACACTTCAGGCCCTCAAAAGAAACTAGAAGTCTCAAATCCTATTTTGTTAGAGATTAATTTATGCCTACTGAACAAAACAAACAGAAACAATAATGCATACTGCAGGATCTGGTCTTCACTGCAAACTCAATTCACGGGTACCTGCATGTTCCCAAAATGAGCAGACCAAATAGTACAGTTAAGAACAAAGAAGAAGAGTTCTTCAGCAGTACACTGGTGCTCTATAAGTGTCCTACTTTGACAACAATTTAAATCATCCTCTGGGATAGGCACCTCTGGCTATTTGAGGACAAAACAAACAAATGTGATAGTTTCTGTAAGAAAAAAATGTGACATACTATGCAGGGACAAGGAGAAAGTGGAAACCAGGTTCTGAAGCTTCACCAAAATGCCCAAAATCTTGCACCTCAAGAAACTGAGCATGCCCCACACAAAAGCAATTAAGCCATTACTAAAGTAATGTGGTTACATCCTATCCTTTAGAAGGCTCTGAATTTTATATCAAGTTAAGGGATAACCAGACATTCCAGGCTTTGTGTAAGTTACACTAAAACAAAAAGTATGAAAAATATTTTAAAAGTAGCAGTACATGCATGTGTAATGCAAAGTGTATAATCATGTCTAGTGTACAACTTTGCTTACTCTGATCTGCATAGTTTTTGGTCTTCAGCTCCAGCTGTCGAGTCTGGAATTCAAGGTGTTCCACTTGGATTTGTAGCTCTTTCTTCTCCTGCTCCAGCGCATCTTCAAACTCTATAAACTTCTGAATAGAGAAGAAGAAGAAAAGGAAGCACAGATGAGGAATAAATGTAAAATATATTTGACCTATATGACTTTTCCTCTCCTCACAAAACAAGGAAAAATGAGAGACTATAAATTACAGAATAGGAAATAAAAATTTCTAAGTACTGTAATTAGTATAATAGCATTTCATCAAGATGGAGACTATTTTATATGAGGAAGTATTAGCTATCTTTAATGTATAATTACTATATAAACTATGGTCCAACATGAGTTATGTAAACCAGCGCAACTCTGTAATCTTCAACAACATTGTTCTTCCTTGTGCCAGGCTGAATTTTGACAAACTCTATTTCCATAGTCATATATTTACAAATATAGATGTCAGAAACCTTCAGACCAACTATTTTATCTGTGCAGTTTTAGAAAGCTTTGCCTGTAATTCACATGGTGGGCAAGTTTGACAGAAATGTGCAAGTCTTTTGGAAAACTTAGTCGCAACTCCAAGGAGCTGAGAGCAACTCCTGTATCCAGAGATGGTGACCTGCCCCAGCAGCAAACTCCAGAAGGGCTCTGTGGTATGCAGAAGCTGAGGGATGGAGGAGGGAAACATGCAGAGGAGGAGATTCTCACAGCTGAATTTAACAAATTTATATCTAGTAAGAAAAAGCTTGGCTAACTGCTCTCGGTGAAGAAGGAAAGACAGGGATGGCACAGCTGCCATTTTGGTGTTGCTAATGGGAGTTAGCAGCAATGCACACAGCAGTATGGACTCCTGCACAGAACACAGGGCCAAGGAAAGATCTTTACAGTTATACTCCTTTCATGATGAAAGCACAACAGAAAAATACCAAATTTCAGATTATTATTTCTGTAAAATGTCACTTTTTGATCTGTGAGCTTTAGTCATTCTCTGCATTGGATACTAGCATGCACAGCAAAGAAAAAGTAAGACATGAAACATTTGATTTAGCTCCGATGTAGTGAACTGATATTAAACATTACTCTTGATATGAGCTGTAGTCACAGTCGCTTTCATGAAATATTTAAACTAAACAGGGTCCCTGAAAAGTGAATAACACCTTTAAATTTCTGAGTATACTTAACCAAACCTGGTTCTTGTGCTCTATGTGGTCACGGGAGTTTTTCTGCAGAAAACATTAACACGTACCCCTATGCAATAATGACCCACAATCCATACTTCTGGACTCAGAAAGGGATCTGGTTCTAGTAACACCCCTGACACAAACTTGGTGGAAAAATCACAAAGCTCAAAAATCTTTTGCTCTCTTAACCACATATATCCTCTCCACAGCAAACTAAGTTTAAAGTGTGGTACCACCATGCTTACAAAGCATACTAAAGCTATCTCTCTAGATTCAGAGTAAGTGCTATCCTGGCCTTGCAAAACGCAAAGTTCTAGTCTTGTTACATTACTCCTAAACAGCTACATCCAAGGAAGCTAAAACTACATCACCATCATCTGCACCAACTAGTCCAGTAATTAAAACACAAACCCATCAGCTGAGCAGCAGGATTCAGAGCTGCAGAGGAAGAGACAGAGCAGACAACAAAGCCAAGTTGGCTTTCATTTACCTTTAAGATGTTTATAGAACAAGAGGAGCCCACAGGAGATAAGTCAGGGCTATGAGGAACTCACAAGGGCGCTCTGCTCCTGGCCCTGTCTCTCTTCCTCTCCATCTCTTTGCAAAAAGCTCCTTAGGTCGAGCTCTAACAGATTCACCAGCACGTGCACATCAGCTTGCTGAAACCTCCTCTTTCTAAAAGCATGAATACTGGGGAAGAAAAGCCTTTTCTTACCCTCCTCTGTACTCTGCACAGGGGGAAGTGTTGTTCTCCACAAATAATGCTGCTCAAGAGGGCATGGCAATTTTAATTTAACAAACTAAAGCCTCATTGTATTCTAAAAGACAGACACTGGTAAAAATAATTTTTGGATATGATTCCCAGGAAAATGAATGCCTTTAAATGCACATTAAGATTATGTTGTAAAATTCTGCCTATGAAACAACATGCACAGCATTTGACTGCATTCTCAGGATAAGCCATGTGCACACTTCCTATTACTTTTACTGGAATAATTAGTAAACACTGGAGCCATCATTACGCTCATGAACTGGATCTTCTCTCTGTAGACAACTGAAAGACTAAATCATTTATTATTCTTGCATACTTTTTTTAGAAACTGTTCAGTAAATTCATCTGAACAATGAGTCAGTTTTCATTCCTACATACCTGTATTTACAGAAACAATCAAACGCATTTTAGCCACGTCTCATTTTTCTGCATTCAGTGTTCTGCAGTGCCTTTAATCTTTAACCAGGCTTTTAACTTTCTGTTCATTCCTGCCGAAATGTATTGCAATAAGGGTTTTGGGTTTTTTTCCAGCCCCTTATTGTTGTTTTCCAGCAGTATTTTCCAAAAATACCAGAAATGCTAATACCTTTCTTCCACTATAAAGAAGTAGAAGTCGTCTCAGAAGCTAAACATTTACTTTTTAATTATATCTTAAGACTGTGCAATGTTTTAGTTTCTAAGTAAGCATTTTTTCTCTGAGATGTCAATTAAACATTGAACTCTTAGTGACTCATAAATATCCAGCAATCCGTTTTATGGATTTTGAGAAATTTATAAAGCAATCTGATTTGTAAATGTTCAGATTTATTCTTGAAACATTTTCCAGAATAATAATACAATTTTAGCATGAGTAAAAAGGAAAACAAATTCCTAGCCAACACAGCTACCCCAAGCAACAGACCTAGAGAAGCAGCAGTTTAATGTGCTCCATTTGGAGAACTGATGGGAGCTACACTAACAGAAGAGTTATCTCCCTGGTATAACCTCCCATCTCCTTGCAGGGTTTGGCGGAACCACTCTGTGCTAAAGCTCTATTGACGAACCCTTTTAATTACAACCAAGGGCTAAATCCCCATCACATTGCACTGGCTCAGTTTTCACTACCCTCTCAGCTTGAGATACCCTTCCACTCCTGGTTCTCCATCCAAGAGCATACTACCCAGGCCAGGAATCAGGTTTTTAGCAGCAATAAAAAATGAACGGGCTTTAAGGAAAATATTCACAGAGTTCCTGACAGTAGATTAGGAAGCAAAAGAAGATACAAGCCCAAATTTATTCCCACTATGTAGGTCATCTTTAATAGGATTCCTGGATTTGATACTGCTGTTTTGGTTTAATTCAGAGGAAACTGATTGGAAGATTAAGTCTTCTACAAATACAGCTCAGTCTTCTTATTCAGTCCCGTCTATTCTGAAATCTAAAAGTAATCAAAGAAACAGAAAACTAGAAATCAACTAACCATCTGAAGAAGAGACATGGAGACAACAGTACTAAAAATTAATATTACCCTAAGTATTCTCAAGGAAGAACAGCATTTCAGATAAATGTATTGCAGTATATCCTGTCCTGTCTCCTGAAGAGATCGACAGTGACATTTGTGTGCAGGGACCCCAGGGCTCTTTACTCTCCCTGTCTCTGCAAACACCTTCTGGCTGCTCTTGCATCAGAAACCATCTCACCTGAGGTTCTCCCTGTGCATCAGAAGATCTGAAAGGGCTGAGAGCAGGAAAAGTCCCAGACCCAAGAGAGGAGTGAACAGCCACACCAGAGGGATGAGGAGGAGAGGTTTCACTGCCAGAGCTGTCCCCAGGGAAAGCACACTCCTGACTGAGGAGGCGGCTTAGCATACACTGTCACTGCCACTCATCCTTCATGGCACAAAGTGACTTCTCATCAGGGTATTCAGGCAGGCTTTATTTTTTTTCAAATAAGCCAGCAGCAGACATTTCATACAGCATCCAGGGAAGAGCCATACTAGTCAGTGAAAACAGCAGAGATTGAAATGACCTGGCTAAGGAATATGAGGGAAAACAGACACTTCAGGTACATTTGTCCTACTCTTGTGAACAATAGCCTCCATAGACAGCAGAGACAAGCACTTTGTCTGCAGCATGATGCAGTGCCATGGTCCTCAAGCTGCAGCTCACGGACCACAATATACGGCTGCAGCTGGCCCAGGCAAGCAGCACCCCCCAGGCTGGCTACAGCTTCTCCCCTGCCGTAACTCAACCTGCCAGGAGCATCCCCCAGCACACAGCAAATCTCCCCACCAACCACTGCCTTCCCATGTTGCTAGAAATGCATACCAGGGCAGGAGAAACAGAGAACACAAACTGAATTAATTTATTTTTTTACTTACCAGACTCAGAGACAGTTATGCTTTAAAACCAAGCACATATTATTGAATGAATGCACCTCAGTATAAATAAACAACCACAGGCATTTCACATTCTCTATTTCTTTCAGGGGTGGGGGTGTATAATGCTGGCTCTACTAAAGCTGCGGAAATGTTCTTGGCAACTTGAAGAGGACCAAGATTTCACTCTGACCTTTTAAACCTCCTAAAAATAAAGAGGCAGAGGGGACACTAACTTGAAAGTCACCTTTCCATCTGAGCATTTTCTGTCTGTAATATTTACAAAAAGCAGCAAAACCAGTTAAAATAGGAAAAGAATCCTTCAGGTTTACTCTTGTTTCTTGTGTTTTTCAACTAGGTTTGTGCACAGCCAATCCTATCTAAATGCTGCACGAGTGTTCAATGTACAAAGGTGAAGCTCTGCATCTCTGGGGGTGCTAACTAAAATCAACAAGCCTTCATGAGGGAAAATAATATTCACACAAATCAAATTCATACTTCTGGCTTCAGAAATAGTACAAATTCCAATGTCTTACTGAAAGCAGATACTGCAGATATTACTCTTGCTTCATTATAAACTTAAACACGTAACAGGGGAAGAGTGGGCCAAAACAAACGCATCCAAACCCAAAGAGCATAACCTTCTATTCTTTTTAAAGATATCTTAAAATAACTGTGATACACTATTTATAAAAAAATCTGCCATGAATTAAAATGCCCAGGGTACTAATTAAAAAAACTGAAGTGCAAATTTGCTGACTGCATTCTTTCAATTTAATGGTGCCAAGATGCAAAAAGAATATGGTGCTGGCGAAGAATCATGGGTTTAACTTGCGTCTATGAGCTGCTCTTGATTTCAAGGGGTTTCTCATTTGCAGAGCCAGGTACTGCATCTGATCTTTTCTGATGGCATGGAGGAGCTCAGCTCACACCTCACTGATTTCACAGCTCTTTATGGAGATGCAGTAAGACATTTAGAAAACAGAAATAAGAAGGACCAGATAATTCCACTGATGGTTAAGAAAAAGTACTCTCTTTTTACTGTTTTCTGATTCCCACTATGACAAAGTAGATGGGTACATTGGAAAAAGAAACAGCCCACACTCCCAGTAGTTCTCAATAACAAGGCTGACCACAGTGTTAATATTTTTACTAATTTTTATTATTTTTACTATTTTTTTCCAGAGCCTCTATACTTGCTTTCAAATAATAATTTCTAAATATGAACAGTTACAGTTAAACAGTTAATCACATCAGCAATCTAAGAAAACTGGAGTATGAAACTGCTATATATAAGAATTAGTCACATGGCTTTTTTTTCTGCTAGTCTCTATCTGCAGACTTCAAGCAGGATAACTAGTTGTAACAACCCAGGAATATGACAAACAATAATTGTTCACACACTAGTCTTTACAGGGAAAATATCTAACAAAATCATCTTAAGACAAAAGAATGAGTATTCCTCCGAAAAGCAGCGGTACAATGCAGATTGCTTGGCTTCCTGCTTTACTGCCTTCTGCAAAGGAAGAAAATCACCAAAAATAGTAGCATATCATCAGAAATCCTCACATCAGTGATAAATCAAGCAGAGAGCCAAAACCGCACATATATGCAGAAATCTCATTCTGTGGCCTTGATCTGTGGTGAGTGGTAGTTTGTGCAATGTTATTGCACGCTAAAGGCAGCACCGGGGGTTCAGTCCCAGACCTCATCCCTTCGCTGGCAGGAGACAGCAGTGCTGGGGGTGCAAATGCATCGAGGAATACACACCTGGCAGAGACACAGGCCAGGAAACAGAGGTTCTGTGGTGAGGTGGGGAAGGGCTCGTGCCACCCACAGCTTCCCAGGGAGGTCACCTCACCTGCAGGAAGCCCACAGACAGAGAGGCAATGCCGGTTCACCTCACAGCTTCTTGGCAGCACCTAATCAGGTTGGCAATTTAGGGGCTTGTGTTGACAATATTTTGTCTTAGAAAGTACAACAAAGAAAGAGGCCAACTCCTGGCCATTTAAACCTGACTGGTTCAAAACCAAGTCCCCAGCCCCATTATAAGCCCTGCTACTGCTGACTTTTACATGCTACTGAAGGTGAAGACCTTGTTCTGCCCTCTTAACTGGAGCCATTTCACTCAACAGCAACTTTAGGAAGAGCAATTACTTCCTTACAAAGCAGATGTCTACCACAAAGTGTATGACACTCAAATCAACAAGTACCACTTTCTTATTGCAGCTCCTGTACAGGCAACGGATTGTTGGATACCAACAATGCCAGAGCTTCAGGAGCAGAGTGCTAAATCTTTTCACTTTGACAGTCAGAAAAAGGATCCTTAAATTATACCACTTCTCGTAATTATGGTGGTCATCAGCAAAATGCTCCTCAGGAAATAACTTCCTTTTCAAAGAATTTCTCACTTTATAAGCCAGCCTACACTGATGCAGCTACTTCTCAGAAGAGCATTAGAGAGTTGTCCAAGAATCAACCAATAGTTAAAAAATCTCAAACTGTGAATAGATATTCAGGTTTTTATCCCTGCAGGCATTTTATATAAAGTCAAGTCATTTATTTAGCAAAGCTGAAGTAGAAGATTAAGGAATTGAGTCTTGTCTAGCTTACATCAATGTTAACTTGACTTCATTGCATGAAAACATTCCTAGTTTCTATCAAGAAGAGAGGCAGTACAGACATATTTAGTGTTTCCCTTGTGAAAACAAAGGTTTTGCAAATATTTAAAGCCACTCTGCCTCACTGGTTTCAACAGCTGAAACACCCTCACAAAACCAGAAAAATACAGCCATCAGCCCACACATAGTGATAAAAGCATACCTGAATTTCCTATGTGTTGGAACTAACATGGCATGAATTTTAGAACTGTTTTGGCTCCCCAAGAGCGGAGTTTCACTAAGAAGTAAAAATGACTCCTTGCATTTGACCAAAAAATGACTCATCTCACTCTTCAAAGCTCTGAGGTGACAAGACCCATGGATTTGAGGAGCTGAGCAAAGCTCACCCTTTCTCCTGGAAGGCCCTTGCCTTAGAAGACTCTTCTCCAGGTGACCCAGGTCAATCCCAGTCATGGCACCTGAAGAACGAACCCCAGATCCTCCTGCAGCCTGGATGCTTCCCAGCAGCACTGACGTGCAGTGAAACCCCAATACAACTGTAATCCATATAAAAGAGACCCCAAACAGGAACTGTGCCACATGAAAGTACACAAACAGTAAGTGTAAATTCTAATAATAGCCCGTAACTTCTCCATCTCAGAAGGATCTTAGTTGCCACAAACAAGAAGATACTATCTCAAGTATTAGTTTTATAAGACATAGTTCAAAAGACCAAACTGTAACACTCCCTCAAGTGCACTGACAAACAGCAGACAGTCCACAAGCTGAAAAGAAATTCAGCTGCAACCGTGAAATAAAGCAATCAACATTTTAAAACCTCTAACTACATCACACTTCAAAATTCACAGATAATTAATTTACCATCTCAAATTTCATGCTTGTTCAAAACTTTATCCTGGACTTATCACAAAACTCAGCAAATCACAACTGTGTTATCCAACACTTCTTGTTCTACTCCGTATGGGTTCCCCATTTCTAGTGTATTCAGCAATTATGCCATCACAGTTGTGATAGTTGTGGTATAAAACCTGACATTTTCATTGCAAAGCTTGGCCTGAAGTTCAAACCATATTCACAGGACAACTTATGTCACACATCAGCCTTGGGATCAGGAGGTGTTTTATATTAGAAATGCATGATTATATTAGTAATTCTATATTGAATACTTTAGATATGTAACACTGATTTACATGAAGATGTTTACACACAGATATGCATTTAAGATGGAAAAATAAATATCAGCCTTCTTTGGCTAAGGCCCCTGACCTCAAAAATTCTGACAGTGAAGAAGGCCATTTATTAGCAGAACAGCCAAAACATCGTAAAAGAGAACAACCCCTTCCTCCTTCTTCCCATTTTTTCTGCCACATTATAATGCCATTTTAACTGTATTTTTAACTTAGTTTTTAGAATTTATTAGTCCAGGAGGACACACAGTACACAGCTTCATGATGGAAAGATGCTCTGAGCTATGCCCTCTATCTGAATCTTTGCTATTCTCTTCAAAGATAAATGCACTCCTGAAGAAACTTTTCCATCTCCATAAAAGCATACAACCTTCTAGTAAAATAACATTTCCTTTAAATCTGCAGAGCTTGGAGATAAAGATTTTTGTTCCTGCTGCTAACTTCAAGAAGTCAAAAAGACATCTTTTATCTGCTACATACTCTGTAGTCATGGACTGGTCTTTGAATGCCTTCTGTAAAATAAATGTCGTTTTTGTTGATTTTTGATGATTTTCTTGTTGATACTATCTCCTATATTCCTCTTCCAAGGGATCTGAATCTTTTTTCTAAGGAAGATCGCTTTTCTCTTAAGATTCTCTCCATAAAGTAGGCCTGGTCCTACAGCACAGCCAGGAGGAGCAAAGGGGATCCTCCCACATCCTCAACCCTGCTCCAGCTCTGCCTGAGACACTTTGCCCGTTCAGCCACTCACGTCTCCCAGCGGGACTAACAACATGCTTACCTGGGACAGAAGATGCCCTGGAGGAAGAGATGCACAAAGAATGGATGGGCTGCTAGCAGAATTCTTTTGAAAACTGCCTTGAGAACAGCCTGGTCCTGTATTCCCATTGGCATGGCCAAGAAAGGAGATGTGACTGTGAAGTCTTGCAGATGACACAAGACTGGGAGGTGCCATCAGCACTAAAGAGAACAAAACTGTCACAAGGTAAGAACTGGGTGATGCTGAAAACCAGAGCAATAGTGGGACTGAACAGGACACGAGTGCAAGGGCACGCACATAGGAACAGCCATTTCTGTTGTGATGAGGAGGGTCAAGAGGAAGGAGCTGATGACAGAACGATTAGTTGATCAGACCCCACAATGATGTGCTCTAGGCCAGGTGCAACTGCAGCGTGAGGAGAGCAGAGAGGAGACAGACATGCTGCCGCCTCCTGCCATGCCATGTCACAATGACTACACTGGACCACGCCAACAAAGGTGACAGCCCTTAGATAAATCTTACTACTAGGACTTTGAAAAAGAAGGTGTGACACAGGGACACTCGTAGGACAGCATGCATGTCACTGTATGAAGCACTAGTAAGATGTACCTGGAAAACCACTCATTATTTCTACTACCCCTCAGGGAGGATCAACCCAAGCACCAGATACGGCTAAGTGTTACGCAAGAAGAGGGAGATGAGGGAATCTGTACAACAAGGGTAGGCTGGCCAGGTGACACATGGGCACCTCCATGCTAGCAGGACACATGGCACAGGCCAGCTCACCTGCCTTCTTTGATGAGGGAACAGAAAGCTTGGCTCCAACACCTAGCAAATGCAGACCAAGACAGGACGGGACCAGTTTCCATTAACACAGCAAAGACATAAATATTTGATACAGTAAAAACTTCCTAACAGCAAAGGACAATGCTGGCACAAGAACAAACCAGTAAAACTAGGCCATGAATAAAAAAACCCAACTCCACTGCAATTTAGAAGAAGGTAAGAGCAGAGGCAGGAGATTTAACTAATGGTTTTAAGACAAAGCTTGATATATTTATGAAACAAATTATATAACTCAATTGCCTGCAATACCAAGAGACTGGCCATGCTGACTCAGGAAGTCCCTTCCAGTGTTACTGTCCTAAGTTTTTTTTAAGAATGGGCGTCTTTCTAAGAATGCTAGAGGCAGAACAGTTACAGATTTGGTGCAAAAATTACCATGCAGTAAGAAGTCCATAAGGATCAAATCTGGAGTAACTCAAACCAAGACAGTCCCTAATGCTACAACTACACGTACTATAGTTACACACTGTCCTGGTTTGGGTGAGTGGCAGGAGTTTTTGATAGCAGGAGAGGAGGTACAGCAGCGACCCCCTGTGAGAAGCTTCTCAAAGCTCCCCCAGCCCCAAGTTGGACCCGCCTTTGCACAAAGGCTGGACCAGTTAGCTGCATCTCTGCAATAACGTATTTTATGGGGAACCTGGGAGGAGTTGTGTGAGTTGTGAGGAGAAGGGGTGCTGGAGCAGACACACACAGAGTAACATGTCAGGGTGACCCACACACCCATGGGGGTGACTCATGTTGCAGCTGGTTTGTGGAGGACTGTCTCCTGTGACAAGGGGACCATGCAGGAACAGGGGAGGGATGCCAGAAGTTTCCCCCCTCCCCAAAAGCGGAAGAAGCAGCAGGACTGATGGCACACCCCATTCCCTGACCCCTGTGCTGCTTGGGGGAGGAGGGGAGATATAGGGAGCAAAGCTGAGCCCGCAAAGAAGGGAGAGTTGGGGAAAGGTGTTTTCAGCATGTGGTAACGCTTCTCACGGTCCTACTCTGTCATGTTAGGTGGTGGTGTTAGTGTCTGTATGAAATTTTATGTTTTTTCTTCCTCTAACAAGTCTGTCTTTTACCTGTGCCATAATGAATGAGATCATTCCTCTCTGTCCTTCTCTATTTCCTGGGCCTTTTTGCTTTATTTTCTCCTTCCCAGGGCTGGGGCGGAAGGGGCAAGTGACTGGCTGCATGGTACTCAGATGCCCTCTGACCTCAAACCAGACACATACATGATTAATGGTAATATTACCTTATATGTGTGTGTATAAACATATGCTAATAGAGCATTCAGTATTAAAACAACAGGCTAAGTGGAGGCTGGACACCCATCACGTTATGACATGCACAGAGCTCCTGCTTCACCCACTGCCTCCACAACAGGCTGGACTATGGAAGCTGGACACTTGGACAGGGGCATTCTCAGTAAAATTACCTGGTAAATACTAGTTTAAGATAAATCTCCTTATTTCAAAAGTGTAGATGTTACTTTTCTCCCAAATCACAGAGATCATCATACCACAAGTGCAGCAAGTGGAGAGCACCCAACAACCACTATCTAGCCTCCCTGTTTTTTCTTTCTACATTTTTTCATGTATGATATTACTTTATTGAAGTCACAGTTTTCTGCTTTCTGCATAGCTTAGCTCAAACCTCCATTCAGGGAGATAAAAAAATACTGATGCACTGTTTTTAAATGTTGAACAGGAACAGAGCATGGATAACATCGATAATAAAACAAATATTAATGGAATAAACATTTTTAAAAGAAAAAAAATCAAAATTATGCAAGCTAGTAATGTAAACTTCGTGAGGACTAAAACATATTTGTATGTATTTTTGTATCTGGAATTATGGTGCAAATTATGTGGCAATTTCAATCCAACTCATCCTACACATTACAAATGCCACCCAGCTCAAGGAATGAGTAAGAAGGGAACCATGGAGGTGAGACAAAGGTAGGGCTGGTAAAATGTAGGCAGTGTTTTCAAATAACTGGAATTACAAAGATGCTGCAATTGCATTTAATGCTGCTACAAAAGGTGACTGTGCTGAAAAATTGTGTTAAACACATAACTATCCTGAGAGGTGCATAAATTATTATTTTACAGATTTAAAAATTTCTTTCAAAGTGAGTAGATTTGACAGGGACCACTGCAGGTGAGCAGCAGAGCAGCCATCGGAACTCCAGCAGAACAGGTGGCAGGGCTGCATTCAGGGCAAGGGGCGCTGCCTTGCACGCCCATGGCAGGGCCCCAGAAGAGGGGTACAGCCCCCGCTGAAGCCACAGCCACCAAGGAAGGAGTGGAGCTGACAGCCATCACCAGATGAACCACCTCAACACCATGGTCACGATCAGTGTGGCAGTCAAAGGAGCCTGTGATGTCCCTGAACCTGAAACACGGGGCGTGTGTTCTGCCAGACCGGTACCTCCACAGAGAGATAACTAATGAAACACCATGGCCAGGAGTGATGGGAACTCATACGTTTGGAAAGGCTTATTCCTCATTAAGTGATTTAAACATAGGTACCATATGGACAGTTTCTACTGCCTGTCACAAATCAATTCTGTTAGCTTTCTTTAAATTAATAAAACCTGTAAACCAAAGAGTCTCCAAATTACTCTGATCAGTGTAGACTTCATACCATTTATTAGAAACATTTAGAATAACTAATCAAGCATTTTTAGGAAGTGACTTTCCAACAACTGTCCTATAACATCTCTAACGTGTTAAAAAAATTCTAACATTTTTACATTTAAAAAAGTATTCTGCATACAAACTTTTCAGGGAGAGAAGATCAAAAAAGTAAAGGGAAGGACAAGCTGCTACTGAATTTCTAAGAGCATTTTTTCCTCTGCCTAACCCCAAAGCATTACATCTTATATTTTAGCTCTTAGTCTGCATTTGGTACCCCTCCATCAGACCAGTCTGGCTTCTCACCAGCAGAATACATGTCTCCCCTGCATCTCAAAACCAGTGCTGACTAGCCTGCCACCAAGACAGATCCCGTGGGACATGAGGTCCCAGGAACAGACCGGCACATTCTGCATCTCATGATGCCGCACTGCTGCCAGCTTGGGTTTCATCTGCGCTATTGCCCCCGGTCCACATCCTATCACGTGCCGACTCGCCTTACTCCTGATGGAGTAATGCACAAAGAAGGAAGCAAATTAAAAAAGGGCGGACTGTCATAATACTAAAATCACACTGTGAAGAGGGAGGATAAAGGCTGCTGCTCTTAAACCTCTGCAGACAGCCTCTTCCTGTTGTCACGTTGACAGGAGTAGGGGCAGAGCAGGAAAAAATCTAGAACTGCAGCAAACCCTCCAGCTTGCAGAGGCAGCTCCCAACCTTCATATCTGAGTAGGGAAAAGGCACCATTTAATGACTTCCCAGCAAATGCCCCTAGCTCACCTTCAAGGAAATGAAAGAATTATCTCTATCACAGTTATTTGCATTAACATTGATCCTAGTCCTGCATCAGGACACATGCAACACAATGTTAAATCTTTGGCTTACAATCCTATCTAGTTTTATTGCTACAGTTTTTATATAAGGAAAGGCACGCTCAGAATCTAAAGATTACCATCCTTCACACAGTGGACATGTTGATCATAGGCCAAAGCAGTGACAAGATTGTCTCTACTGGTAAGGATGGTTAGTAAGTTTATTTTACCATTTAAGAGGAAAGGGAGAAAGTTAGAATCATTATAACTAACGCTGCCTACTTGGATATGAATTTGAAACACAGAAGTCTCCAGAAACATTTTTTGTTGTTCCTTACTTTTTATTAGCCTTAGTTGCTGAGTTTTAATCATAATCTGCAATACTGCAATCAATTCTGAATCACATTCAAGTGACATCACTGACAAAAGACATAAGAGGAAAAAAAAGAAAATAATATTCAGATGATTTAAGGTTTGTCTTACCCAGAAGATATAGGATCGCTTTACAGACACACTTGTGTTGCTTTTTACTTCTGAACAACTAAAATTGATATATTTTGAAAACTTACAATAAGTAAGGAGGAAAATACCATAAATATGAAATATAACATTTGTATGCTCAGAAAAAAAATCATCACAAATATCACAGTACTTTTCACGAAAATTAAGAATCTAGTTTCTCTGGGACCAACAGCTTTTGTAAATCAAGACAACTGCAAAAGTGGACCCAAGGTGGATTGGAAGAACCCTCTAATAACAACATGGATTCTGTCACCCCTTCTGTTGGTGCAATCTAGCAGTGCCCACAGGCTCTAGAAAGGGATGAAGAGGGGTCTGAAGAATAAAGAGACAGATCTTGCACACAGATGGTTGTGCAGTAAGTCTGCATTTCATGCTTGCCAGTTACTTTCAACTGCATATAGTGGAAAGGATCCACGTGATACCCAAAGCCTTTCTTTATCTGGTATCTGCTATTCCCAAATGCTTTCCTCCTTCGACGCTATGAGGTCACCATCAAGCTGCAGAAACTACCATTAATCAGCTATTTGAGAGGTCAGGTTTCAGGGTAGGGAAACAGAAAGTGCCTTCCCAGGCTGTGATTCATTTCACAGAGAAAGAAAATACAAGACAGAAATGGAAAAAGCACTCAGTGGAAAACAGCAGAGGTTGGAGCACAGAGCATCACTACTATCACCCTTCCTCACCATCTTCTTAAATGGAATTAGTGTACAAAGGAAGGACAATATTCAATGTATCCCTTAACAAAAGTGAAGAGTGGATTTTCAAATGCCCTTCTGTTGTCTGAGACACAGATAGGAGCTAGTGAACTTGCAATATTGTCACTCAGTTGGCAAGCTCTTTATGTACCTCAATCCACACAAAAACCTGTGGCAACTACAGTCTGTGCCTCTCACAAAGGACTGTTTCTTCCCAAAACACTGCCCAACAAAACACCAGAGGCATCTTATTACATAAAAATAAATACTGGTAAGTGAACATGGTTATCACCTAAAATAACAATGCAAATAGCAAGCCATAAAGAGGAAGCAATGGCCATGGCAACATGCCATCAGAAGATGGAGATGTTGATTTTTTTGGAAGGGAGAAAGGATGACACCAGGTGACTCTAAATACCCGAAGGGAAGGTGCAGAGGATGGAGCCAGGCTGTTGCCAGTGGTGTCCACTGACAGGACAAGAGGCTATGGGCACAAACTGGAACACGTGAGGTTCCCTCTGAACATTGGGAAACTCCTTTTCACTATGCAGGTGACTGAGCACTGGCACAGGCTGCCCAGAGAGCTGGTAGAGTCCATCCTTAGAGATATTCAAGTGCATCTTGGACATGGTCCTGGGCAACGTACTCTGGGTGACTCTGCTTGAGCAGGGTGGATGGACTAGATGACCTCCAGAGATCCCTTCCAACCTCAACCAGTTTGTGATTCTGTGAAAGAACCCAGAGCACAGATATACACATGGGGAAGTCCAGAAGATGACAACTCAAAAGACAGCCCACTGGGAATGTCACATGCGGTAGCACACACCACTTCAAGGTGCTCTGTGCTGCCAAAGCTCGTGTCACATGAGCGGGCAGCCTGGAGCAGCACTGCCCATCTCTCAGTTGGGTCCAACAACAAGAAAATAAATCTTTGAGAACTGCAGCCTGAAAGGCTCTGCCACATGGTCACACGCTGTCTCCTCGCTCCCAGAGCCCAGCCACGCTGACAGGGGCAGCACCACCTGCCCTCCAATGCCTGCAGCCTGGAAACACACCTACCACCACAGGCAGAAGAGTCATCATTTAGAAACAACTGTGACAGAGGTTTCCTTAACCACCTTCCAATGGAGGTTGCTTCAGGTGCTGGACTGCCATAGCACAGAACACGAGCTACAAAACCCTTTCATGAGGGGGTCAGACCTCCTAACCAGCACTAGGTACTTATCACTATACCATACATGTACGCATGTTAAATGAGCATCCACTTTAAAAATTCTAATGAGCATTAACCGATGTTGCAAATCAACTGACCAAGATCTTACTTTGCTATTAATGCATTTTCTGTTTCTTTGGACAGCCACTGCCATTTCCCTGAGATGTAAGAAATTTCACTGGAAGCAGTATTCATGCAACACAACGTCAGAAGACCACCTCCACGCGCAGCAGGGTCTACCTTGCTTTTGTGCCCTCGAGGAAGCAATGCTAGTGTTCACCAACAGTCCGCATGCTTCTGTGCTTCTTGTCTGTTAAAAGTTTTTACATGTATTTACACGTGCTCACTAATCTTGGAATTAGTGCCCAAATGTGATTGACAGTCTCTGCAGAAACCAGCACTTAGGGCACACGGTGGTGGTTTTCTTCAAGAGAAGAATCCAGAACATTAGGAAAGTGACTTACATAAAATAAAATGTCTCATTAAGAGTGGATCCAATAAAGCTTGTCTTCCCTGGGGATGTCTGCTGGTTTCCCCTAGTCTTTTCCCCATCCCAACTCTACTCCTAGTGCCTTCAGAGCAGACACTGGGAAGAGACGGTGTTTGCACGCTGGACCCACCTGCCCCAGACCCATGTGTCAACTGTCCTGCTGCCTGCTACTAACCTGCATGCTGGCAAGCGCTGCCTGTCTCTGCTCCAGGCAGGACATCCACTTGGCCTTTCTCTCTTACGGTTTTCATTTAAAAAAAAAAAAATTAAAACTAGTCCTTTTTTTACAAATATGGCTGGAATCAATGACCAGCTTCCTAAGTTATTGAGGGTGACTGTCTAACAGAGTGGTCAGCTGCTTAAGAAATCAAGCTAAAACCAATCCCTAGGCAGTAAAAATAAATAAATAAACCATCATGTGTTAGTACACGCCACCACAAATACCAGGGCCACAAAGGGGGGCAATGAACTGGAGCATCTTTCATAAGAGGAGAAGCTGAGAGAGATCTGGGGCTGTTCAGCCTGGAGAAGGCTCCGGGAGATCCTACCAGCGTGTTTCAGTACCTGCTGGGCAGGAGCGAGGATGAGGGAGCCAGACTCTTCTCTGGACAAGAGGCAATGGGCACAAATTAAACCACACAAATTCCTTCCGAACACCAAGAAGCACTTTTTTACTGAGAGGGTGGTCGAACGCTGGCACAGGTTGCCCAGAGAGGTTGTAGAGTCTCTGTGGAGACGTTCCAACTCAGACTGGACGTGGTCCTGCACAATCTGCTCTGGCTGATCCTGCTTGAGCAGGCGGTGCCAGACTAGATATCTCAGGAGGTCACCACCAAACTAAACAATGCTACGATTTTGTGAAACACTACACCATGCAAGCGATAATCACCCTATGTTCATACATAATACGAAACAGATGAAAGAAAACAAAACCACCAAAAATCTGGTGCAATCCCACAGCTTCAGTAGCTTGCAGCTCACAGAAAACTGAAACAACGTGTACTAAGCATTGTAATCACAAAGACTTACAGCACCACCTTATTTCAAGTAACTTCTATTTTCAATCCACTTGCCTAGGTGCTTCTGCTGTCCTATTTTAGGACAACTGCAAAATACAGAGTCACTCTGCAGCCCAAGTATTTAGAAAATAAAGCAATAATTTGCTTTTGGCAAAGATTGTTTTAAAAGATAATACATAAAATCATCTTAGAGAAGGAGACAGAAGAGCATTGAGAAGGAAAACTTTCCTTTATAGCATTTAGCGAAGGTGAAATGAAAGTTGTTAGAAACAGCCTAATTTAACCAAACATACCTATAGAGTCTGTTCCTGCACAATTTCTGCATAAAGACAAAACATGCTTTGATGGTTCTGCAGCTGTAGTAACAAGATGACACAACTCAAAATTATTATTCCAGAGAACAATGCCCACTTGTGGTTTCAGTTATTTTGAAATTAATAAACTAATATAATTATAACTCACGGTCTTTTGACATAGTATTGTGAGAGAGGATCAGATCAGTTTTTCATCTCCAAGTCCCAACCTCTCAGTGTAACTTTAATTGTTGTAATTAACACTCATATGCAGAGAGGATCAAGACTGGGGTCAAATCCTGCTCCCAGAGGAGGATCCTCCCTCTTAGAAGTGAAGATGTTGCCCCAAGACTTGAGGCGCAGCACAGGAGGCTGAACACTGCTTGAGAACAGGAATTCACATTCTGGTGGGAAAATCATTTTTCTATTTTCTGATTGTTTACAATTATCTAGTGGACAGCAGAATTCTCTGTAATACATTGATTTTCACCTCCATAATATGTAATTTACCACAGAGTAGGCAGCATATGGGAAACAGGTGCAGACAAATAATGTACTTTTTATTATATGCTATGGGGAATAACAGCCATAATATATTCCATTGTAACAGGGATTATGAAGAAGCAGAACACTCATTTGTTCTCATGAAAAGCACATTATCTATTCCTTTTTGGTAATGTCTCCTTGCAGACATCTTTTCTCCCAATTTACACCAAGCTGTGCATAAGAATGGCAGAGTATCATCATTATCGATGCTTTTAACATCTCAGCAAACAGTATCCTGCTGTAGTTCCTGAGTTTCCTTGCAGGAAATGTAACTTGTCACTACATTTGCTTCCAGAAAACACATCCTGTATCTAGTAAGTCAAGAACAGAAATCCACCCAAGTCCAAAGATGCAAGATCATTCAAACTGGACTGTTCCATTCCCTATTTGTAGTCTCATTTTTTTCCCCATAAATACTGCACTTTTCAAAAATGTTATTTCTCAGAAGCTGCAAAATACTATCTCTACACAACATTTAATGTCTCATACACTCAGAATCAATTTTCAATCCCTATATGGATTCAAAAGAATTTTAGAGGATTTAGTAGTCCATTAATACCTAATCAAAACTGAAACTTTGGCTCTGGCTTTTGTATTAGTAATGGACCACAAGTGTCCTCCTCATCAAATCAATGAGATTCTTCCACACAATTAGTAAGCAACATGAGCACGTCTGTTGAAAATACAGCATGGTGCTTTACGCAGTTCTCCAGTTCAAAAGCTGTTACTACATTAATTACCCCTTATCAAATCAGAACTTGACTCCTAGTAAGACAACTGAGTCTTCTCAGTCTTCTGCTCTTAAGTCTAAAAGATGGAAAAAAAACCCACTTTTTAAGAAGTTCTGTAAGTGAAAAGAGGATGATGTGGTGGTGATAGACCTTTTCCACGACCAAGGCTTTATCCCAGTTCAGACTGTTACTCCAAGAGGCTAAAGAGCAAACCCTGTGGTTCCCAGGCCCAGTTATAGCTGAAAAGATGATCTGGATTTCAGCAGGGCCAGGCACAGATGCAGGAAGGAGACAGAGTGCAAGTCACCTCCCCTCTCTGTTTTGTCTACATCTGAGCCTTTGTAACCAAGGATTGTCCTTCCCTTCCATCAGAGGGGTTTCTTCTTCTCATGATCCACTTCCAAATGCCCCCTCCCAGCGAGGCAGCTCTGTCATGGCTCTGCCAGGAGTGAAGCCATAGTTCAGGAAACCGCGGATGCCAACTCTGGAAACTATCTTATTACAGTTCAAGAGGTAGTTCTGGTACAAACGAGTTTCAAAAATCTGATGGTATATTCTAAAGGTAATTCATTGCTCCAACTAAATATGTTACTGCCAGCATTGAAAAAGCTCTATGGCTGCACAGAAATTATCAATTTCTAGAAGTAATTTTTAAACCACAAACTAGCATAAACGTCAAGTCCTCTGTGTGCTGTTGGCATCCTGAAGTGAATTCTTCCCATCCCCTGGATTGCAGCTATTTTGATGGGGTTTTTTTTCTCTCCTGCTTTCACGGGCTGACCAGCCGCTGCGGCACCTGCCCGCCCGGCTCGGCTGCGCGGCGGGAGG
>NW_020799118.1:17190934-17206826 GCF_003259725.1 Athene cunicularia | reverse complement strand
TGACAGCCCCGCGCGGCAGAGCCCCTCGCAGCGGCGGCACCGGCGGCGCGGGCGAGATCCCGCCCCTCCACGCCAGCTCCGAATCGTGCTGCGGCCGGACAGGCACCGCCTCGGGGAGCCCTGGCAAAGGCTCAGGAAACCCAGCAGGGTGCTCTGGTCCCCTTGGTTTGTCCCAACCGAACCCCAGACCCGAGTCTCCACATCCCTGATCTGGAGTCCCAAACCAGAGGATTTAGGGAAAACAAGTTGTCCCAGGCTTGCACACGTTAACAGCTACAAAGCGGAGAGGTAAGTGGTCTGAAGTCACAAACGAGTCAGTTTTGTCCTGTTTACACTCTCAAATTCCGCATCCTCCAACAGAAACACAAGAAGCGTTATCCAGAGTGGGTGTGGTTCAACCCGAGGCCTGATCCAGAACGATCTTTTTGAGGGAGGGAGACAACTTCCAGCCAGAAGCGTTAGAACCTAATTTTACAACCCAATTACTAATGAAAGACCTCCAAACACCTTCAGACTTGCAAGTCTCTTCCGAGTATCCATGAAAACCAGGGCACTCCTTTGCTCCATACATGTTAGTTGTTTCAATTTAATTACTAAGTTGTATTTCCAAGATAAGGCAGCCATAGCTACTATAGGGAAAGGAGACAAAGACCTATTCAGACAGGGATGAATTGGCAGATAAAATCAGAGGCCAAAAGTGTCATCTTAAGTCCTAAAAAGAAATCCAGCACGTGAGCCCCTGAAAGTAGCTGCAAAATCTCGAAACTTCATCAGTAGGTTTCTATAAGCAGCAGCGTGCTCCCAGATATGGGGGGCAGTCTCCAGCACCCACAGCATGTATTACAAAAGACAAACTGATGCGTATGATACTCATTTATGTCACCCATTTGTACAGAGTCTAACAATGGGGTGGAAGTGGGAAATGCTGCTCCAAAATGCCTGTGTTATCAGCATCCCCCAGTTCTCACTGCTGTGATGAGAACATTTCATTACATCGTTATTCATCTCAATGCCCTTTTGCAAAATATCCTTGTGAATAACCTACTTGTGAGGGATATTGCTTTTCACGTTCTTAGCTGAGAAAGTAGAGAGATTCTGGAATATCAAGGACATACTTTACTATTCTTAACAAAGAAAAGGCAAATTATTTACATATATCTGAAATTCAAAAGCATCTTGTTTATGCATTCTAATCAGAAATCAAAATGGTTTACAAGCTAGGTAAGTGATTTGCATCATTGGAAGAAATAAGCATAGGTAAATGAGAAAAAGAGATTTATAAATGAGCCAAGCTGTTACTCTCTTAAAAAAAAATTAGGCCCTAAAAAAGATTTTATTATATGTAAAATGACTGTTTGGTCACCTAATGATCACAAATATTCAAATAAAGTATCTCTAATGTTCTCTGAATAATTCTTTACACTTTCAGGGGATTTCCAGCTAATAGAAATTTAATTCTAAACCAAAACTGTTGCAGATTTATTGTGATAGTTGCCATTTCTAATTTTCTAAACAAAATATTTCAAAGTTACAGGGCAAATTTATGCATGAAAAGTATGTCTGAATCATTCTTCAGGAGTTAAACTTTCCTTTCTAGTACCCCAGATGCCACTCCTCCAGTAATTAATTGCCTTTCAACAGTGTTTATTTTTGCCTCTTCTAGGGGTGCAGAACAGCCTCCAAGAACTCATCAGCCAGGAAGAAGGGATGTCCAAACTGATATTGCAGTAAGGTTTCAGATATCATGGGTGTATTTTTTCATCACTGGTGTTACAGAAAACTCGGAATAAAGAACTTATCGACCCCAGTGTGATGTAGATAAGCAGACACTTCTTTATTAATGGCCGGGGGCGCAGGGGAGTCATCTCACCAACAACGCACACCAGGCACCAAAATCATACATCTTATATAGAACTTGCTCATACATAGTCATTAAGTAACCATACATAAACATACTATTTCCTAGAAATCATTAACATATCCTCCTCCTATTTCCGATTCTGCACAGTAAAGGTTAGAAACTTCTAGAAATGGTTCTGGGGTGTAAAGTGAGTAGGTGGTCCATGAGTCAGGAGTTGCCATCTCCCCCTGCCGGAATTACCTTTTGCTTAAGTTCACTGTTTCTTGGCAGGTACCTACAAGTGTTACAGTCGGATTTCCTTAGTTCCCATTAATTCTGGGTCCTGACATCTCTATGCATTCTTCTAGGTTATACAATACTGCTGTAAGTAAACACTATACCTACTTCAAACAAATTAGCTTGAATCTTAGACCTATTGTCTACGTTTCTAAATGTTCCTACTAGATGATTTTGACCAATTCTTCAGCCTTGGCACAGAGCTGTACAGAGGAGTTCATAGTAGCATTCGGTTGCTGGTGCAAAGTGCAATAAATGTGAACATATAATTTCTAGTAAAATATCTTTCCTAACTCTATATTCATATTAGAATCAAACACAATTAATTCTAATTAATGGCAGAATCAGTAACACTGGGGCAACACTTCAGCCTGAGCCTGATGAGTGGATGCAGGACTTCGTGCCAATGGTGTTCATTTGTGTTAGTCGCATATTAACACCCAGGAAACTACAGTGTGGCTGCATTTCAGGAGTCATTCATCCAAGTCCGGTCATACTTTTCCTTCCTCAGATTTTTACAATTTTTGAGCGACCTAGCTGTTTAGGATCTCTGAACTTTAAAGCTGTCACTTTAAAATGGTCATTTTGTACACTGTTTTAAAAAAAATAAAATTGGATAAAGAGAAGCTAGGAGAACTATACAGACCCTTCACTATAATGTTTTCAGTTTGGGTATTAAGAGGAGACCACACAACTGCTTAAATTAACAGCTTAAAATCAGAAATAGATTTTCAGATTTGGTATTTTTATTAAAGGCTGAAAACTTGGATAAAAAAGACATACCTGTCTTACAACACCACTGAAATACGCATTTTGCAATACAGCTGTGTTTAGACTAAACCAAGATAATTTATCAAGTCTGTTTTTGCAGCCAAGCAATACTTCACAGCAGTAAAGATTTGTTGTATCTTTCTAGCTGCCTTTGAATAGTTTACATCACTAGAGTCCCAAATATTCTATTTTATTAGACAAACTGAACAACGCAAAGTAAAGATAGTTCTTCTAAATTTCAACTACAGCAAATAGTGTAAACACCATGACAAAAAAAGGTCCAAAGTTATATATGGTTGGAAAATTCAATGGTTCAGTCACCCAGAATATCATCCCAGATATTAGTGGTTGTTATTAGGCATGGGGATAGAATCAGCATGATAGAAAACAATGTGGAATATTTCGCTCACAGATGAACTGAGATGTCCACTTCCATTTCTACAGATGTGTTATAAAACAAGTTTCCCTGTCTAACAACACCAAATAAGCATACCCAGTGTAACCTTCTGATTCTGTTGATTCATATTCTCCTCTAAACATGGGAAAATTATGTTTAATCTGAATCTCCAACCTGCTTATTAAATACCTAGAAAAGAAATATCCACTAAGCCAGTATGCCTGTAGTTACATGGAGCTATTTTCCCTGCGTACCTGCAATAAGTACTAACTCAGATAAATCCAACTGTTTTTTCAGACATTGTGTCAGATGTAGTGAAGAAATATGTCATACCTTCAAATAGGTCCTCATTTAAAAAGATATAGTAGTGTAATTCAGGTCTGAAACTTTTTCTTGACAAAAATGTTTTAAAATAGCACAAATGACTGTCCTCGTGTTTTTGTAAAGACTCCAATGTAACAATTTTATGTGGATTTAAAAGTTCCTTTAATCAGAATTTATAGATAAATTTGTTGAGTTAGCATGTGGAGGAAAAAAGTGAAACAGAAGATTAAAGGGAATTGCTTACTTTCACAGAAGTGAAAGGAGATCATCCTGGTTACCATGTAATCAAAGGTTACCCACAGTACCAACTGAAAAATATTTCTGTAGCCCATGTAAACTAAACAGAGCTTAAGGTTGATGAAATTCTCATCACCTAAACAGGGTTATTTTTTTTACCAATAGTAAATAACATAGCATGTAAAACTTCCTAAGTACAAGCCACAAGGGAGCACACTAAACACTAGGCAAACAAGGCAGTAAGGTAAAAAATGGCCCCATCCAGAATGTGTGATCAAGTTAAAAAAAATCTAGAAAAAAGTCTTGCAAAAACATGGGCAACAGGGAATTTTCCCATACAACAAATGAAAACTAAATACTAAGGCAGTCAATTGTACATAGCAGCATATGTATAGGCATATTCAACTGCACCTCGAATACTGTGTTCAGTTTGGGGCCCCTCACTACAGGAAGACATTGAGGTGCTGGGGTGTGTCCAGAGAAGGGCACCGAAGCTGGTGAAGGGTCTAGAGCACAAGTCTTGTGAGGAGCTGCTGGGGGAACTGGGAGTGTTTAGCCTGGAGAAAGGAGCCTGAGGGGAGACCTTATGGCTCTCTACAGCTACCTGAAAGGAGGTTGTAGCGAGGTGGGGGTTGTTCTCTTCTCCCAAGTAACAAGTGATAGGACGAGAAGAAACAGCCTCAAGTTGCACCAGGGAAGGTTTAGACTGGATATTGGGAAAAACTACTCCACTGAAAGGATTGTCAGCTGCCCAGGGAAGTGGTTGAGTCACCACCCCTGGAGGTATTTAAAAGGCATGTAAATATGGTGCTTAGGGACATGGTTTAGTGGTGGGCTTGGCAGTGTTAGGGTAAGGGTTGGAGCCAATGATCTTAAAGGTCTTTTCCAGTCTAAATGATTCTGTGATTCTATATCCTGCAAGCAGAACTACTACAGAACTGAGTGGGATTACAGCAATGTGCGTATTAATGCTTTATGTAAGAAGTATCTGTCTTTGGCATGTATGAGTCCACAGATCCACAGCAATATACTCAGTAACTCCCATTTTACAAATGCTAATCAGGTGTTACACCTTCTTCTGAATATCATCTTTGCTTTAGAGAGGGAAGAAACTGAGGCAGAAGTGTTAAATGGACCCATAAAGGCCACACAGGGAAGGACTTTCAGAGCTGGGATTAGAGCAAAGGAGTTTTTGATGGCTAAATGCAGATCCAAAGTCTGCATCTGACCTGTGTTTTCATCTTTCTATGGCAGTGTGAAGCTCTGCTGTGGCTTGACACTCTGCTTTAGTGCACTGTTGCTTCCTGACCATAATAGAGTTATCAAGGTAAGAGAAATGCCAAAAGGGTTGTACTTGGACAGGGACCAGCTATTCCCTTCTGCAGCACAGCTACAGAAAACCACTGCAGGCAAACCTCAGAGCAGTCAGTCAGATCTTGGGCTCAGCTGATCTTAGACTGTGGAGTTCAAGTAGGAAGGCAGCAGAAAGCCATCTTCTCTGTACCGAGTCCAACCTGGCAGGACAGAGAAATGAGGTGTTAATTTGTGAAAAGGATCCTGATGTTCGCATTTGATTTAGAGCTCTTGAAGAAGAGCATAATTCCAAAATTGTGATTAGCAATGACCCTAAGAGCTTCATACTACACAAAGGGAAAGAACTTTAACCCTACGCAGAAAGCATAATTGCAATGAGAATGTCACACATCTCATTGGTAATTAACAGTTTTAAGTCTTATGACTGTTTCATTCTATGTTATGTCATTATAGCTAACTATATTGCTATAGTTCATTGCATGACAGCTTTTAGAGGCAGCTGCATTTTTAGCAAAAAACTTGTTTGTCTCCCAGAAAAGAAAGGGGAGGGGAGGGTTGGGTTCCCTTGGAAGGGACCTACAATGATTGGGTCTGAGGTGTAGTTATGGATATGTAGTTATGATCACCAATGAATTACGAGGCATCTGAATGTAACAGTCCGATTTTCAAATATTCTCCACATAGAGCAGGTCCAGCCGGGTGCAGCAGATGCAGTGGGTGTATACATATAAGCAAAAAAAAGTGAATGCAACAAATCCTGCTGAAAAATTTTAAACTCAAGAAGTTGACCAACATGTTGGGCCTTGATTCACACTGTCTTGTATGGGAAACTATACAGATAAAAAGTTCTACTGTCATTCACAACAAAAATAGCATGCCAGCAAACCTGATTGCATGCTTGATTAAATGCTTGATTGTGTTTTAAATATGAATAAAAATGTACAAGATCGAGTGAAAAGAAAGAGAAATAAGGCAGGTGAAGGGTGAGAGAAGGCTTATTTGCCAATTTATTTTCATTAATTCCTCATTACACTAAACTTCTAGTTTCATGTAATCTAGAGGGCATGTAAAAAACATTTGTTTTGCCCATATACATAAGAAACTAAAACAATGGGAGTGCCATGAATTAAAACCCATTAAGTTCCATAGCCTGATGAGTTCACACTTCTTGATGGTAACCTCAGGAGGTGCAGCTGGCATCCCTGAGGTGAGGTGAACTTAATTACATTCTCCTTTCTACAAAAGACAACTTGTTCAAGTCTATAATGTTGATAAAGTTCCTACTGAAAAAGATGGGTGATTGCCTTAAGTTAAATTATACATTAAAATATACATCCCTGTATTTATAAATCCATAAATAATTTAAAGTCTAGATATGAGTCAAGGAACAGCAGAAATGCTATGTGCTGCCATGTGAGAAACAGTTAAAATTACCATTTCAAAATGAAAGTTGGCAAGAAAAAATACTTGCTTATTCTATCCCTCTTGGGGTTTTTATTGCATCTAGCATAGGTAGGATCTTATATATGATTCAAATTGTTATTATATTATATATGCTAAAAACTAATTGTTCTGTAGATACAACTGCAAGGTCCCTTTCCTAAAGAGTTTACTTTTCCAAGTAGGTAATATAGAGGCAACACACAAGGAGTGACAGATGGATAGAAACACTGAGAATAAGCAAGTAAAACAAGGATCATTTGTTAATAACAACACGATCTTCACTTGGATTTTTTTTTTCCTTTTGGACAGTCAAAACTTTGCTGTGTGAAAGTTAGGTTTTTATCTTGATAGCACACAGCCATAGAAAGTACTAAATTTTTTTAGTGGCTAGAATTTACCTTCAAATAATATTCAGCTGAAATCCAAGGTGTTGTTTCTGCAGAAAATTATGGCATCATAGTACCAATTTGACAGTTGTAGCAGAGACAGGATTTCTTTACAAGTGATTATTCTCATTTAAAAATACCTGTACAGCAGAAACTACTTGTGCTTCCTTTCTAGAAGACAGTATCTGGAGAGTTGACTGGCAAAATTTAGCTGCAGGGATGGATCATATAAAACCTTCTTAAAGAGGTTTATCTCTGTCTAGCATAAGAACTGTTCAGTGGTATTCCTTTTAAGTTTAAGAGAAATGCTTGAGTTGGCTTCATATAATTTAATGGAATTCCATAAGCATTTTAAAGACAATGTTTACAGAAGACCACTGAAGTCATCTCCCACTACAGAAGCTTCTTCCATGTTTGTTAAGATCAGGAAAAAAACATTTTGGTGGTTTTACAAACCTCATTCACCCAGTAATTTCTGAACTGTGGTAATGACTTGTGCTTTGTCCAGAGACTGTATTACAGAGATATTCAGCCTTCATTTTAAATAGACAATCTAAATAGACAATCTCTTGGAAAACCTTACTGGTATTTCCAGCTTTACATTTTTTATTTTTAATTTACAGCCACGGGATCTTAATATACCTTCTACAGGACTCGGGAGCTGTCTTGAATCAGATGCCATTCCTTGGTAGGTACTTACAGTCCACAGACCCTCATATTTCTGTTTGTTCAATTCCCTTCTGACTGAAGAAAACTATGTGTAGTTTTCTACATTATTACACAGAGCGTCTATTAAATAAATGGACTATAAAAAAAAAGGTAGATAAAACTACATATTGGATACCTTCACAACCATGAATTTTTTGTATAGACTAGCTATGTACATCTACTCACCCTACTGAGAGCTCCACCATTGTTTTGCAAATAATACTCTCATTTAGTTAAAATTTAATTAACTGCTTTGCTGTAGCACTTGGCTCTGTAACCACTGGAGAAACAGGCATACCAGTTCATCCCCTCTGATCTTTTACATTTCTTTGGTAGTGTAAATGGCACTAGTATAAATATGCACAACAAACAAACAAACAAACAAACAAAAGCATTTTCAATCAAGGAGCAGTAGGCAAGATTCTACAAATACCAAAGAAGAACTCAGACAGTTGTTAGGGACCACATAATGTGATTCCCTACCCAATCCTAATGGCTAATCAAGGAGGCATTTTGAAGGTTCTGGCAGAACTATAACCAGAGCCTTAATTCTTCAGACAATGGTGAATAGAGGAGGAGGAAGTCAGACTCTGTAGGAAGGCTCAGGAGAGTTTTTGTTCATAAAACATTAGTAAAAGCAACTTTCATTCTGGTTGAAATCCCTGAGATCCGCAAACACGGATTTCTGCATCCCTGGAGGCAATTCCACTTCTATTTTGTAATCTTTTATTTTGTTTTGTAATATTTTGTGTTCTTTAAAGAACGTAAGAAAGCAGAGATGAATTCACTATTAGCACTATGATTCTGTCTTTGAAATGCTTTAAGTAATTATATTTTTTACTATTTTGATTAAAACACAGATTTATAAGATCTGACATAATTTTCTTCCAACCTGCCAGTTTTAAAGTTCACTAATCATTGCTGCGATGACATGGTTTAGCAACAGAAAAGTTGATTTCTCCTCTACCTCTCTTAAATGCACTTCAGAAGCATTTTCTGGACAGTTTTTAAAATGGCATGTTTACCTAAAACAAATGTCTTTTTGACATGGTTCTCCAAAGTCAGCATATACCCTGTTATTTTGATCTGTCATGATAAACTGCTCAATTTGTGCACCAACTTGTCCCTTGTACTCACAGCTGAAGTTCACTTGAGAGCTCTGCAGTACATCAGGAAATGATATGTAAATGGTATAGTATTTCCTTAAGATGGTATTGTGCTAATTACCAAACCACTGATGGCAGTGGTGATCTGCCCTAACGATCTGTAGGATCAGAGTTTCATCTTCCATCTCTGTATTTTATTAATTGTCATTGCTTTATTATTGATATCCAAGTGTGCTTTTCAGGGGATATGACAATTACATTCATGGTGAATATTAGCACTAAAAATGCATGCAAAGTGTGAGTTTGGGGTTGGGGTATTTTTACTAACTTGCATGTGGACTTAATTCTTTTTTTCTTGCATATTAAATCAATGAGTAGACCTTGAACTGAAGGCAAAAAAGATTTCCTGAATGAGGCTAGGATGTCTTGGCCTGCTGATCTCAGACGTTTACTCTTTGTCCTGTAGAGAGGAAAAAAAAAACCAAACAACTCCCCAGGCAAGCTATATGATGTGAAAACCATAGCCACTGCAAGGAATGGTATCTTGTGGTAAATTAAGGAAGAGTAGAAGCATAGTAAAATGTGCAGAAGCTCATGATGTTTTCAGAAACATTGACTGCTGTTACGTTTTGTAGTAGCCCTTCTGCACCTGATGATATCCTTCCATGCTAGTGAGAGACAAACAAGAAGGGAGTAGAGGGGATATTTCAAATATCAGTTTTGACACATATATTCTGTACCAGCATGCTGTTTTCTTCCCATATCTTGGACCTGAACCCCATCCCCACTTTTACTCCCATGCTTTCAGCTGACAAAATGCAGATGCAGGGACATGCCTGGCTAGGGACAATCTTTTAAAGCAGAAAGGGGCAGCTGCACATACCTTAGGGCTTAGATTTACATCAACTCCCCCATTTCTTTCTATTTGCTTTTTATTAAGTAGGAGAGAGACTCTTGCAGAGCCTCTAGAAACCTAATCTACAGTTAAAAGTGATCTTTAGTGCAAATTGAAGGTGACCAACAGATGCTCAGATAAGGCAATAAGGGATGCAGTACAAGTATCAAAAGAGTGAGGTTGCCTCCATTAGTGGTTCAACAAAGAGGGAAAATTCTGCCTCTGTGACAAGGGCAAAGAATATAATTAACTCATAGGATTCCTTAGTTTAGTGCCGTATGAAATCCATGGTGGGTTAAAGGTCTGTCCTGAAGCCCTGGGAGGGACAGCTTCTAAGCTAACTGGAATGAACGTCAGCAAATGGAGCAGTAACGCTAGGGAAGGTTACATTATTAATTATATTAAAGAACTCTCTCACAACCGCAGGACATAACAGAGGAAAAAAGAACAGCTCATCCCTCAGACACTGCAGTAAGCAATCACACACAAGCGGGGCTCTTCCTGCTGTGTTGTGAACCCTCCTCCTGCCCGCTGCTCATCCCCTGCATTGGGGAATTTCCTCCCTCAAGCTCGGCGGGAGCCACACGAAGCATCTGGTCACGCAGCATCATCTGGTGACGGAGCCTCTGGCAACAGCAGCAGCAAAACAACGGAGCTTGGCAGCAGAGCAGTCTCTGGGGACTCAGCGAGCCTGGGAGAAGACACTGGCTGGTCAGTAAGAAAAATACGCAGTCACGAGAAGGATATGACAAAATACATTAAATGACTACATATTAATGCTCTGTTTTCCTCATTTTTCAAAAGAAATAAGCAATTCATTGCAAAACAAAATGCAACACCTGACAAATTAAAATCACTTGCCTGCTTGAAAATGTTGTACTTACTACAGCTATCCTTTTACCTGACTGTTTATGACTGAAGAGATAACAAAAAATACAGTATCTTTTCAAAAAGATTTAACACAAATCGTCACAAAACTACTTTCACTGCTCTCTCTCATGTAAGGCAATCCCTTGCAACAGAATGTAAAAAGTGACACATGCTTTACTAAGCCAAGTGTTAAACTCACAGGACCGTCCACAGTACTCGAGGAGTCCCTGAGACTCAGATCTTGGTGATGAAAAATACAGCTCAACAAGAAGAAACATATGCCAGACCAGACTGCCTGTTTTAAGATAGAAGGTTGAAGCTATAAATCAGAAATAAAGCTATATCACAAATGTGTCGTACGAGAAATGGCTGGGGGAACTGGGGGGGTTTAGTCTGGAGAAGAGGAGGCTGAGGGGAGACCTCCTGGCCCTCTGCAACTCCCTGACAGGAGGGCGCAGAGAGAGGGGATGAGTCTCTTGAGCCAAGGACCCAGTGCCAGGACAAGAGGGAATGGCCTCAAGCTGCCCAGGGCAGGGTCAGGCTGGCTCTGAGGAAGGATTTCTTTGCGGAAGGGGCTGTTGGGCATTGGAATGGGCTGCCCAGGGCAGGGGGGGAGTCCCCATCCCTGGACATGTTGAAGAGTCGGGCTGACCCAGCACTGAGGGATCTGGTGGAGTTGGGAACGGTCAGGGGGAGGGTCATGGTTGGACTGGAGGAGCTTCAAGGTCTTTTTCCAAACAAGATGATTCTGTGAAAAATTGGTACAAGCACTTCAAGGGCAGGAGAAGGACTTGATACTACTTTCAGTGAGCTTTTGGTAAAACTTAATTACAATTATCTGTGTGGGGTTTTATGAGAGGACTAAAACCAGGACTTAGGAAATAACAACAGAATAAATTTATAGTCAAGGCAAAATGTTATGATGATACATTTATGGATGCATAGGTGTGGGAACCAGGTAATCATTAAAATAAAATCAGAATGACTGAACACCTAAAAATTCTAGTTAAGATGAACAGAATTTGACAAAATATAAGAGATCTAATAGCCATGAAACAATATTGATATCATAGATATACTTACAAGGCAGAACCTAAGGCAAACCTTGAGTCAACCAGCTACACACAACCATGCTCCAGAACTCACAAAGCCATCAGATATCCTCTACATAAAGGTTTTCTTCAAGGATAGTTTCCATAGGTTGTGTTCAGAATCTCCATCTTGACAATTAATTGATTTTTCTTATCAAATACTAACTATCTTCCTTGAAGCAGTAATGGAAAAAGAGGTCTCCTCCTTCTGAATTGGTCTAGTTCTTGCCCCATGAGATAAAGCTGCTGCTTCAGTTTTAAATTTTTTGGATCTTCCTACTCTGTTTGCCACACCTCTTCTACTACTTACTGGATGGAAGATGGAAATAACAACAGTCTTTAGGTTCAGTGTTCTCAAACGACCTCTGGATCACAGATTTTTAATCAGTCATGTCTGTTAGTTTTGGTTCTCTTCTAGGAAGCTCTGAGCAACAGCAGACACACCAGAGCTACTGACATACAGACTCAGCAGGAAAGTATTTCACCTGACCATGCTCAGAAAATTAACTGACAAGACACCTTGAAGTGCTAAGGCTTGGACAACCAGTCCAAGCCAGAGTTGACCTATAGATGAATCCTGTATATTTTATAGCTGATAACCATTGTGCTAACATGTATTATACTGTTATAACCAACTACCTATTCTGATGTAAAAGGTGGAAGTGTTGAAGCCTAAGCAACAGGCCCTGAGCCAAAGCTGCTAACTCAATATGTAGTCATTAGTAAGATATGCATAGAAGATGTAGCTTAAACATCATAAAACATGTCTATCTTGGATATATCCTTATCTTTCTTTGTGTGTGGGCAAGATAACAGGGCCACAGAGACAGTTGTCTGGCCTTGGGACCTGATGTGTGACCTTGCTCATAAATCAACTAGATTTACTCGATCAACTCCCTGAGCTTCTCCCCTGAGCCCTGGCCATGCTCTGGGGGGATCTAATGTTAGAGTGAAACCAGATATTTCCGCTTAAAACAAAGGTGCCAGCTCTTCTGGCTTGCTGATTTTGGGGTCTATAAGGCTGGACCCGCTCACAGCGACTCTGGATGCCTCAGCTGCAGGCGGAGGCACCGTGTAGGATTTCCCACTGCCCGGGCCAGGCTCTGCCAACCCCCGTGTAACTGGGGCTGCCCAGCGCTGCGGGGCTGGGGGGTGGTAAAGTCTGTGAGTGGGGATGGATCTTTCTGAATCACTGTTCTCTCTCTCTCAGGTAGTAATGACTGGATGTGTTACCCTGTATTTTCCTATTTGTTTAAGTGCACTATTCTGTCTTTTCTTACTGTAGGTTTTCTGTATTATTCTGTTACATTATTTAGTTATTTCCAGTAAAATACACCTGCTCTTTTCACTCTGGTGTCTGAGTTTAATTAGTATTCCTAATCAGCAAAACACACCTAAAGTATTTTAATGCCTGTCCCTTTTCTTCCTCAGGATGGCCTAAAGGTTCTTCTAGACATGCAGTAACCTGTGTCTGGACAAATGTTCATGCCACCGTTGCAAATCTTCCACAAGTATTTGACCTCACCATCAGTAGTCCTATACACTAATTCTTATTAAGGGCTCAGGAATTGAATGTACTTCCCGTCTCTACTCCAGAACATATATGAGCTGAAGCTAACAGGGGGGGAAAAGTAAGATTGAAAAGGTGAATTTATTCTAACACATCAAATTCACATGGCCTGTTAGCCAAAGATTGAAAGGAAGGACGGGGAAATGTTTCATAATGTGGAAAATATATATAATCTATCCATATATATATAACATGGAATATTATGCAATATATATAATATATATATTTCCATATATACACAGAAGATATTTCATAGATAGATAGATAGATAGATAGATATGTGGAATACAAAACACTTTTGAGGGAGAAAATTGGAAGTGTGTGTCCAGACTCACTATGCAAAGGAATCCAATATCTTTAACCTATTATTTACATAGCAGGATGCTGATGGTATTTTTCCTTTCCATCCCTTTGGCACCAAGTGAATTTCGTCCAGCATATAGTATTTTTCATAAGCAATGTGATTGCCACACAGGTTCCTGAAGTGTGATACAAATACCATTAGTGGCACAAAGACATCTTAGAGGTGCTACAAAACTTCATACAGCCCGGGAACCTGCTGCTGCTCCCACTCCTGTCGCTGCTACTAATGTTTATAGCCTGACAAGAAACCTGATCATCTGTGGGCTTTAGTACCCTCATGTATGTATTGTTTCCAAGTCTGGAATCTTAGATTCATTCTTTGAATTTACCAAGTAGTGCTGTTCCAATATATTGATAGCTGGAAAGTCTCTCCCAGATGCCATTTTAATGATACTTGCCAGCAGGCGTCCTTCATGAAGACATAAATCAGAAATGAAATGAGGGGCAGCACCGTTAGAAAGAACTGGACTTGGGAGCATTTCATAGCTTTTGTAAGAAAGAACCTAGAATCAAAACCCAGCTAGTTTCTGAAAACCTGTAAATCATTAGGAAAGCTCTAACCCTAGTTTTCAAATCAATCACACACAAAATTATATATGTTTTATATATACACAAACTCACATATATTTTTGTATACACACATATATATACACACAAAAAAATGTATATTAAAATGTTATTGCTATACAGACACTTTGCTAAATGCTGCTATAAAACATTTTTCTTTGGTCAAAATAATGCCTTTCAGGACCTGGTTCTGAGTTAGTGTGCAGGGTTTACTTGGAAAAGAGTTAATTTTCTTCATAGTAGCTGATACAGTGCAGTGCTTCAGGCTCACGAGGAAAACAGCATTGGCAACACAACCATGTTGCAGCTGACCAAAGAGAGGCCCCATGCTGTGTAGCATCAAGTTCAGCAAGAAAGCTGGGGGGTGCTGTTTTTTCCAAGGTTGCTTGAGGGCCGAGTGGGCATCAGTCTGTTGATGGTGAGCAATTGCTTGTGCATCCCTTGGGGTTTTTCCCTTGTTTTTCCCCCCCTCCACTTATTAAACCACCTGCATTTCAACCCACAAGGTTTTGTGGTTTTTTCCTCACTTTTGCCCTTCTGATCTTCTCCCCCATCCCACAGGGGGAAGCAAGCAGCTGGTGGGGGCTCACCTGCTCATCGGGGTCAGCCAACCACTGCTCAGTAAGGACAACACGAGCCAGCGACGTAATGCATCCTCTGCATGTAAGGTAATGCTGCTGTTTCAGCATTCTCCACACCTGCAGCCCAAGAAAGTGAGAAAATTAAAGGATATCTTGTGGTCTGACTCTGTCACAAATCGAATGCTCCTAAAATTGTTACTGATCTATTTCCAGTACACACCACTGCTGAAAAACTTTTGTTTAGCATTGCACTGGCCACCTGAATAAACTTTCTCTTACCAAACGTATCACAGTAAACATTTTAGGACATGGATCCAGGTTGCTCAAGGTTATTTTTTCATCCTGTACCTTTTCCTGTTGTGTGTGTACCTCTGACCCACTGACACAGGAATGGGAAGAAACTTACGGATTCTCAAGTCCTGCTGCTTGCTGTGGAGGAACAGACCTGGCACATGGCTTTATTCTATCAAGGTCTATCTTAAACTGAGGTAAGGGGCTGGTCCTCACTGTGGCCATCGTGAATCCTGCCTTGTTTGATGGCTCTTCATGCCTTGTTCGGGTAGAAAATATTCAAACAGGAAGAGAAATATATTTAACCCTTTCAATCATATAGGGGGGTTTTATGTTTGTTTTTTTCCTTCTTCTTTCCTTCTTTTTCTTCTTTTTGTTACCAGGACTCTGCTCTTGTGATAACTAGAAAATTCCATGGATGCTTGGCTGGTTTCTCTCTCTCTTTTCGTGTGCAGTGTTGGTACCAGCTTAAGTAACTGCGCTCCTTCTCCATTTCTTACATGAGACACTACTACTAACACACCCTAAAAGATACGCCTTTTTTTCCCCAAAAACATTGCATTTTTGACTCTGTTCAGTTTATGACTCATTACAAACCAGTTTCTCCTGTGCTGCTGTTCCCTAGTTAGCTTTCCCACCTTGTATTTACCCGTTTGACTTCTTTTTATGTGCGCTACCTTGAATTCTCTTTCCTAAATTTCCTCTTTTTGACTGAGGATAATCCCCCCGGTTTATCACGCTGCTTTTCAAAACCGGGTCCCTTCCCTCCAGGCTCTTTCCAACCCTTCCGGCCTTGGCTCCCCCCGAGGGGGCGGCCCCGGCGCGGGCCCCACCGCGCTCT
>NW_020799118.1:17161617-17190884 GCF_003259725.1 Athene cunicularia | reverse complement strand
GGCCTGCGGGCGGGCTGGGCTGGGCCGGGCCGGGCCCGGAGGTGACGGGTGGGCTGAGGCGGCTCCTCTCTGCCCCGCAGCCTCCTTCAGGTTCGTGGTGCTCCTCTTCAACTGCCTCCTCACCTTCGGCTCCTACTTCTGCTTCGACATCCCCAGCGTCCTGCAGGAGCAGTTCCAGGGGGTGAGTGCGGGGCGTCGGGCTGCAGCCTGGCAGCGGGGTGGGCAAAAAAAGGCAGAACCAGAAAAACCGAGAGTTTGCTCACCGGTGGAGTTTCAAAACCTTTTCTTACGGTGTTGGAATAGGAGTCATACTCCAGGGTCGTCCGTTCGGGATGCACAGGGTGAGGGGATATTGCCGGTGTGTTTGCTGTGAAGAAGATGCACGAACCCGAGGCAGTGACAGAATGGGTTGGGTTGGACGGGACCTTAAAGATCACCTAGTCCCAACCCCCTGCCCCGGCCAGGGACACCTTCCACTAGCCCAGGTTGCCCAGAGCCCCGTCCAACCCTTGAACCCTTTCAGGGAGGGAACCGCCACCTTAGAGCGGCCTCCCAGTACTCAAAGGGGCCACAGGACAGGGGGGAGGGACTCTTGATCAGGGGGTGTAGGGACAGGACAAGGGGTAACAGTTTTAAACTGGCAGAGGGTAGATTTAGATGAGATGTAAGGAAGAAATTCTTCCCTGTGAGGGTGGTGAGGCCCTGGCACAGGTTGCCCAGAGAAGCTGTGGCTGCCCCTTCCCTGGAAGGGTTCAAGGCCAGGTTGGATGGAGCTTTGGGCAACCTGGGCTGGTGGAAGGTGTCCCTGCCTGGGGCAGGGGTTTGCACTAAATGGTCTTTAAGGTCCCTTCCAACACAAACCAGTCTGTGATTCTGTCATTCTATGATTAGTCCCACACTGGACTGGAAGCCTAGGGATGTAGTATATAGGAGACTAGAAAAGACTTTCTGAGCCTTCAGATACCTCCTGATACTGCAAGTATCCCATAATATGTTTGCTAGCCCAGAGCTGTGCAGGGAGATCACAGGAGAACTGTCATATAAAAACTAGCTGTATTCTCAAATACCACAAAATGTTGTTGTTCAGGGTTCAGACTGATATCCCAGTTATTTCTGGGATTTTTCCAGAAATGCCGAAGTCTCAAAGTTCTTACCTGAATTCCTGACAAATTCTTACTTGACTCATTTATCTGTCATTATTTCATTTCTTTCACCTCTTTTGAGAGGTGATTTTACTCACGTGTGCCATCTGCTGGTAGATTAGTACGTGCAGGCTGAGTCGCAGTTCTCGGTGCTTCAATAGCAAGGGCAGAAATCCCTATTAGCTTGCATCTAACTTTGGGGGGTTTTTTAAATGCATTTAATCTGTATCATTCAGTGATCTCCAGGCTAAATTGGGTGCAGTTTGCCATTGCAAACAGGACTAAAAAGAAAAAAAAGTCAGTATTTATTCCTTGAACCTCCACAACTTCATAGGTCTGTGGGAGAAGAATCGTTTATTTATGGAGTAAAGGAAAGATTCTGTCATATTTTGTTGCCTAGGTAACTTTATAGGGTAGTGAAGCCAAGCCATATTTTTCAGTTAGGTACTGTGCAAACCATGTTTTTATCTGTTGACACTCCCATCATATTTTTACTCTGGTGAATTTAGTCTCTACCTGCCTCACACAAGTGGTACAGAGGTAGTCAGAGCATCTAAGCTTGCAGTGAAAGCACTTTGTTCTAGAGAACTGTTTCCCTGCAGCCTCAGACATTTCCCTACAGCAGATTTGACAGGTTTGCAAATATGATGGCTATATAAAAAACGTGGTAAAAATCACACTTTTCTTATGCCTAATGGTGTGGAAAACTTAGCGTCCATTTCCTAATGTAGGTACATTTTTAGTAGCTGGAAGATCAAGGGTTTCTTCCTGATCATATGGAGTTGAGGAGATGCTGCTTTTCAGTGACTAAAATGATGTTATTAAATCAAGCTAGGACTACCAGTTTCCTACTGTTCAGCAAATACTTTATTAGCTGTGAATTAATACGGACTACTACTAAGTTTCATATTTACAAACTGCTTAAAACGTTATAGTATGTAATGAACAGTCAGATCAAACTAAACTATAGGTAAGAAACTAAGGGATTAGATAAACCTTCTGGTGCACTCTCCTGGGTTTTCTTTTGGACTGAAATGTGTATAAAAGTGCTGAGCTCCTGCCGCTGCTGCTGCAGAAGGGGAAAGGGGAGATGGGACATGCTGATGGCCAGTCACTTCTCATTTGACAAGGGCTGTCTTCCTGGGAGAAGACCCAAGTCCAACAATTCCTGGTCATGGAAGTGGGAACAGAGTAGGAGAAATAGGCATCTAGTAAGCAAGAAATTAACTTCATTTTTAAAGGGATGTGTGGGGTTTCATCTGTGTCTGCTGCCTGACACAGGCTCTGTGACTTCTTGTGCAGAACTTGACCTGCCCCAATGGAACCCATCATAACAGCACTGGGCACGACAGCCTGCGGGGCTGCGTCGAGGGCTTGGGAATGACACCTGCACAGTACAATTTGCTGTACGCCATCTACGCGTGGACGTAAGTTGCTTCTCTTGCTTTAGTGGGGTGTGGTAGTTTGCTAGTTGCTTCCCAGCAGCAAGGCACAAATGTTACTGTTCTTGTTTTCTCCTAGAAATGCAGTAGTGGTTATTCTGGCTGGATTCCTGATTGATAAACTAGGAAATCGCTGTAAGTTCTGAGGACTGATTTGTTTGTTCTTGTAGTGAAGTGGGATTTCAGGATGTTCTTTCAGTGCAAGGGGACGGTCAAAGTTTCAGTGTGTGATGCTTAGTTGAGCAGCTCCACGAAGGCAACTGAGACGTTTTCATCCTTTGACCACTGACTTACTTGAATTTACAGGGCAATGCAGTAACCTGCTTTCCTCTGGCAGGCACATAACAGGGAATAGCGTTATCTGGTTTTGATCAGACAAAACAGTGTTCTGTTCTCTGCTCTGATGTTTGTTCTGGCGTGTGCCATAGTCTAAGACCCAGCAGTGCCAGCAAATGAAGATAAGCTCTGTCTCTAAAGGTAAACATCTTACAGATGAGGAGACAGAGGCACACAGAAGGGGATTTCTTGTTCTAGGCCACAGTCTGCAATGGAGCTCAGGACAGGAACAGGGACTCTATACAGACTTCAGAGTCCTCTATCTGACTTATTCTGCCTCTCTAACATTGATAATAAATATACAATTATAATAAAATCATAACAATGGTAATAAAATCATCATTATTTTGAGGATTTCCAAGTCATTTCATAAAGAGACCAGTTTTTACAAAATTAAAATGAGGGTAAACTGATGGGAGTTTACAGGTTTACTGGTGTGATTTGAGGTTGCACTTTTGCTTTTTGACAAAGAATGCTTTTGTCCTGATCTTAGCATGTCTGTTGAGGTTTGTGTATTTTTTTTCTCCCTAGTTGGTGTCTTTGTTTTCTCTCTTATGACTGTGCTGGGATCATCAGTCTTTGCTCTCGGCTCACATTTCAAGGGGTCGCCATACCTACTACCAATGATGCTAACAGGAAGACTGCTCTTTGGCTCTGGGAATGGGTCACTTACTAGTAAGGAATTCACATTCTTAATTATGCCGTACTAGAGGGTCATGATACATTCTTAATTTGTCACCTAGACCCTTGTCCTACCAGTCAGCTTCACCTGCTTTGCACCAGGAACCTACGTTGCTAAGAGAAGAATACTGCCCCTTGAAGGGTTGCATGGATTTAATCTGTGCTGAAACATTTAAAACTCTTTCCCTCCAACAAATTTATCCTTTGCCCAGGAGTGGGGACTGACATGTGATTGCTATGCCTTTGGGGGTATATTTGCTTGCTTTATGTGGGGAATTACGTTCACCTCCCATGTCTCAGTATGATTTAGTATGTTTTAAAATGGACTGTGAAGCCGGTACTACCTCCTCTTGGGATGCATGGAGGTCTCTTACCCCAGCTCAGGTACTCTAGCTTGAGAGGCTGTGCTTGCTGCTTCTATGCAATGCCCTTGGCCACAAGGATTTTTGTCTCCTCCAAGTTGTGCAGAATCGTATCACAGCCTTCTGGTTCAGGGGGAAGGAACTGGCACTGGCATTTGGACTGACTCTGTCTTTCTCACGTCTTGGGAGTGTTCTCAACTTCTTCTTCACCCAGCAGTTTGAGGCAAAATTTGGAATGCAGTGGACACTTTGGGGAGGTGAGTTGCATTGGCGCTTTGGCCTTTTGTTTTCTAAACCTGAGGGTAGCCTGTTTTGTCCAGTTATGAAAAGTACCTGAAAAAGTGAAGGTAGCAGGAGGAGGCACATTATTTTCCAGGTTTTCCTGTTGCTTTCTATATTCAGTGGAGTTGTGTTTTCTTCACTGATTCCTGAAAACCCTCTCTAAAGCTGTACTGTCAGCTTGGCAGTTTTGTCTGCAGTTTTCTTGAGATATTTTAAGATAGAATCATAGAATCACAGAATGGGTTGGAAGGGACCTTAAAGATCATCTACTTCCAGCCCCCTGCCATGGTCAGGGACACCTTCCACTAGCCCAGGTTGCCCAAAGCTCTGTCCAACCTGGCCATGAACCCTTCCAGGGAGGGGGCAGCCACAGCTTCTCTGGGCAACTTGTGCCAGGGCCTCACCTCCCTCACAGGGAAGAATCTTTCTTAATACCTAATCTGAATCTGTCCTCTGCCAGTTTAAAAATGTTACCCCTTGTCCTGTCCCTCCCCCCTTTCCTGTAGCCCCTTTAAGTGCTGGGAGGCTGCTCTAAGGTCTCCCTGGAGCCTTCTTTTCTCCAGCTGAACCCCCAACTCTCTCAGCCTGTCCTCACAGGGGGTGCTCCAGCCCCTGATCATCTTTGTGGTCTCCTCTGGCTCCACTTGAGCAGTTCTGTGTCCTTCTGATGTTGGTGACCCCAGAGCTGGACCCAGCACTGCAGGGGGGCTCTCAGGAGCGTGGAGCAGAGGGGGAGAATCCCCTCCCTTGCCCTGCTGCCCACGCTGCTCTGGGTGCAGCCCAGCACACGGTTGGCTTTCTGGGCTGTGAGCGCACATTGCTGGCTCATTTCCATCCACTAACACCCCCAAGTCCTTCTCCTTGGGGTTGCTCTCCATCCACTCCTCACCCAGCCTGGATTTGTGCTTGGGATTGCCCTGACCCGTGGGCAGGACCTTGCCCTTGGCCTTGTTGATCTCCATGAGGTTTGCATGTCCCACCTCTCCAGCCTGTCCAGGTCCCTCTGGATGGCACATCCCTTCCCTCCAGTGTGTGACTGCACCACAATGCTCAGTGTTGTCAGTGAATTTGCTGAGGTGCCTCGATCCCACTGTCCATGTTGCCAGCAAAGATGTTAAATAACGCTGGTCCTAGTACCAGCCCCTGAGGCCATCGCTCTTCAGTCATAGGTAGTCAGTACTTAATGTAGGTTTAATCCCATGGAACAGAAACTTCAGAGTGAAACAAAAGAGGAATCTGACGTGTTTGTTCTTCCATATTTTAGCTAGCGGAACATGCTGGTTCTGTAGTAGTATCGGTATTGGTCTCAGCATAAGATGTCTTGCACATGGACTGGTCAAAACTGTAGGTATAAATTGCTATGAGAAGCAGAATCTGAATTACATGTTTCCTAGTGTGAATCTGTTCTAGGGCTCATATTTTTAAAGATTTGAATTTCTGTCCTCTCTTCAGTGCAGTGAGATGATCATGGTGTGTTACATCCCATCTGACACTATTAGTTTCATGCTCAGGCAGCATTTGCAAGCACAGCACCACTTCAGTAGTCTGTGAATGGATAAATACATCATACAAAGTGTGTGTCCATCACAGAGACTGTTTTGGCTCTTTAGAAAATAAAACAGGTACAGATTTCTTTCAGAAAGAAGGAAGTCTGCAGCAGATGCTCATTGCCAAATTTGCTTCTGGCATATCCAGCATAATCTGACTCACTTCTGTGGAGCTGAGTGTGCCAACAGGTCAGATTGCTGTAGTGACTGCATTAGGTCACATAAATGAAGAGGTGTAACTTGGCTTCCAGTACCAGCCTGTGTGTCGTACCTCTCCTCCTCAGGGGACCATGGCAGTGTCTTAATGTCCGGCTTGTTTTAACCCTGGGTTTGTTAGGCGCAGGCCTGCTGCAGTTTAGAAGGCATTCTGCCCATAGGCCAACAAAGCAGCTTTCTTTGGAGACCAGTCGGGCTTAGCTTCACTGGCACTGGAAGCTTCGTGGGCAAAGAGCTCACGGACTCTGTCCCACTGTATGGCTGAAGTAAGGGAGACCCTTAAACGTTAAAAGAAGCCAGGAGTAGGAGCCACAGAGAATTCTGCATATTACATGTTTTGTCATTCAGCTCTCTCCACACTGAGGAATTATAACACCTCTTGTCTTTTCCAGGTACTCTGCTCTGTGTGCTTGGTTTTGTTTCAGCCCTCACAGTCAGTGTACTAGATAAAGTGGGCATGAAGCAACTGGGCTTGGATGGGGTTATCCAGCAAGAATCCAAAAAAGTGGTATGTGGTGTGCAGACAGCTTTTCCATCTCGGCCTCTGGGGGCCTGGGGTGCATGAGCACGGCTTTTGCAGTCAGGGAAGGCTGCACTAGTAAGATCTGGTCCTGGCCAGAAGATGGCATTAACACCCCTGGTTAAATCTTGCAGAGCAATTCTTCAGGTCCATCTGAGGATATTGCATCTGCAAGCCACCAGACAAGTGTAAATTTTCTGTTTATGTATTTACAGCCTTTCAGAGAGCCGAGTTAGCACTCTGAATGGCATTACTTGTTTGAGCCAGTTACTTCTTGACTGTACATGGCTCAGAGGTGGATTCTGTGCATAAAACGAGCCAGTAGCCTCTCTCTGGGATGGCTCTCTGGCTCACAGGATCTGTCATTGATAGAAAATAGCTAATCTGGTCAGTACTGAAGTTTTTTTTTGCCAGCCCTTATCTTGCATTCCTCCTTGCATCCTTCTGTTTAGGAGCAAGCATTATAGGCAAGAGGTTGCAATTTTTATGGCACTTAAATCTATTAGACAGCTTCCTTCTCTCATGACAGTATTCTTAATGGTTTCTCAATCTCAGTGTTGTGATTCCTGTTTATATTGTGTCTTTCCACTGTGTTTCAGTTAAGGCTTTGCAGTAGGCTCTTAAGAGGTTACTTAGAATAGTCTCTTGCAGCCATAACCTTTACAGAAATAAGATGAAAGCTTTTTTGTTTTCTTTGCTGAATAGCGTTAAAGAAGGAATGCTTTGAAGTCAGCACATGCCAAATTTTGCATAGAGGTACATGAGCTACCTTTCAATTCTCTTTTACCTGCTGTTACTTAAATTTCTTGCGACCTTCAATGGCTTGCAGGAAGTGACATTAATGTGAAGTTGAAGACTATTTCCTGGTGAGTGAGGGCACATTTTATCTTTGCAGCGGATTCAGGACATCCAGCGACTTCCCCTTCGCTACTGGCTCCTGGTCCTCACCATCATGTTCTTCTACAATGGAGTCTTCCCCTTTGTGGCAGACGCCAGGTATTGCTCTATGGCTGTAGTCCCCCTGCCTGATACAAGCCTATCAGAGCCTTGCAGACCCTTCATTTGTAGTTTACAGGGTAATACGCTTGTTCCTTCCACTTGTGAAACACAGAGAAAGATGTCTGTAATACCTAGTTAAAGATATGAGGGTTCTTTGACCTTTCTTTCCCTTCAGAGATGAGGGAGGCTTCTGAAGGAAAGCAAAAATAACTTAAAGGGAAATAATTAATCCAATATTTAAAGCTTGGAACATGGGGGATCAGAAGGATTTGGGAGAAGGGGAAGAAATACTTTACATAAAAAATAGCCCATAGACATTCTACCTTTGTGATAGTCCAACAAAGTGGCTGTCTTCTGAGCTGGGTGGGGCATGAGCTTCACAGGCCCGGGGCAGTTCTGTCCTGCAGCTCCTGCATGTTGTCTGCTGTGTAGGGAACAAAGCTAAGCCTGCGTCAGCTTGAGGAAGCGTCTGCATCCCAGTGCAAGGCTTGCAGACTTCCTTTTTTATGCCTTCATTTGCTTAAAACAAGGAAGCAACCTGCCCAACTGAATTGGGACTCCTGCTTATGTCCTGTAGATCTGCCACAGACTCATAATTTTGCTGCTTTTTTCCTGTTTGTTGATAATGCAGCTTCTATCACCAAATGAATATGAACTTTTATATTAGCAAAGGCCTGCAGTGAAAAAGAAAATTATTTTGATAGTATTTCATTAGTGATATATGGTAACACACTGTGAAATCAGGCGTGAAGAAATGTCATCAACATTGTCATAACAAATGTAGAAGTGACCTCTTATTAGGAAAATACAGACATTCAAGATGGCAAGTATCATCAAGGCCCCGATGAGATGGGCTTTCTATCAGTTGCCCTCTCATTTTAACTGAAAACGGTCTCTATTGATCACACAGAATCCTCATTTCTGCAGTTCTGCCTCCCTGCAGATTTTTTTTTTTCTCCCTGTGGAACAAAAGTTCAGGCACTAAGAGTCATGTTTCATACATCTTTTCTGGCAAAAATTGCTTCCCAGTTTGAAAAACAAGGGTGCCAAGGCCACTGCTCTTTGGCAAACGCTGTTGCAGTAAATCTTCAGGAACAGTGTCTTGTTTCGTACTTTGCTGTCAGCACAAGCTACAAAGATCTGTTATTACTAATGGTAAGTAGCCATGCAAGTAGGCAAACCGGGTTTAAATAACTACAAGATCTCTAAATAAACTAGTCTTTCTAAGCTGTTATGACTGTATGACTGTAAATTCTGTGAAGGATTTGAGTAAGTTTTAATGCCCTTTGTGTGTGTCCCTAAGAAAGGTGAAAGGCTGACTTCTGACAGTGGAAACAAAACTTGGTTTGCATGTTTTCTGCTTTCACTAGGTCTTCTTAAAGATGCCAGGGAGGAATTCCTAGTACTTTTGAAATACAGTTGTTCAATTTAAATGCTGGTCTATGCTGATGGATTATTTAAAAATATTTTTCCTGTCCCTCAGCGTTCTCACCCTTGGATTGATAATGCTTTCTGCCCTTTCAAAGAGAATGTAAAAAATCAATCCATGTGTTTTGGACAGGTGACAGCAAACTGCTGCTTGTGAGCTGTTCTGATGTAACTGAGCATATGCCCAACTTCAACCTGCAGTTTTATAATGCACTTGCAGAAGCATTGTGAAAGTGGCCATTTAAGCTACCAGCTTCTCTATGGTGTGCACCAATTAAAAAAAAACCCAAAACAAACAATAAAGGCTTGGTTACAGGTCCTCTCATTAAAACCTGTCCTCTCCATATGCTTGTGCTCAGACTAACTTTCTGTCAAAATAACCAGATCAAGAATCCTAATTATGTAATTTTTCCCCTCTTCATTTTATTTTTAGCAAGTTTATCCAGGATAAATATTCTGGTTACAGTCAGCAGGCAGCCGCTTATATTGCTGGGGCAGTGTACGACAGCTCCCTTGTTCTCTCTGCAGCAGCTGGCATATTAATTGTGAGTACCCAAAAGCAAAGCGTTTGCTGATTACTTTTTAATAATTTTTTTGAAATATTTTTGTAACAACCCCCTCAACCAGAATTTAGCCTGTTTCTGAATAAGCAGTCTTTTAATTACTTGCAAACTGCAAGATGCACGAGTCTGAATTAAATTATAAGAAATAACATTAACCTGTTTTTCCCCTATGTCCCTTGATTGTGCTGTGGTAGTGTCAGACCATGGCGAATGGCTGTATGTTTTGAGAAACCTGAGACTGGAACAGAAGGGATCACAGTAAGCTTTGCAAGTAGATGGGAAAGGACAACCTGCAAGTAATCAGTCCCTGTTTTCTCAAACTCTTCCCTTCCTTATTTCTATAATTGTCAGGGCATAATGGTGTGTTTCCCTGCTCCGCCCTTTATTAAAGCCTGCCGTTGTACATGAGTGCTGGACACTGATTCCCTGACAGAGGGTTCAGTCTCCATTCAGAAGTACACAAGAGGAACTAGTAATGGCAATAGCAACAACTAGGACACGCCACTGGGGGCAACCCACTCTGTGTGGCCACTCCTGTCCCCAGGACCTGTGGGGATCCCTTGTAAGAGGCCGCCTGTTTGCTTGTTTGTTTCCTTTGCCAGGACTACGTTGGACTGAGGGGTGTCTTTGCTGTTGGCTGTGCTGCGCTGACTCTGCCTGTCTTCGCTCTCCTGGCGTTTACGTTTGTGCCCCCGTTAGTCTCTACCATCTGGTTGGGGATTACTTACTCCTTTGCTGCCGTAAGTTCACAGCACCACTGCTGTAGCTGAGTGTTCTGTGGCTGTGCTCCCACACCCCAGGTAGCACATCTCCCTGCCCCGTGTCCTGGTGAGCAGGTTTAGCAGCCACAGCCTAACCCCAGGCTTCAACCCCAATCCTGAAGAGTTTGGTTACTAACAAATAACCCCAAAGAATCAATATGGAGCAAAATGAAAAGCAGAGTAAGGGACCATTTGATACAGAGTGAAGCATTAATCTGTGCTTTTCTTAGTGCTTTTTTACCTTGAATGTAACACCTGAATCTCCATGAGTTTTATCAGCTAAATCATCAGGTCTAACTCCCCATCAGGTTATTCCTGTTTCAGATAACCTGTGTTGTCTGTGCTGTCTCAAAGCTGCTTGAAAAGGATAGGGAACAGTCTGGAACCAGCCAATACACTGGGAGGGATAAGTAACAGATTTTTTTAAGAGAAAGCATAAATGTATATTTAATGCGAATTTCTTTTTAAACCAATGACCTTCTCCTATCCTTTAAATATGGCTTTGAGTTAATTCCTCTTTTCCTTACTCCTGCCAGGCTAGTATGTGGCCATCCATACCTCTCGTGGTCCCCCAAGCAACTTTAGGGACAGCCATGGGGCTTGCAACTTCTGTGCAGATGGTTGGAGTTGGCCTTTCGAATCTGGTTGTTGGACACGTCCTAGGAACAAAGTCCAGGTGAGAGTGCTTTTCCTTTTTTTCAAGCAGAGACACCAGCAGTGCTTTAGGGGAACAGTGTGAACAGAAATCAGTGCCTGCAACTTGATGCTGCAAGGAACTATAGAGGTGCGTTAAATATCTGCAAGTGACTAGTTACTCTATTCTCTTTTGGCCTTTTCTAGTGAATTAAAGATCCCCCTGTGGCGCTGGCAACAGATGATGATCTTTATGTTGGCAAACACTGTTGCCTGCATTGTTGCCTCTGTTAGCCTCAATATTGTGGACAAGAAACAGGTGAGTGTGCTGAAGGGTGCAGAATAGCTTTGCATCAGCCAGCCACTGTCACTGACGGAGTAGCTGTTGGGTGTGTATACAAGTAATTCCCCGATGTAAAAATGGGTTAAAAATGTGTTAAGAGAACTGTCTGTTAAAATGTCGATGCAGCGTGTAGTGTCTGACCTGGTACGGAGCTGCTGGCAGCTATATGTTTTTGCAAGAGGGCGAGGGGAAGGGCAGGACGCCATGGCAGCAGTACCTGTGTGCAGCGGGAACAGGCTCCTGGTCACTGAAGGCTTCTCTGATCGGGCAGGGCGCGACGCTGAACGGCACCAGGAAGGGAGCAGCGCTGGAGCGGGGGGACGGGAGCCCTGCAGAGGCGGCGCCGCTCCTCCGGGGTGAAACGGGAAACGGCGGCAGCTGAATCTCTGGAGCATGAGAGCAGTGCTGGCGGCCAGACACGGCACTGATCCTTCTGTTCAGCGGGGGATTTTTAACCTCTTTCAAACATCTTTAAAGGGAATTTTGAAGGGGACTGTCTATGGAAAAGGAATGTCCACACTTTCTTATTCCTGGCACACAGGTGTAGTGTCTGCTGGATGGCTCTCGGGCGTTCTCCTCTGTGCAGAACCCTGCATGGGGCATTTCAGTAGCTACACTACAGTAAGTGAAACCAACTGTGCTGCGGCTTCTTCACAAGCCGCCGGGCAGCTGCTTTTCTGTCCTGCCTCCAAACCGCGCCCCCCAGGTGTGCCTGCCCGGCCCACCACTGTCCTTGGCATGAGAACCCTGTACATCAGCACTTGCCGACCCACATGCCTTGGCAGGCCTCCCCTTGCAGTTACTGCTCTGGATTAGCACCCATCTGCCACAAATGACATACCCATGCAAGTGACACCACCGGTATTCTTTAGGCAGGAGACTGAATTAATCAAGTTGATTACCTTTTGCACACTAGCCTAGCTTAATTGCTTATTACTTTACTAGAAATGCTTCTGTAAGCCATTTCCTTCAAAAGCATAAAAGGTTTTGATCTGAAATTCTGTCCTTTAACCAAGGGTGCTCTTACCAATGCTAGAGGCTTCTTTGACTCAGCCAACTGCCCTTCTCACTATGCAAAATGCTCACGAACACTCCCACAGTGTTTACAAAAGCACAAAGGATGCTTTAAGAATGAGGTAAACTTTAACACAGCCAAGTACAAGAAATGCTGAAGTAAATGACTTATGTAAATTATTACAAATTCTAAAGAGAAAGAGCAGCTCTGCTCAAGTTGCATTTAATATAAACACTAGTAGGTTGAAAGCAATTTAGGCACTGACAGCATCCACTAAAGTCACATTTTAAACAGATATCACAGAAGACAAATCCACGCATCAAAGCAAAGTCTGATTTGCTGAGAGCGTGAGGTCGTCTGAGTTTGTAGTTACACTGTAAATTCATTTCACCCCACAGACCAAGTGTTTCCCTGTTGGAGTCTGGTACGTAGAAATTGGTGGGTGGGGTGGTAAGTCACAGAATGCAAGATCAGAGACTCCTTTAGTTTGGTGGTAACCTCCTGAGATATCTAGTCTGGCACCCCCTGCTCAAGCAGGATCAGCCAGAGCAGATTGTCCAGGACCACGTCCAGTCTGAGTTGGAGCGTCTCCACAGACTCTACAACCTCTCTGGGCAACCTGTGCCAGCGTTCGACCACCCTCTCAGTAAAAAAGTGCTTCTTGGTGTTCAGGAGGAATTTGTGTGGTTTAATTTGTGCCCATTGCCTTTTGTCCAGAGAAGAGTCTGGCTCCCTCATCCTCGCTCCTGCCCAGCAGGTACTGAAACACGCTGGTAGGATCTCCCGGAGCCTTCTCCAGGCTGAACAGCCCCAGATCTCTCTCAGCTTCTCCTCTTATGAAAGATGCTCCAGTTCATTGCCCCCCTTTGTGGCCTCTTGCTGCACACCCTCCCTGAGTCACCTTGCTTGTACTAGGGAGCCCAAAATGACTCAGTACTCCATGTGAGGCCTCACCAGCGTATTGTCAGCTGCTAAATCAGACTCCTGCTGCTCTGTGGCTTCAAGTACCCTCCTCAGCCTACAGCCACTGTACCGAAATCCTGCACTTGCATTTTTTTTGTAGTGAAAAAATCCCATGGCAAGTATTCAAATGTGATTATGAAAAACCACATGCAGCAGTACTATATACTTCTGTTGGAGGCTTGCATACGGAAGAAAGCATGATGACAAGTATTCAGTGGCTGATTTTTTTGTGTTAATACCACCAACACCTGGCTTAAAGCAGTGACTTCAGCCTGGCTGGCAGGAAGTCATCAGCTCTTTGTTTACCATGGTGCAGCTCAGCTCCATGGTGTTGGGCCTGTGACGATTGCTGGGACACATACTGGAAGTCCTGTCCTTGCTGCTTCATGGAAGAAGCTCAAAAGCCTGTTCGGCATCCTGTAATCTACTTCCAAGTTACCAGAAAATAAATTTAACTCTTCTGTTTGGAAGAAGAGTTGTGACATACTTTCCTTAAAGTCTGCCATGGTTAACAAGGTTCATGGTGACACAGCACTGAAGTCTCGCTGCTGATCCCTCAGGCTTTGCCGTGGAGCATCCCTATCTCCTGCCTTCACTCCAGTAAGGAGAGCTGCAGCTGGCTACAGGGGGCTTTGGAGAGCCCATCGCTCAAAGATCCCTGCACATGCTTTTAAAACCCTTTTGTGTAATCTGAAGATGAGAGATTCTAATGACCTTTGAGTCTGTTGCACAAAAACCAGCTTTAGGCTGGGAGGATTCTACTAGAGCCTCTTCCAGGCAGAGTTGTTCTTAGAGAACAAGGGGAGACCTCCTGGCCCTCTGCAACTCCCTGACAGGAGGGTGCAGAGAGTGGGGATGAGTCTCTTGAATCAAATGATAAGCGATAGGACAAGAGGGAATGGCCTCAAGCTGCCCAGGGCAGGGTCAGGCTGGCTCTGAGGAAGGATTTCTTTGCAAAGGGGCTGTTGGGCGTTGGAATGGGCTGCCCAGGGAGTCCCCATCCCTGGACATGTTGAAGAGTCAGGTTGTCCCACCACTGAGGGATCTGATGGAGTTGGGAATGGTCAGGGTGGGGTTTATGGTTGGACTAGAGGAGCTTCAAGGGCTTTTCCAACTGAGATGATTCTGGGATTCTGTAAAAGACTGCTTATGTCTTACAGCTCAGATTAATAAAGCTTGAAGCTGATGTAACAAGAGTAAGGAGGCAGAGAATGAGTTTTCCTGCAACCATACCTGCTCATCTCCATTAGCAACAGCTTCCTGTAACTCCTGTTTAACTGCTGTTTTCACTAATTACTCCACTGATGACCAGAAAGCCACCTTCAGCTTTGCCCATCTTCGCAATTCGTGCTTGAGACTGCTGTTGAGATGCCAGTACTCACTTTGGAGAGACTTTTTACAAAGTAATTGCATGGCAGTCTACTTTGCCAACCTTTTATTTTCATGACAAGCTTTAACATTCACATGGGTCAACGTGCTGCAAGAAATTGAAAGAATCAGCTGGTTCTGTTTAATTTTTGTAGTGTTGCACTGATCATGTCATGCAGGTAACAAAGCCCCACCCCTCACCCTCTCTCTAGCATTGGGCAACCCTGGAAATGATCAGCTCAACAATATTTGGCAGAACCTTCCTCTTGTGTAAGACATGGTGGATTGCAACTCTTAAAATGTAAACTGTGAAACATGGACATTAGTTCAGGCAACTCATACCGAGGTGAATTTTTTTTTTTGCTCACCATAACCCAGAGCATGCTCCCAGAAGCCAGAACACTAAACACTTCTACACAGTGGAGCCCATGTTTACCTGTTTGTGGGAGGTGGCAGTGGAGGAAAAGTGATTATCTTTGTGAAAAAAGGGGCACAACATTAAGTTCCTGGTTACTTCTGATAGACCTCTGTGCTTCTGACACTTTGGCACAGGTCTGTTTGTGCTTCAGCTTGAGCAGCATGGAGTATACACCTAGGAGCGGCATGGGAGCGATAATCAAGAAGCCAAAGGCAGCACAGCTACTATTTAAAATACATGTCTGTGTAGGAGGGAGGTGGCAGGGTAAAGAGACCAGAATTAGAAGCTGGCTGGAGCCAGAAGCTGGTGGGTAAAGCACATTACTGTGTTCTTGCTGATATGGCCAGCATTTTGACCTGCTTGAAGAAGAGGAGGTCCTGTTAATAACAGGAGTTGCATCTTGAAAGAAGGGAAAGCCAGATTCAAGAGGGTAATCTTCATCCCCAGAAGCATGACAGAATAAAAGTAATGAGGGTTGCAAATTTAGCACAGTAATTAAGATCTGCTCTTTTTGCTCACTGACTGTTTTCAGGGGCAGTGGCAAGCTGGGCTAGCAGCCAGGACATCCAGCTTAGTCTGCTGGCTGCTTGCAGGGATCCTGTGCATCAGTTCTTGGCCAGCAATAAATCATTACCCGGTCTGCGTCCTGCGCAGCTGGTAACAAGTAATGACATCAGTGGCCAGTTGTGTGCCAAAGCCTCTCTCTAACCCTGCCCTTGGTCACCAGCAGGCAGCCTACGCCCAGAGGCCAGTATCCTCTTGCTCTCCCTAACCCAGGACAGGACTGTGATGCAGAATCTCAGTAGGGTTCCAAGCTGAAATTCACCAGGAGACTCAGAGGGCTTGAACAAAACGCTGGGTTGCCAGCTGGCTTCCCAGCTGTGACGATGCAGGTTGACAGCTGAGCACAGTCCCCGTGTTGGCAGGCGAGCACCAAACCGCCTGCAGCGCGGATCACCCCAGCAGCTGGGGTACCCCCACCTCACCTCACGCTGAGCCCCCCATACATAAGCAAATGGCAGAATGCTTCAGGGACCACATGACAGTTACTCATTTGGCACTTATATAATTGTCTCCACACACGCTTTATGTATGTTCTCTCACTAGACAAGTCCCAAGAATTCACTTTAGATGTCCCAAGTCTGATTAACCTCTATAAATCCTTCAAAACAACCACAGTAATACTTAAAACAGAGAGGACGTTAATCTTCCTCACTGAGATTGCAATGTGGGCTGTTTATCAGCAGTTATGCAGTGATGGAACAGAAGGACAATATCAGACAGCACTTGTTTAAAAGGTATTGCCTGGAAGCCCACAGTCTTAATAGGGGCAAACAGGCACCGATCCGGGCTGAGGCGGCGCACAGGGGGTCAGGAGGGTGACACACTGCAGCTGGGGGGCCCGTTGGAGCGGCAGTGTCTTGTACGTCAGGCACGGTGACTTATTTTGGAACTCAGCAGCAGCTATGCCTAGAACTGTACACATGACTTAGGAAAGCATGCAAGTCATCTGTTAACCACTTCCCAAGCTAAGCTTATTATAACAGATAAAACTATTTTCCTTCCAAGACTCAGAAAGTAACATGGATAATATCCTATCCTAAGCGTTCAAGCTACAAACCTTCAATGAGGCAACGTAGAGCTGCAAAGTGAAACTACACTGTAGTCTAGTATTTGGCAGCAGTTCAAGGGAAGGACAATCCTTTGTTGCTAATGTGTTATCCATCAAGGATATTCACAAGTTCCCACACTCAGCAGATCCGACCCAAAGCATTGTGCGTGCTTGAAAGAAGAGTTCTGAACCACAAATGGCAAAACTCCCAGTGCAGACAGAATACAGAAGTCACTGCAGAAACAACTGCTGAGAGGCTCTGTAGGGCATCATAGTCTGTAAATTAAGGGATGAATGCAGCAGATTTAGAACACCCTGGCAGAGAGGCCACCACATCCAACTCACCCAGAACTGGAATTTCCACAGCTGTGGTTACCTCCACTCTGTTAGCCAAAACAGTCTGGCACAGAGTTCTGTGCACTCACCAGAAATGTGGAAGTGAAGGTATGACTTCTCCATATAAAGAGCATCCCCTGCTCAAGGGGAATTACTACACTATTCTACAAATAGACTTAAACCTTTAAAATATTTGAGTATTTAAGTCTATTTACAATACTGCTGCAGAGTATAACAGCATCCCTGCACTGTACAGAGCACCACAGAACGTTGTCCACGAACAGGCATCGACCTGATCAGCCGGCCCTGCTGCTGTCCCTGCACACTCCCAGGGACAGAGGTGCTTGTCTCATGAGCAACCTTGAGCAGGATGTCACATCTCCAAAGCATACTCCATAGTACAGAAGGCAAAAGATTTGTGCAATTTTTCCAGTTTCAGATAACTAAATTCACCAGTGTATCTATATGGAACTAGATTACACATTAACTTATAAAAGCAGACATCTACAGCACACAATGAAGTAACAAAATACAGAGGTTTATTGACAATTGCATGATTTATCATTTGATTTCCAGTCACCTTCTGTCCCGGAGAAATGCTCTTATCAATCTTACTTGATGAGTTGAAAACATGGTTTAGATTCCAAAGAAAAAAATACAAGAGAATGAACATAGTTTAACAAATTTAAGGCCTAGTTGGAAATTACTGTTTAAAAGACAGGCACTGTAGCCAATGCACATCAGGTACTAAAAGATGCCAAGTCTAAGCTCAGTATTACGGATAGCATCAATGATACCAGACCCTTCAATGCAGAAATCAGCCTCTGGTTGACTTTTCCACATGGTGGCCTCTTAAAACCCTGTCAAGTACTGAAACAAGGAATTGAAACAAATAGATGTGTCCAAGACTCAGACAAAGGCTAGACAGCACAGACTCAAGAATAGCTGCTAGGAAATACATGTTTGGAAGTAACATAAATCCATCCCAGAGTTGCAGTTAGAATCACCATCTTGTCTTCCCAGGGGGCCAAATAACAGGGAGCTCCAAACCTCTCTGAAGGGGCACTGAAATCCCCACCTTCCATGGCTATTTCTGCCCTTAGCACTGCCCCATATATTTCACTTTCCCTGTCTGAAAAGGCAACTAAGTCTTCAGGCAGTCATCCACCACTTCTGACATCAATTGAACCGAGCAGTCTAGTGAGCACTAGAATCACAGAGTGTTTTAGCACCTGGCCCAGAGACAGTCCCCTCTGAAGAGTGGCAGTTCCCAGGGAACCTGGGCTAGAACAGCAGCAGATACATGCAGATAAGGCCACGTGTTCTTTGGTGTACCTGAACAACTCCTGTTTCGATATGTCAAATTTAAAAAGTCACTATTAAATACGTTGAACAGTAAGCACCTAATGTTAACATTCATGTATCAAGGCCCTAGATATGATCAGAGAACAAATGATGGGAGCTACCCTCCCTAACAAATGTTCGTGCAAAATATGCACATCTTCCAAACATGATTTAAGATAGTCAGCACAACCAAAAGGTTTGTATTGCTAAAGTCTTTGTTTCTCCAACTAGGATAGTCTACAGCATGTCTCAAAACAATTACGACTGTGGTTTGGGGAGAATCCATGCAGTTCTCCCAACCTTACCAACAAAAATCTTGAGGCAGCCAAAGGCAAACATAAGGCTGACCAAAGACAAGAGAATTCACTAACAGAGTCAGCACAGATAAACAAACAAACAAAAAATGCACTGTGGTGAAGACAGTAGAACAGTCCCGGTTTTCACAGGGTACAAAGTGAAAACCTTTGCAGAAGCGAAGGCATTTCTATACAGGTTGGGTCAAAGCTAGCTGGCTGGACACCTCCCTATATTCTCCATGGTAATTGTACACTGCACCCACATATTTACCAGAAATGTGCAAGCACTCAATCAGGATACTTTAAATAAAAGTCTTCTAGAAGCACCTACATGAAACAGTGTGCTGGACTGATACAATCACTTGTCAAGAGCTAGTTGTAGTAATCAGCAGATTGCTGAAGGCATTAGAAAGGCCTGAACACTCTGGGGAGGGGAAGCCCACAATATTATGAGTATAAAAAACTTTCAGCATGTTTTGCTCTTGTATCAGCGATCATGTGCTGCTAAGCAAGAAAGGAGAAAGAGAACCAAAGACTGAAGACATTCAAAACCACAGTAGCACTACTTGTTCCAGGGGAACATATTTACATTACAGTGACTGCAAGTCAACTCACACTGTGAAGCTGCACCCTGCTGCCTAGAGGGAAGCACAGCCTACCTGCTGTGCTTCAGAACCCTTCAGATAGGACCTCCAGGCTCCTACCCGTTCACAACGTTTTACATACTGACTGTAGGGATAAGCCTGACTCCACAAGAGTGTCCTGAGCCACGAGCTAGCTAAGAACCTAACAGTCTGATGAACTCACCACAAAGTAGCACTGATCTTTCACAAAGTTACACTACTGCCCCCTCTGACACCCACCCAGACAGGCCAATGCTCACATTTTCCACAGGGCACCCTTTCCCTCCCCAGCCCTCCCTCCCCAAGTCATCAGGTTATCCTTCCCACACACTTTAGTATAACCCTCATCCATCTGCCTAAGAATCTATCCCCCAATAATAATCTATAAACTGACCTCGCAACCACAGACAAGAGTTTCTGTGCGGACTCCGTTAGTGAAAGTGAACAGATAACCCTAATAGAATGCAATACTGGATTTCCCCCCTGGTGGATTGAGAACTTTGTTGTGTGAGCGTGGCCTTGGCCCTAATCGAGGCTCATGATTGTCTATCTTGGGTTCTGGGTCCTTGCATCGCTCCTCTTTGCCCAGATCTTTTTTCTCGCCTCCATCTTCCATCTGTGGTTTGATATTTTCTGTAGCTGAATAAAAAGAGAAGGGATTAGATCAACTTGCTATTCTGTAGTGCACAAAGTGTCTTATCTTCTATAGGCTGCATTATTTCCCATGTCTCCCACCCACAGCACACTAAGGTTTCTCTGCATCTGTTAATTTTTCCTGAAGGATATAGGTGCTGAGGAAGAATTTAACTTTTTGTAACAACTCTCTTCCTTCAGAAATCTTTCTAACAAGGATATGTAGGCTTACCAATATACCTTCAGAATTACTTTGGCAGTTTCAGGCCATTAAGACCTTCAACATACCAATGAATCCTTTCACACTGAGTTTTGCGAAAGCAGCATTCCCATCATTCTTTAACAATAACTAGCTGAGCAATAATACATTCTGTCAGTCAGCTATTTGTTATTTACAACTACACAAGGCCGAGGTTACACACTTGAAGGCAATGGCAAGGGTGGAAGAAGCAATCTGACAGGATGTTTTTCTATATATACATATCCCATATATATCCATACACATTATCAAGCAAAGTATATATACACGCACATAGTATCAAGACCTATGGCTGTGTTCTCCTCATTAAGAGGAAGAGAACCATTTCCCTGAGGTAAGTGACAATTTCTGACAAACAGAAGGAAAACTTCTCAGCTCTACTATCCTAAGCACCAGCCTTAGTCTTATGTTTTTAAGAGGAAGCATAATGAGTTATTCCTCAGACTTTATCTTCTCACAGATAACAGAGAAAGGAATTTCTCTTGCTGACCTTCTAGCTTCTTTGGTGTTTCATCTTCTTTCAAGACAATGTGATCCTGCAAATAAACCAAAAACTACCTTAGTATATTACCAAACAGTAAGTCTGTCACAAAACCCTTTTGCTTTGTTTCTCATCTCAGTTTATTCATTTATCATGGTAAAAGCCAACAGACTCTGTGTGCAGCCCTTCATCCCCTCCACTAACCCCGAAAGCAGTGGTAGAAGATAACTCCTACATTATTCCAAGGTGCGCATCTCAGTCAATTCACTGAAACACATAAGACACTACATTAGTTCATGAGAAGCTTAAACCTTTGTTTATGATAAACAGTGCAGTCCAAATGTCAGGAATTACCATTCTTGTCAATCACCCACTACCACCCAGAAGCTGGTACTCACAACCAGAACACCATCAGCCCCTGAGCACCCTATTTATAATCAGCAATTATTGCCTTCAGTGAGCATCCACAGTGAAGCCAACAGTCAGGTAATTAACAAAACAAAATCTTTTTAGACCATTTCCCCAACAATCCCAACTGACTGTTAGGAAATACACTGCAAATATTTCAGAAAAGCTTGCATGAAAACTCCAAGAAATTCAACTTGCAGTGATTTTTGCAAATATGCTATCTCTTTTCCACCCCAGTATTTCCCACATTTGCAATGCTCTAAACGAAGACATAGGAATTTCCAAAGTGTTGTCCTCCATTTAGTCAGGAATTCACAGGAACTAGTATTTTACATTTTTTAAAAAGCAATGAAAAAGAATCTGAGATGAGCCCAATAAAGGGGTACAGAGGAACAAAATGAAACCCCTTCCCTACACCAACAGTACTACTCCTGACAAAAGCTAGTTCAAAGTCTTTTTTTTGTCCTCCTTTCTTATGGCCCAAATAGACTCCAGAGTCTGCATATAAAGTTAGGCAAAAGCACACTACCAGCACCTTCAAATTTAAGGGGAAGAAAAAAAAAAAAAAAGTTAAATTGGACTTTTCCCCTGAGATTCCAGGAAAAATGGGACTGCTACTACTTTTTCAGCACAAAGACAGTGAGCTGTGCTTCATGGGATGTTAACTTTCTGTGCTATATGACATGTCATAAACATTGCCAACATAGTAGCTGCTCACTTAATAGGATCTAGAGTAAAGCATGTGGTTGTAAATCCAAATATAGGGCATTTAAATACAAAATTAAAGTAACTGGCAATGTATCCTTTTTTCTAAAACTAGCTCTTGTCAAAACTAAAAAACTCTCTATTACACATCCCAGCTTTAAAATAAAAAAATAACAACTGATATAGCAAGATACACTTTTGTCTGACATCACACAATCAGGAACATGGTGGACCTGACACTCAAAGCTGATCTTGAGTTCATTTTTTCCACTGTTGATCACTTAAGCTTAATCTCCTGCTAAAGTGCTTTCATGTTGAATGTACATATATTTAAGAGGTGAAGGGAACAGCCAGGCCACATAAAGATTTATGACTGTAGCTCACTGGTGTTCACCAACTTTCCAGAGTTGGCATCAAGATCACCTCTGCCAAACTGCAGAATAAAGAGAGATATCTTCTCCCTATCGAGCTTAAATACCTCTTGGCTGTGCACCAAGAACTCCAGCTGTCCCTCACTTACAAGGAAGACCAAAGGTTTCAGATTTTTTTTTTTTTTTGAACACACATTCAGAGTCTAATTAATTACTGCAACTACAGAGCATGCTGAGATCTGATATACCAAAGATAACTGGCTATCAGAAAGAGACTTTGGGTATAACTGCCTAACTTGAAGGTACCCTATGCATAATTCAGGTCTGTCACCTTAAAGAATACAGTCACTGCATTGTGACAGGACTAGGACAACACACTGAGCTGCTAGCTTCTTGGACAGACAGTGAAAGAAGTACAAATACCTTAGGCTTGTTTGGGTGTGCTCGCACAACACTGGTTGATACAGGAGACCCAAAGATATCACTTGTCTTCCCACCAGGTGGATTCATGCGTGGACGAGGCTGAGCAGAACTAGAATCCTCAAAAATACCACTTTCTTTCCCCCCTGAAAGGCAGTTAGATTTTTTTTCCAGATTAATTAGCTATACCACACTATATTAAAAAAAAAAAAATATATATATATGAATATAAAGATTTCTAGACCACTACTGCTGAGACATTTACTTTTGTTTGCCCGAAGATACTAGTTGACGCTCTTTGTTTTAAGAATTCACTAAAGGATCTCAGATTCACTTGTACTCACTGCAGCTAACTGATGACACACCTCCAGAATAGAAGCAGTTTTCCTTTCATCATTTCCTAGACCTCAACTTGGAAAGAACTAAACTTGGATGATGTCTGTGAACATGTAGATCACTGAAATATTCATGTATTCAGAAGTCTGAATAGATTTATTGTTCAAGCCCACTCACTTTGTAAAAACGCAACATAAAGGCAGACAGATCACAGTGTTCCACTTTAGGAATAGGAAACCAGTCCTGTGCTGCAATTCAGAGCCCCAGTTGTGCCAAAGGAGGCGGCTGCTCTTACCTGGAGGGTTTGTTCTTTTTGGAATGTTTTGAGGTTCTTCTGATGCTCCAAAGATATTGGATGCCATTCGGTGTGGCCTGTTTGAAGAACAAACTTCTTCTGTACTCCCAAAGAGATTACTTGAACCTCCTCCTGGGGGCTTCAATACCCTACATTGAAGAATGAGAGAGAAGCAGGAGACAAAAGTGCATTTGAAATTTACAGCGTTCAATATATCTGATGTCCCCTCCCCATTCTCCCTTGTATGTTATGAATAACTATTCCGATTTGAACTTACTTCAAGTAATTCTGCTGTGTCCATGAAGTATCTACTTTTCAAGAGCTGTTCTAACAAAATATTCTCAAGTTCAGCACAAATATTGCTAGCCTCCTGGTCAGTGAACTTGATCATTATGTTATCTACGATTACTTGTAATCATTGTAACAGTGCCACCAGAACAACTGGCTGTGCTCTCTGTGGTGTTCCAGAAGCAACAGGAGATGAAGATAAGACATATGACTCTGATTGGCATTTTCAAAATAAATATTACAGAATCAGACTTTCTGCTAAACCGCACATACCAACTTTGCATCTGTTATACAATTCAAACCCACTGACTTTTAAATAAAAGCAGACATTTCATAACTACTAAAGAATTTGCTAGTTCCAACCATCAGTTACCATATTAGTTGCTGCAGAAAGGTGAAATATCAAAAAGCCAGATTTTTAGTGGACAAGATGCAAATCCATTACAACCAAAGCTCTGCACCGGAGGTATATCAAACAGATCCTCATAAAAATCAGAGGTTACAGTAGAAATGGACTGACTTCTTTAACACCTACAAAAAGTCATGCTCATCCTGGAGTAGTAAGTCCAGTTAATACTTTCATCTTGTGCAACGGACTTCAGGTTCTGCCCTGAAAAGGAACTGAACCACTACCTGGGAGCAGAATCAGTGTAATTCATAGGAAAATTAACAGAAAAACATAGGAAAAGGATAAATGCCTAGGTATAAAAAATAATCTTTATGGTTATGCCTACTTGACCAATTATCCACAATCTTAGCAGCTGAGCAAAAGTAGTAGCTGAATTATACCTCTTCTAATCTGAATACTTGATCTGGGACCTAAACTAACCTTTACTTTTATACAAAGAGAACAGTTGTGAATTGAAAGATCTTTATCCCACTCTACCTAAACAGAATTCAAACATCAGTGAATTAATACAACATATTCCCTTCGTAGATCTGTGACAGAAGCAAATCATTTCAGGTTAGATATCCACCAGGCAGAAAAAGAGGCTCCTCTCAGAGCCAAGATCTACTCCAATTTAACTCTTAAGATTTCATTTCCAAAAGCAGAGATATTTGGCTTCTCTGCCAGAAAATGAGGTTTTTCAGCATTTCAGATCTCAGGATGCAGAAAGCAGTTCTATTCTCCTTGGGACGAAGAAGAAAAAGATTCCTCTTCTAGTCTGGGATTAGTTTATGTAGACAGAAGCAGCCTCAGAGAGACTGTCTTTACTGGCCAATTTCAATATTTTAATCCTCTGTACAACTGTGAATTTAATGAACCCCTTTAGCCTGAGGGAGTAACTAGAATTTCAGTAGACTGGACAACTGTCTTGTCGTCCACCACACAGGTAAGATCAAAGGTAAGACCAAACAGAAGGTTTATTAACAATTCAACAGACTACAGATCCAACCATGCTTTCCATATATCTTAGAAGACTATTAAAACAGACATCATATAGGCATATTATGTACTTCGATCATCCACAATGGTCCAAAAACAATGAGGCAATTTAAGCATTTAAACTTGGGAGATGGAAGGAAAAGAGAACAATAAAGAAAAACTAGAGTAGCTTGGGATGGGGGTCCTGTTAAAAAACTAGGTCTGTTAGTATCCCTCATATAATTTAAGTGATTTCTGACTTTACCCATTCTTTTTAGCTACTTTTTAAATGCATCCAGTCATTCTTGAGTTCTAAGTATACTATCGAAGAGATTGAAAAGAAGAGAAATATCATTTATATAGATGGAGTTTCTTATACTATAGACTCACTCCACTGATCACACTATTTTCTTAGCACATGCCTACAAGCTAGGAGGGAATAACAAAATAACTACATTCAGATTTTTTTTTGTTTAAGAAAAACAACCAGTCATAAGAATCAAATTATTTCTCATTCCTGCAACTGGGTTTAAGATCCATTGCAAAAAAAAAAAAAAAAAAATCTAGTGAAACCCCACTTTAAGATTAAAGGTCTTTATTGTTCAGTTAGCAAGCTTAATTAAGCACCAAAAGAAATCCAGTGTAAGAAATTAATCTTCCATGTCCTCCCATTTTCAGCTCAGTAAGAAAACCCTACTGCTGCAATTAATAAATCAGAGGCATCACTTGAGGTGCTATCAAGGCACTTTGAAATCAGCATAATAGGTGATCTTTTCTGACAGAGTGTCTTGACTCTACATACACAAAGTGGATTTGTCTCAATTTCAGAAACTTCTAATTGCTAGCAACCTTCCAAATATTCCATAAACTTTCAACTGACTGTGACACCAGGTCCACAAGTCTAACTAATTCACAGGAATTTCCCCAAATAATCTTGAAGTACAGCAACAAAGTATTCCAGTTTATGATGGCAAACAGGACAGGGTTTTGTGCTCCTTTGCTTCACCCAAAAACTGAGAATACAAAGGTATGCAGCCTCTAAAGCACTGTTGACCTCCTTGCACTCCTGCGTCACTCAGTTCTAGATCAGAGTGATATGTTGTTCTCCCAAACCAAAAAAGAAAGTAAGATTTAGTCTGTGAATCCTACCAAAGGAAAACAGCATGCTAAATGTGATAAACCAGTGTGAGCTACTTCAAGAGTACAAGGAAATTCAACATACACTTTATAGTAATTTTAGTTCATACTTCACAGTCATTTTAGTTTATAATGGTATTATGCTAGTTTACGTAGAGATATTTTTGTCTCTTACAGCCAGATAAGATAGATCTTTTTTCTTGCTTTGGGAGGGGGGTGGGGGGAAAGGGAATGTGTGGTTTTATTCTTTCAAACAGTAATTACACAAAACCCTTAGTCTTCTACACAATCTAAACCTGCCTCTTCTCCCCCTCCCCTCCAGTAGACTAGAAGTCTGTCAATTCATCTAGAATAGCTAAACTAAGAACCCTACCCAGTAAATTTAAAAGCCTCTACTAATTGCTTTGTTCTTTTCTGGCAGGCTTGAAGAATTTTAATTAGCCCTTGTGGCCTTTTTTTCCTACATTCTAACACACTTGAATTTGAATGCCCTTTCCTCATTAAACCTTTCAGCCGACCTATGGAAGAGGTGCCAAGACTTATCCATTACTTCAAGACACTGGCTATATAAATATTTTTTTTTTAATTGTGCCTGAAAGTTAAACACTGCAGTCCTACCAGTTCTCAAAGAGTACTAATAAAGCAGGTAAAATAGGAGAGCAGAAATCCATACAGCCAACACAGCAGAAAGCCTATGAGAAAGCAGGTGTTAAGGTCTGAAGCAAAGACCAGAAAATGACTGGGGGCACTCTTGCTGTTGGATCAATAAACTCATGGCTCATTAAATAGCTCACCCATCTTATAAACAAACAACATGCTTTGTTATGCCAGTTTTGCTCTTGATCTGAAAGCATTGCAGTGTTCTGCAATAACACCGATGGGAGGAGGGGAACATGTGTATTACATTTCCAAGCTGGCTGTGTTTAACATTTTCTGCTCTAGACAATAGTTGTGAAACTGTTCGTATACTCGACGAATTGAGGATACATAAAAGCAATCCCTCTTTCGAGTGTGCACCACCAGTAGAATTGATAGAATCTGTCCTGTTTTGCTTTCAGAGCAACAGCAACTCTTAGACATGCAATTCCTCGTTTTATTTTTGAAAAGCAAAACTTCCTTAAAAATACAAAGCATCACTGTTAAAGTTTAATAAAATAAAACTAGGCAGTTAATTTGATTCAGCAAACTAGTTCGCTATATCACTGTACACATTAACTGGATCGTGAGAGATCTATCTCACTGGACAATAATTTAAGTGGAAGCTTTGTTAGAAATACAGTATTATGAAGTTGTCAAATGCAAAGCATTTGTTTCTAATTCCCTCACAAAGATTTTCACATTAGGAAGAGTTATTTTTTCCAACTTGCACAGCCATTTGTGGTTGCTGCAGGGATTTTGAATTAGGCTGTTTTAATTAGTAAAACTTCTACACACCAAGAACTGCAAAAAGATGTGCATTGTCATCAAATAAAGTTTTGTTTAGGGAATGAATAGAATGAACTCTGGAAAAAGTGTCCTTAAACGAAGTACTTGCTTTTGATGGCACAGGCTGTATGTCAATAGTCACCATCTCAGAGACCACTTTATAAAATCCAATAATGTAACGTATTGCAGTGCTCCACTATGCATGCTTGCTGTACTGGGTCTGTTTATATAGCTGTGTATTGCTATAGTCCCCAGGCACGATGAAATCACACAATGACAGAGAACAAGCTGTAACAAGGCCACCTTTACTTGCTCTTGACAAAAAAGTTACGATGGTTCTTAACGAAAAAGTTATGATTCCAGACTCTATCCAGAAACCCAGTTTAGGAGTTTAACATGGCTTCAAAATTACCATGAGAAGAAAAGTTTCTCAGAGACTATATTAAGGGCAGAGCATCCTCAGAAAATCTTTTAAAACCAGGTCATAGCTTAGAGCAACTGGAATAATGGGCAAACTTAAAGCACCCTTACACAATTTTGAAACAGTTCCTTCCTTCCTTCCCCTCGGAGCACATGATTACCTAGCAGATGGATTAATCACTCCAGCTCCGAGTTATTAGGATATATGCCCTCGTCCAAGTGTAACAATATATTTCAATTTCGTAAGGTAAAAACAAGCTAACACCTGCTTATGTAGGCGTTTGTGCTGGATCCTCTCAAAGCTTCGCAGCATAACTAGGCCCTCCTCCCTCCTTCAGGAGGTACAACACGGGGGAAGAAGGGCCTCCACAGCGCCAGGCCTCTCTTCCGGCACCGGAATCCCTCAGGACCATCCAGACCCCCCCTCCAGCTCGGTGACCGCCGGTAGGAGCTCAGCCGCCCCCCAGCAGGCCGGGGCAGGAAGCAAAGCCCTCAACCCCACGGGAGCCGGCCCTGCCCGCTCGCTCCCCGCGTGACCCACGCGTGGCCCCGAGCCCAAGGCGATACGCACCGCCGGGAGCGCAGCGCGGCGGCGGCATCACCCCCACCCCAAGCCCCGGGGTGGGGAGAGGTAAACCGAGGCACAGGAAGGTCACGGGGCAGGCGGCGAGCGCCGCCGCCCTACACCGGCCTTCCGCCCCAGGGCTACCGGAGGGATGGGGGCTTTCTGACACTCACTATTAGCAGACACTACTGGGAATGGAAGCTGTAAAGCAAAAAAAACCCAAACCAAAGACCAACCAAAACCTTCTCTCACCATGGTGAAAATCATGAAAATTCTGCGATGGGAGATGTCAAGAGAAGTTATGACACTGATTTCAGTGAAACCAGATTTCACCTTGGAATGCTTGGCCTTATGGACAAATTTTCTGCCCTCCCCCAAGAGGCCATTATTATGTAAATAAAGGTTAAATAGAAACATCTGATAGGGCATGAACAGCAAGTAACACACTGGACATAATTTAGACCAAGTATTAGTATGTATTTATGCACAAGAATAAAAACAGCTTTACAAGTTGAATTGGAAATTTAAACAGAGGAAGTTTAACAGCTTTTGTATATTATATTAAATAACCAAAACACCTTTTTCCAAAATTGGTAAAGAATAAATAATATAATTTACAATATGGTACAAAAAATAATCAGTAAGGACAGGCATTCTGCTTTATACATACACTATATAGGTATATTTATAATCTATAAAACAAATTCACATCTCAAACAAGCCAGAGACCTTAGATGATATGGCTTAACTATTATTAAAAGAAACAGCATTAATTTTTGCTGCCAGAACCATAAGCTCTAAAGCAGTTATCATGTTTCAATAATTAATGATAACTTATTGCTGTAGTGCTTGCCAAGGTTTCACTTAGTTAACATTTACAAATTGCTGTGAAATTAAGAGATTCAAAGGTTTGAAAAGGTTAAAAAAA
>NW_020799118.1:17150354-17161567 GCF_003259725.1 Athene cunicularia | reverse complement strand
CCTCCCGCTGGACGAGCCCAGCTGGGCCCGCCTCCCGCACAAGGGCCGAGTTTTGTCCGCGGCGGGGCTGTGGCTCCCTGCGGCGAAGGGCTGCAACAGCCCCGAGGGGGGGCGGCTCCGGCCCGTGCTTCAGCCGTGCAGCTAGGCCCCTGGGGGGCCTCGTAGGGCATTTCACCCCAAAAACGTCAACGTAAAAATCAGGAGGAAGACCAGCATAAGGAGTAACCTCAGAGACAACTTTATAACCTGGTTACTTTAGCATCGTGTCGGAGCACCTCAGTCTCACAGAGCACAGCGGGGGGGACGCAAAGTGGACACACCATTATCGACCCCTGCATGTAACCTGATCATAACCCATCTGCTCTAACTCACCCCTTACCCCTCTCTCAGGAAACGGTGTCTGTGAATAGCTCACAGCTCGGCCGGCTGCAGCTGGGCAGCTGCTGTAAGCCAGTGCTTTCCTGGAGAATCTGGTAGTTAACGCTAAGGGAGCCAAGACCTGCATGGCCTTTCTAACCACGTATTTTTAATTGATAATAACTTTACAAGTTAACATTAACAGCTGAAAGTTTTATTTAATGGCTCCCCAGCTTTCCAGGCGTCAAGAAGTAGATGTAGAGGCAGCCATAGTGCTGCTTTTGTCTTCAAGGATTTAAAAAATCTGTATATTGCAGAGACCAAAATCCTAAATGTGTACAAAAAGGAATTAAATTACTTATGACAGATTACAGCATAATTCAGTTTGAAAGGCACCTCGGGCCTAGAGTCTAACCCCCTGCTCAAAGCCGGGTGAGCTAGATCAGACCAGCTTCCTCTGGGCTTTATGTTTTTGCCTTGGGAAGCTCTGAAGACAGATACTGCACAACTCTGGGAAACCTGTTCCTCTTCCTGTTTGTCTTCAGGGTGACAAAGTTTTTCTGGTAGTGGCTATATAAAACATGATGGCCTGAATACAACCTCTACATCTGCTTATGTGAATAATAAAAATAATATGTGAATATATAAAATAACAATATGTGAATAATAAATAAATAAATATAATTCCTGCTTATGTGAAGCTGTGAAGGAAAAAAAAAAAAATCAGGGAAAAAAATACACACCAAGATATACAATACCCTTTTTATTGCTCCCATTTCCTCTGTGTGGTGGGTTTTTTTTTCTTCTTTCTTCCCCTTGTACTGGTGACCATAGACAAAGACAGGACATTCAAGACAAACAGCCCTCTGGCTTGACCCATTTCTGACACTCACTATTAGCAGACACTACTGGGAATGGAAGCTGTAAAGCAAAAAAAACCCAAACCAAAGACCAACCAAAACCTTCTCTCACCATGGTGAAAATCATGAAAATTCTGCGATGGGAGATGTCAAGAGAAGTTATGACACTGATTTCAGTGAAACCAGATTTCACCTTGGAATGCTTGGCCTTATGGACAAATTTTCTGCCCTCCCCCAAGAGGCCATTATTATGTAAATAAAGGTTAAATAGAAACATCTGATAGGGCATGAACAGCAAGTAACACACTGGACATAATTTAGACCAAGTATTAGTATGTATTTATGCACAAGAATAAAAACAGCTTTACAAGTTGAATTGGAAATTTAAACAGAGGAAGTTTAACAGCTTTTGTATATTATATTAAATAACCAAAACACCTTTTTCCAAAATTGGTAAAGAATAAATAATATAATTTACAATATGGTACAAAAAATAATCAGTAAGGACAGGCATTCTGCTTTATACATACACTATATAGGTATATTTATAATCTATAAAACAAATTCACATCTCAAACAAGCCAGAGACCTTAGATGATATGGCTTAACTATTATTAAAAGAAACAGCATTAATTTTTGCTGCCAGAACCATAAGCTCTAAAGCAGTTATCATGTTTCAATAATTAATGATAACTTATTGCTGTAGTGCTTGCCAAGGTTTCACTTAGTTAACATTTACAAATTGCTGTGAAATTAAGAGATTCAAAGGTTTGAAAAGGTTAAAAAAAAGTGCAGTACTTTCCTTATAAATGCATCTGAAGTCTGAGTGTAAAAAACAAAATGCAATTTAACCTCCACTCTGGGATCTGTAAAGTCAGTAAATGAGATGTCTTTATAGATTAGGTTTGATCCAAGCCATTTAATTAAATTTAGAAATATAAAGAGGGGTGTCAAAAACAGGTTTAACAATGCCATATTAAAAACAATTAGTATTCCTATGCTTAGTAGATTTAGTGATAAAGGATTAAATGAATTGTGTGGGTAATCAGGATGCAACACCCAGCAGAAAACCCAGTTAGCGCACACATGCACACACAGGTAGATGTAATTCTTAGGATGTAGTACTGCTTTTCACCCAGGCTGTGATGACAATACTGAATTTTCTGCCATTCACCTTGCTGAACTATTCGGAACTTCCTTATTATATATGTGTCACTAAACCAACACGGGGAAAGCTTAAAGCAATTAATACTAGAACTGGAGGTTGTTAGTGTCCATTTGTCTTCTCCAACCACCTTACAGTGCCCCAAGAAGCTATTATGCTAACAAAGTCACATTTATCTCAAAAACAATCCTGTGTGCATTTCAGCATAACTTGCTTCAATGTTTGCTTGTGATAGGCTGACATTGTGACACATACCGATTTTGTTACTTACGTTGGGGAAGCTGAAATAATTAAAATTGAAAAAGCCTTGTGTTTTGTAAGAAAAATCAAATATATACACACACACAAGCATACATGTATGTGTGTGTGTGTATATATATATATATATATATATGTGTGTGTGTGTGTGTACATACATCCCCCACCCCCAATTTTTCGTTTAGCAATCTTAGGCACAAGCTGATGATGACTAGTATTGTAAAGCACATCCACCTAAAATCTAGAGCTGGTGGAATCAGAGGTGTGTTTAAGTGACCTTTCACATAACAAGGATAACAAATTCTGCATCAATTCAAAACTACCACAACGCTCTAAGTTATTTTCAAGTTTTTCCCTGATAAGACTTACTTGTCCTGAAAGGGCTTTATTATTAAACTGCAGTTTGCAAAGCATTACAGTTCTGAAATCAAATGCTGTTCCATAATGACAGCTTCTAAGAGGCTGATGCCAAACAGATTTCTAACCACAAAATTCTGAATGCTGAACTGACCTTTGTCATTTCCACTTTATTATTACTTGGTGGTCCAACCCTACTTGCAAAAACATTCAAGATCTCATGGCATCACTGAAAATAGCCACCATGCTAACTTCATTCTACAATTTGGGTATTCCCCTATGGCAACTGAATGTGCTGAGGAAGGGCAGCCTGACAGCTCCCTGGATCAGCAGAAAGTCTTCACAGATCTTGATGAAGTGTTCTGCCATATAGGTGCAGCAACACTGGCACTTATTCTAGACAACCTAAGAGTCAAACCCAGTGTCACATCCACTCCATTACCAGCATGGGTAAAGATGACAAAATGTCTGTCAAGCTACCCAAATACACTGGAGACCATCAGGCTGGTCTTTCAACATTTAGAAGTTTAAGAATGAGAGTTCTTTAAGAATTAAGAGGTTTTTGTTGGGTTTTTTTTGTTGTTGTTGTTTGGTTTTGTTTGTTGTTTTTTGTTTGGTTTTGTTGTGGTTTTTTTTTTTTTTAAATACAGTACTTAATTAGAATGTATCACATCTCCTCCTGCATGTCCTGTAATTCACAGCCACAGTAGGAGCCCTCTACTTTTGTCTTGCAAGTCTGAAGGATTTCTGGAGGTACAGCATACAGGATAATTACTATGATTACTAATGTAAGAAGCCAAAACCAAGAGGAAACAATCTGGGACAGAGTGAACCAAAATACAGCTCAACTCTAGGCAAAACTTTAAAATTTTAGAGGGAGTGACTCTTGAGAGTAATGGGTATCCTCTCCATACCAAGGGTGAATGCTCAGAACGATACAATCCCCAGCATTCTTTTTTCTGACAGCCTTCAACTTTTTATATTCTAGGTTTACATTATTTCCTATAATTGCATCAGAATTCTCAAACAAGGCTCTGTAAGAACAGTGGAAGAGAAGTAATGACAGGACTTCATATACCACATGATGAGCAGCCAAGAACAGGAAGTTAGCCCACAGGTATGAAATTCTCCATTCTTCTAGTCATGATTGTTTTCTTGCTAGTAGTAAAAGTTTGCCTCCTTGCTGGAACATCCAGTTGTACTAATGCTGTTTCTCTACATCTGTATGGTTCCTATGTCAAAGAGGAGGATGTAGCAACCTGATACGTGGGGTCTTGGAATGTCATCCAAATCTGAGTGAAATCAGGAAGGCTGCTCTGGGCCACGCAAAAGGTACATCAGAAAACTTGTTACGTTTTCTCTTAATAACAGAAAGCATAAGGCAAACTAGGTATCAGGTTGTTGGGTTTTTTTTTAAATCTACATAAAGCAGGGTAAAGTGACCGAGAAAACAAAAAATCCAATCAGTGCACTGTGAGCGAAGTTACAAGGAAAAGCTCCCAGTCAAAAGCCTTGTAAAAGTAGCTACAGGCAGGCAGAACTATATCCACCAAGTATAGTGCAAGTTGGGAAAATGAACCCCTGATAATAGCCTAAGAGATGGAGAAGTTTTGTTTGTTGAGGTTTATCTAGAACTAGCCCCTTTGATAAGTTCAGAGCTCCTTAAAATAGCCAAGGGACATCCTCTTACTAGAGAAGCAGACAAGTGCTTAAAAAAAAGGGGGCACAAGTATTCTCTCTCATGACCAGTAGGAGAGGAAATAGGAAAAGTCTCCTGAGTTATAAAGGTTGAATCAATGGACAACCAGTTCTACGGAAAGTAACTTTATATGCCTTTAAACCCACTGGTATCAGGATCTGGGTCTTTCAAATACTAAAACACGAACATTAAATGCATAGGGATTTAGCAGAGGGAGATCCACTAGTGCCTGGGAGTGACTATTAATGAAAAATGATGCTCCAAGGTACTACAGAGCACCCGGAATTCACAGAACAAGAAGGAAATAAGGAAGGACTAAGGGATTAAGCTAGGACTTGATACCTCTCCTCTTCATGACACAAAAGAGATCTCAACAATTTTAACGTTAACATGTTATTTGTTTCTATGCATTAGAATATTCTTTCCTATTTCCTCTCCCAGGCAAATCCTCAGTTTTTGTGAAGATGGCAATATATACAGGTTTCCAGCAAAGCCAAGACTAATTATGACAAAGCTTTCATAGTGATTCCAGTAAGCTCTTTTGCAGTGTTTCCTGACTTATAAAGCAACCATTCTTCAGGGAAAGTAAGAAAGCACTCTCCCCGCTCATGGGATGAACTGTGCAATGTGATGAAAAATCTTAAAAGGTGAAGAATATGAATTCAGTCAGGATAACGATGATTGAGACATGTGATGGGGTTTAAAAATAGAGGAAACTACCCAAGGATCCATGCAGTCTGGGATTAGTGTAAATCAGAGCTCCCCTACAAAATAAGAAAGCGGGTACGTGCCCCTGTTGGAATGGTCAAAAAACAAAACATAACCCAAGAAACAGAATGGTCTATGAAAACGAAGCATTAGTAGAGTCGCAGCGCCTTTAAATAGAGTGCAAGAAATTTCAGTTTGCCTGACTGATAAAAAGAGTGCCAACTAGGACGTGTCAAGATGCAAAACAGTTCCCATACCCACCCCCACCCCCACCCTTCATCCTCCACAACTTCAGCGTGGATCCCAAATCATAGCAATTTGATTACTACACAAAAAAATAATTCACGTAGGAGAGCTGCTGGCAATACTCTTCCCTGCTTAAGCTTCTTGCTTAGGCCATTCCAAAGTACAAGTCCAGGCCTGTCCCATAAACCTGCCATTTTATATCACTGATGCGGGGGACACACTAATTCCATGTTTGTTTTTCCCAGCATATTGCACATTCCAGGACTTGCAAGTACTTCTTCAGACCTTTGAAGACAATGCTCCTCTTTTAGAAAGAAGCGCACAAGATAGGGACAACTGAGCCTCAGCTGCTTTTCTACAACCTGTCCTTGCCATGATCCAGCGCTGCAAGCTCCAACTTTAGCTGAACAGTCTACACCAGCCTGCTGGTCTCGTACACTCACTGTGAGAGGTCCCCAATTGGGGGACCACCACCTCCTCCATCAAACAGAATTTCCCTGCGGGTTGGCTCAGGTATTGATAGTTCCTGGGCAAGGTCATTAAAACGAGATATATAATCTATGCTGTTCTCATTCATCATGCAAGCCAGCTGGGAATCCACCACCTAGAAGAGACATGAGAGAAACAAAGAGCTACATGTTAGTGGAAATTTCACAGGATTGTTTAGGTTGGAAGGGACATCTTGAGATCATTTTGTCCAACCGTTCTGCTCAAGTAGGGTCACAGCTAGGACAGGTTGCCCTGGACCATGTCCAGCCAGGTGTTGAATTATCTCCATGAACAGAGATTCCACAACCTCTCTGGGCAACTTGGTTTTGGTGTTCACCCTCACATTAAAAGAGTTTTCTTGTATTCAGGTGGAATTTAATGTGTTTTAATTTGTGCCTGCTGCCTCTTGTCCCAAGAAGAGTTTGGCTTCCTCATCTTCATTTCCATCTTTCCTCATATGAAAGACATACTTTATCCGAGTTAGAAAATAGTTCTTATCCATGGCTAAATGAAAGCCTCTAAAAAAAATGAACCCAAACCCAAAAAGTCTCAATATTGTCTCAGTGGGCCTTACCTGCCTGTCCTTAATTCAGCATTAAGGTGCACTATTAGATCCACTGTGCAAGAACTCTATAGATATTACCCCTAACACAGTAACTGCATTTATAAATGAAACAATTTGCAGGACATTAAAAGGCCTTTCATTAAAGCCATTTTTAAATGTTACTTGCTTCCTCTGAAGACACCTATGCAAACCCACATCTGCCACAACAGCTGCTCTGGTGTGCCTAAAATGGTACCTTACCCCATTTTCTTCTGAAAGCAGTTTGTAAGATCAAGGGCTTCAATGTCACTTCAAAGCCACACAAATAAATTATATATTACTTTAATTAACACACACCTTGACAGACTCTTACCACCAAATAAGCAGTATCTTCATATTTATGACAGGAAGTGGAGCTGTGTGTGGAGCCTGAAGCTGCTAAAGGCACATTAAAACAGCATGAGCTTGCTGCAGCTCCTAGTTACAAGGTCTGTACAGAACCTCCTTATCTGAATCCAAAGGGCAAAGAAGGAATGACGTTTTCCTTCCATCAGGGCAAGCCCTCTCAAAGTTACTATATACATGAAACATCATGTGTCAACAACTATAAACTGCAGGATAATTAAGATTGGAAGGGACTGGAAGAGGTCTCTAGTTCAATCTCCTGAACAAAGCAGGGTCACCTAGGAGGACAGACCAGCTTACTTAAGGCTTTAACCATGTCAGTCATAAAAAGCTCTCAAGATGGACACTGCACATTTCTGGGCAACCTGTTCCCCCACCTGATTATCCTCAGGGTGAAAAGGTTTTTCTTTGTATGTAGTCAGAACCTTTCTCAAGTCAGCTTTTGCCTGTTCCTCCCACAATGCATCACCACTCTGTGAAGCGCTTGGCTGCATGATGACCTCCCTGCAAGTACAGGCAGGCACTTGTGAACGAGCCCAGCACCATCAGCCTTTCCTCACAGGCAGGCACTTTGGCCCCCTAATCATCTTAGTGGCCCTTGGCTGAACTTGCTCCAGTTTATCTCTGCCTTTTCTGTACTGGATGCTTAAAACTGGTGACAATACTGTAGACATGGTCTCACAGCTGTTAAGTAGAGTGGGATAATCATCCCCTTGTTCAGTCTAGTGGCTATGCCCCTGTTGAAACAGCCCATGACACTGCCAGTCATCCTGGCTGCCACACAACATCTGGCTCATGTTCAGCTTACTGCCTACCAACATGCCCAGGTAGCTCTCAGCAGAGCTGTGTCTTAAACAGTCTCCAGCCTGTATTGCTGTTGGGGTTATTCCTTCCCAAGGGCAGGATTTTGCATTTGTCCTTGCTGAATTCCATAATGTTCCTGGCAGCTCATTCCTCCAGTATGTCTCTGTCCTCAAGGATACCAAAGCCTTAGTAACTGCTATTCTTCATTGTACCCCTTCAAAAGATTTCAAAACAAGAGGGTAATTCTACCAACAGAGAAAATAACTCATCAGCACAGGTCCTTCTGCCATTCTCTCAGGTAACTTAGTATTAACCCTTTCCTGCTTCTTCCTTCTGGAACTATTTACTTTTTCTAGCAGTCCTCCAACTATACTGTAACTGCATCAGTATTAACCTTTCTCTCATCTTCAGCTTTTTCAACTCCTGCTCTATAAAGCAGGACATACAAAACAGAAGGATTACAACTCTCTCTATCAAAACAAAGATACATCCACCATGGTAAACATCACCTGTCGCCACAAAAAGAACCTGGGTTGAACATGCACACAACAGCTTCTTGCACCAGCTCCAGTGCCATATACCCTCAAGCCATTTACATCTTTCTATTAGGACTGTAACCCTTCCTTACTAAGCTCAAGTGCAGATGTCAACACATCTTTGCCTTAAGTATCTCAGGAAGGTATGATGGACCACATACAGTAACACTACACTAAAAAAAGCAGACAGCTGAATGTAATTTGATGACATACCTCTGCTACATCTGCCAGAGACCGTGACACAAAAGAATCCCGTGAGTTTCCATCCAGAAGACTGGGTCCCAGTAAGGAGGTCCCACTGGCAGTCCCAACAGGAGTTGGCAACATTTTTCGTCCCTTCTCAGGGGAGATGAAACTTGCTATAAAGAACAGGCACATCAGTAAGTCACTGCACTGAATGATTGCAATTAGGAGCATAAACCCCCAAGAAAATAGAAGACTGGGAACACATGTATTTCTTCTGGCTCTTAAAAATTATGTGTTACCAGCATGAACACCATCAGCACACTGCTAAGAGTACACAGACTAATTACACTGGGCCCATTAAATATTAATTAAAAAAACCCACCAAACAATCCCCAAATAAACCCAGTCATCTCATGTCTTCTGAGATTATGCTCACCAAGCACAGAACGAAGCCTATTTTCCCAACAGCAGAGCCAGGGGCATCTTTTCATTTTGGCAGAACAGCCAAAATGTCTCAACCTAACTAATGAGTCAAGCTCCAAACAGACTACAAAGAACTGCCAAGGAATTACTTGTCTCAAGGTATGGGCCCCAATCTAGCAACAGGATCTTTTCAGGAACAGACTTGTAAAGAGGAAGAAAATGTATTCAAGGCAACACTGTTGAAATGAAAGCAAGGAGGAAAGAATTCTACAAACCTCCTACTGGGTTTCTGATTTTCCAAAGGATTCACTTCTACTAAACAGCATTTTTTGGTTTTTATTTTTTAAAGAAAAGAGCTTTTTCGTTGCAGTTCTCTGTATACTGACACTTACAAAACAAGCTGCTGAGAGACGAGTCTGTGGAGTCATTGGGGTACCACTGGGGATCATGGCTGGGAGAAGCAATCCAGTTCTGTTGAGGACTACTGGATGGGGATGGAAGACTTTTGGAGCTGTCACTGCCATTCAGCTTTGCAGGTGACAGAGAAACACCTTCACCTGTGAGCCAATGTCAGGAATCACTGATTCAGTCAATGGGTTCAAATTACAGGACACTCCACCAAGTTATGTTTAGAAAGAGAAAACAACAAAAAAAAACCCCAGCAAAAAAAACCCTACCTATATATGCTACAAAATAAAGGACTGGCACATGATTTTATTTCCAACAGATACCAAAAAAACCTCCCCAAACCCAAGAACTGCTTCCTGGAAAAGTTTCTGCTGACATGTAAGATGACAGGGATGTTATTTAAAGTTAACAGGAAGACTCTAGCTAAACTCAAACTTACTGTATTGACCAGAGCTGATAGCTATTTCAATGATAGAGTCACTGATTTGAGTGGCAGGTTCTCCTTGAGAAAGCACATCTTCAGGTGGTCCAGGAAGAGAAATATCCAATAGAGCAGAAACATTGGGCGGAGACAGCCGGGTACTGGAAGCCTCTGATGAGGGAAGTGGAGGGGTGGAAAGACCATTTTGGAGGGGAGTCTTGGTCAGTTCTGACAGAGAAAGGACTGATGTGCCCTGTTACAAGAAACACAGTTAACTTCATAAATTTCTGAAGGACTTGGAAATCTGTCTGAAAAGCAAGAGCTTAGCTCCTAAGCATCAGATTAAAATCAGACTTCAAGGCTGGTGAGCTTCCTGGTGGTGGTGGGCTCCCAGGGGTGGTGGGCTCCCAGTTCTGGTGGGATCTCAGTGATGGCGAGATCCTAGTGGTGGTGGGATCCCACTGCTGGTGGGCTCTCAGTGCTGGTGGGCTCCCAGGGGGTCGCAGCCAGCCAGTGCAGAGGCACAAAGCCTACCCAGCTGGCCCAACCAGGAACCTACTCCTCCCCTAGCCCCCCGCAAAGCCGGGTTCTCTCCAAAAGACAGGACGGCCACGCAGCTTGGCAGGGTCGGGCTGACCACCAGTCAGCATCCCCAGGCAGGCAGAAGCAGGCTGGACTGGAAACACCGGGCAGCATTGGGCCCAGGCAGCAGCAAGCTGGAGAGCTCAGCATGCCACTGCTGCTGCTGCAAGTCAGCAGTGCAACAGTTAAGCCTGGTTTTGAGGGGAGAGGGCTGTGTGCCCTCTGCACTGCCCTTATACAACCCATCAGGATAAGCAAGAAGTAACGCGGGAATCCCGGAAAACCCAGGGCAGAGAGAAGAGGCGTAACTTGGCAGGGGAGGAGATGGTTGTAAATTTATTTGCAGCACCCTGAAGTCATCTAACACACGCGCTCTTTCCAAGCCCCTGCCCTCCAGACCAGGCAGTTCCTGCAGCAGCCCTGGTGCTTACGCAGCTGCCGCCTGGCAGCGCAGCCGCCCGTGGGATGGGACACCAACACAACAGCGCGTTTGTTCCAGGTTGGCGGCATCAACCCCAGACAAAAATCCAGCCGGGACCCACCCCAGCATGCTGCGAAGAGGCCAGCAGGCTCCTCCCTTGCCTTCCTCAATGCCCAGGAAGTCGCAGAAGGTGAACGATGGGGATCTGCGTTCCAAATGGGTGCCCCAGTGCTACCTCGCTGCTGGAGCTGGGCCAGCCCTCCACTCCCCCAGCACAGTGTGGAGCTCCGAGCCGGGATGCGGATGGGGTGAGGGGTTGTGCCCAGCACCCTCCAGCTTGGCAG
>NW_020799118.1:17113017-17150304 GCF_003259725.1 Athene cunicularia | reverse complement strand
GGGGGGGGGGGGGGGGGGGAAGTGGACTAATAATTAAGCAGATAATATTCCTAAAATTTTAGGAATAGATTATTATATAAATTTATATTATTTTCATGGAAAATATTTGTAAGCATTAAAAAAAATATGCTTCAGCCCATATCCTCTGAAAACATATAAAAACATTCCAAAGAAAATTTAATACACCCTATATAACAGAAACAAGCCTAATAAAATTAATTAATTTTGATGAACATACAAGATAGGTCTTAAGCATTAATTTGCCTTTTTATAGGCAAAAAACCTGTAACTGGTTGAAGAGTATATCTATATTTTAAACTCCTAACTCACTCCTCCTTATAGCCAGACTTCCCAAAACTCAATTGATCTTTTTTAAGGAGTCTTGTTATTAGTACCTCATCATAGAGCTGTTTGTGATTTTTCTTCTGATATAGTATATACAAAACTGTCCTGAGAGCAATAACCAGAACCTAAGGCCCCATCACCATAAAAAAATGCCCGGTAGGTTCATGTCCTAACATCTGTGCTATTAAAAAAAAAAATAATAAAAAAAAAAAATCTTCCTCTCCAATCAAATTAATTTGTCCTTTTTCGCATGTACCTGTCACAGGGAGGATGGAACATGCTTTTACTGAAAAAAAAGACAAGCCTGTACTCTGAGGCTTAAGTATCTAATGCAAGGTCCTGGGTCCCACTGCAGAAGGAAGGTGGGGATAGGATGCCAATACTCTTACAACTTAGGTGCTGCCACACAGTTACTTTTTAAGTATCTATGTCTTTTAGATCCAGCATACAGAAAAGATCCAGCATAAAGACTCTCTGAAGAGGATGGTGGCATTATAATCACACTTAATATTCCTCTTTCAACAACATACAAGCATCAGGACTGCCAATTGCTGAAATCGTTCTTTGTGATGTCTAAAATACATGTATGATACAACAAAGCAATTATAAATTTCTCCACTGTATCAAGAAATACATTAAAAAGTGATTTCTTTAAATTTCTTCAGATGCTAGAGATTTCAATTCCCACAAACAGTACCAATGGGAACAAGGGGGTTTTAACTAGTAATACCAGTGGCATATTCAGAACATTACCCATTTCATACAACTGTTTTTTCAACACATATTTTACCTGGAAACCATCAGGAACTGCCTCCTGCTCATGCCGTGTTGGTAGGCTGATGAACGGGACACGACACCCAGGGCCTGAACCCTAGAAGCACAATAGATTCATATGAGTGACAAACATTAACATGAGATGCTGCAAATACAGCTGGGGAGATGAGAGACAAGTGCACATCACTGTTTGTGCATCCTCTTTCTACAAATCATGCCTTTCAAAGCCACCCATCAACTCCCTGAGAAAATAACAAGGACTAACATGTATCTGGGTCTCAGTGAAAAAAATGGCAAGGAGAAGTCACAGCTTACATTCCAAATATATCCCTAAAAGTCAATGTTTTGCCCCAGATTCTCTCCTGAATTACTGTCTATTGAAATGCTGCTGGTTCTTTTCAAGCCCAGATTTCCAGGTAGCCAACTTCAACAGTCTGACAGCTGAAAGCTGTTCTATGGGATGGAAATGTGTTCAGTGTGACGATGATGTGATCCCTCAACCCCAAAATACACACTATACAATACAGATTGCATTTGCCATGATAAAAGTTTCTAACAGCAAGCTCCAGGAGACAGCTCATTGAAGAGTCATTAATAATACAGCTTTTTACACAACTGAAAAGCAAGACACTTAACTACTTTAAAAAGCATTCTCAAGAGACTCTGACCTCTACAGTGGTGATGGAGCCTCCATTCTGATGTGCTGCTGTTGACTCCTGCCCTGTTACCACTGTGGTCACTCCATCTGGTGACAATGGAGACACACCTGACAAACCATCTGCATCCAGGACAGTCATTGGGCTACCAGGGATAATACCAGCACTTTTAGCAGCTAAGTCAATAGCACCTTTTATGAAACAAAAAAGAAAAAGACACATTACAAGCCTTTTCTTCTGGCAATTACTTTGCTGTGACTCATCTAAAAGATGGGTTTTTTTTAACATTGCTCAGTCAAAACTTAACACATGCAAAAAATTAAAATGGTAGTTATCTGATCAGCTCTATCAGTTGTTCTTCTTCAAGTATAACATTTGGCTAAAATGTTTAATTTTTCTGCCATGTTCTAACATTTTAACAGGTATATCAAAACAGTTTGGAGAAAATACCAGTTCTCCCCCTCTGTCCTTTCCTTCTATTTTTTTTCCCTAATTGTTAAGTATTTAGTTGTGCAATTTCAGGAAATTTCCTTCGGTTTACCAGAGGGGCTCCAAAACCAACATAGCCTGATTTTGTTATCTTGCCTCTAGCAACCATTTAGACTCAATATAAAAACCTTAGTTATTGCAGGGTCAACCTCACCCAGATCTTAAAATCCACTTAAAACATCTGAATGTCTTCCCATCACAGAGAATCCTCTCAGTAAAACACAGAGGCAGTCACTGTTTTCACCTCACTAATCATTCTAATTATGGGACCCATTCTTTTGTTGCAAGACAGGATTTGCTTGGGGTACACCAGCATGGGTTTTTTCTCCTCGTAGAATTCATAATCCCAGGTTAGTAGATAAACTGTTCAGAAGTTTCTTTCAAATATGTCACAACCCCCTTTCAAAGTGGTCTTACAATAAACCACCACAAAAGTGCTCAATTTTGGTTACAAATTCTAACCCCTTGCTTTGCCTGCAGGTCAGACACAGCAAAGGAACATAGTTCAGATTGTCCCACCGCTGACTGCTCCCTTTCTGCAGTCACACAAAGCCACACAAAGTAAGATACCATTAACACAGCTGTTTTCTTTAACTTCCAAAGGCGCTAAACAATTTTACCTAGGGAAATAGAAACTAACAATATAACAACATACAGATCACAACAGACTGTGACTCTCATTCTTTTTAAGAAATTACTTACTAGACAGATGGTTGGTAGCCTGCGTTGGAAGAACTTTGGGCACAATTGGACGAGAAACAGCAGCTTTAGTCAGTGAGGACTGGATTGGCCGAAATGAACCTCTCCCTAGAGTGAAGGATTAAATGCCTCTCAAGCAAGTGAAATCTAACATTTTTAAAGCAGAACACAACACAGTTGAATGGAAGCAAAGAAATTCCAAACGGTAGCAAGCTCCAGAAATGCAAGTAGTGGAGATGACAAAACAGACTTGAAATAGTAATGCAAACTAACCAGTGCCTTATCACGAAAACACAACAGCAAGTGTTGCTGTATTATTGAAGCTGCTTTCATTACTTCCATCGAAGACAACCTTTAAGGCCTCATGTTGATTTTAAGATTTAAGTCGAGATAGGGGATCATTTGTACTATCACTGTACTCAAGAGTGTATCAGTAGAAAAGGACAAACGAGCAGTATATCGATTATACCATATGAAGTTTAAACAGTATCCCAGGTACTAGGAAAAGACCATTATAAAATCTACACAAACGATTATAACCTACAGCAAAAAAATTCTCATCTTTTATTCTAAAGTTTTGTCTCCTTGTAGATAAATTCTTACTCTTCCCTGCTTTCAATACTGGGAAATGCAAGAAAAAAATTTCTATCATAATCATGACTTGTTTAACAATGATCCAGGAGAACACTCCCATGATCCTGTAGGAAGTGACTCAAGCAACTGTTAAATGCTTCTGTAGCTTTAAAAGGATATTTTCTTCTTTTTAGCATTATTCCTTTATGCAGTTTTAAGGGACACTTTTCAGTCCATCTCTCACGGCAGCATAAAAGTGATAGAAAAATACACAGACTCACCTGTAATGGATGAGTTGGATAAGATAGAAAAAGAACAGACATGCTGGGATGGATTTCCAGATGGCCTGGGGAGCAGTGTTCTCTACGTGAGGGAAACAACAATAAACCAGAACATATTTAAACACAGAACAGAGGGTAAAGTTCATCTCCAAAGGCACAGAAGTTCATCATACTTTCCAGAATAAGCAGAATATTTACATGGCATGACTATCATGCAACAGACACAGCAAAAAGGTCTCTGTAATCTTCTAAAGAAGCTACAGATATGAATCATGTGTTTTCTCTATAAACTACAATAAGGGAGAAATTCCACATGGACAATTCTCAGAGAAATGGTAATTAGAACTATATTCCTTTCCAATTATACTTGCAATAATTTTCAAATCTCCCACAGAATTACAGAACTGATCTTAAGAATGGGATCTAGTCCGTGTGCAAACTGATCTTCCATTCCAATTAACCAAGTGGGAGTTAATGAGGCAGCTGTATGTACTTGGGAGCTCTTAAAACAAATGGAATTGCATAGACCAGAATATCTCAGTACCAAAGAATAGTACATACATTATTTCCAGGTCTTCTACCATTATACAGAGCAGAAAAGACAAAAGGGTATGTTGACACATGGTAGCTTGTTTCCCCCAAACAAGTTTCCATTATTTTGGCTTTAGATTTCATTTATGTTCTCCACCTGCTTCTGGTTTCAGTTTTTTGCTGAGTTATCAGAGTAGTCTAAAGGCGGTTAATGCCAGCCTACCACCAAAGTTCCATGACAACAGGCTACCTCTTCCATACCTCTTTTCAAGTCCCATTTTTTCCAGAAATCATTGTTCTTTCAAACTGCATTATATTTTCTTTCACTACAGAGGTTTAAAGCCACCTCCGCTTAACAGCCATTAGTGAGTAGGAAGCCGGAAAAAATATCTAAAGGCAGATCTTGTTGCACCAGCAGTGACAGCTCTAACAGAGACAGACCAGGATACCATATGAACACACACTGCTTGTGCATCAGTACCAGCAGGCCCAAACAGCAGAACCTACTTTAGAAAAAATAAAAAAGCCCCTTCTCTGAAACTACTTCACGCACTGGACTATCAATGTTGTTGACACTCCTCATACAGGGAATATTACATGGCTAGTTACAATACAAACTAAAATGCTTATTCCTTCATACGTTTGGCTTCATTTTTTCAGTGGATATATGAGGGGAGTTAATTTTTTTTAATTTGAATTAGCTGCAAATCATTATAGCCTTACTGATATCTATTCAGGAAGCAAAACAGGCATTTCACACTTTGCAAATTGTTCTGACCTGTACTACTAATGGCTTCCGCAAGTGCCTGTTCCGTAACTTTCTTGGTTTTGGCAAGAAGAAGTCTGACTGCATCTGGACAAGAACAGGAAATGTGTTAGAAAGTATTTTAAGTGTGCAGACACAGAATAAATTATACCTCCCAAACTCCGGTTTTCAATAAAGTTGCAACTATTTCTGAAAATATTATTTTATTTTGGACAGAATATTCTTTCTGCTACAGTACAGAAATTTTCCACCAGGAATGTATTTACTCTTTTCTTCTTGTTTCATGGAGATAAAGCTTTCTCCCGAAAAAGCCATTTCACTACTTAACTACTGTAGCTTGCTATGAAATTGTTACCGAGACTGTACATATAAAAATAAAATGAGTATTTGGATTAAACACAGCAATGAGGTTGTATTAAAAGTAGCTTTACAATAAGAAGGATATTAGTTTTGCTAAACCTGGCAAATATATTTGCTGGAGCAACTTAATTAGAGAGTGAACCAGTTTCATCGGGCTGTGTGATGGCATTCAGATTCAGGTCTGAAGAGGTGGTGTCACTTCAAAGCTTAGTTATATAGTCAAAACCTGACTAATCTCAGCTAATATGCTCAAGCATAACATTATAAGTAGGACTGCTTCATAGGGAAGCCCATACTTTCTGAAGAACCAAAAAACCCCTGTAATACCTACTGGAAGCTGGCTCAGGCACAACATGGTACTTTTTTCATTCAGTCACCTCACTTACACTGATTGTGTCTAAGTGCTGCCGGAAGGTCAGTTCCGCTTCTTTGCTAGGCAAGAACAGTTTCCCGTGGCGGCTATTGGGGGGTAGAGTTGTAGGAACTGCAAAGAGTCCACCATCAGCATCAGTGCTTCCAGAACTTGAAGGCCCAGCCACCAAAAGAGGTCTAGGGAGGTTTCTCAAACCTAGAAGATTTTAACAGCAATTTAAATGAAGTGAAAATAAAAAGCAAGTAACTGGTAATTGAAGGATCATAAGAGATTCTGGCTCTGCCACCATCTGTGATCGCAAATCATGAAACTCTGGACACTTCAGTTTTCCCACCTACAAATTGACAGTGTTTACCTCACTCACAAGGATACTGCAAACATTCACTTGCTTTGTAATCCTTGAAAAAAGGAGGTTAAATGCAATTTCACACTACTGAAGAAACTAGAATTTAATAACCCAGCTTTAAGCCCCCCACAGACTGTGTTAACCAGTTTATCTGCTCAGCTTGTAGAAATACTTGAGGGTCCTTCCCACTAAGCAAACTAAGTATTCCTTTTGTAGGGAAAGATAATCCAAACACAGACTCATTCTACAACGTTCCTGTTTTAATTACACTCCCTACCCCTTCCTCATAATAATTCAATGTGCAAACCCAATAAAATTATTCTGGTGGCAGAGAAATGAAAGAGTGGGGATCAGTTTACCAAAACACCTTCCAAAAGATGGATTATCTTAGAAGTACATTTGATGTGTTGAAATAATGACATCTGGTCTGAGTAAAACTTCTCCACTTACATTTAACTTTTAAAAAGATTGTAGGATTTCACATTTCACTCTGCAGGCATCCAGCTAGGATGAAAACCAGTATTGTTAGTATGTCATTCTGAGATAACCAAGACCTGTACCTGCCTCTCTTCCAAGGAAGTGCTCGCTGTGCATTTAACACTGGGTTTTGCTAAAAGACAATAACAGCTATTTTCAGACTCATGTTGCACTGATAGTTGTCACAGTACTCCAGCCTCCACTGCTGGGCTGGAAATCTCAGCCGGGAGGCAGCAGGCACCCGACTGGCCCAGAGGGGGAAGCAACAATACAGGAAACAATTAGTCATGCCTGCCGCCTCCCTGGGCAGGAAAGACAATAGAGCACAAGCTGGGGCCAGCTATGGATATATGCAACAGCATTCAAGAAGTGTTTTGAAGAACATCAAACTTTATATACTTAACAAATAAACCTGCAGGTTTTATTATCCTCCTATTTAAAAGACAAAATCACCATCTCCACCCTGCTGCTCTAGGTTCTGCTGTTCTTCCAATGGTTAGTTAAAATTACAGTGTGCCAATGTATCTAAAAATCAATTAAATGCAGAACAACATAAAAATGTGTGCCTCCTGCCTAACCAGGAGTTAGAAAGAACTGTTAGAAGTAATACACACAATGTTATCTTTTTTTAAAAAATGAAAGGGATGCAACTATAATTACATCATGATTTTTTAAGCACACAGGTGATGTTGCATCACAGCTGTTGCTTCACTTTTTCTATATCTCTTTTCATGACTCTTTGTGTACTCTTTTTTGTCTCTCCAGTTAGCTGTGAGGCTTTTGCAGAGCTGTCAGTTCGCCAACACATTCAGTACTTCTGGAGTGGACACAGGCTACCTTCTAAACTTCTGAGAAGAGCAAATCAATTTAATTAAAAACACTCAAAAGACAAAAACCAAAAAAGCAGTTAGCACTCAGACAGACTCAGGACCAAAGTCTATGAAGGAACACACTTATAAGACTCATCACCAAAAGTAACCCAGCAGTTTGCTTTCTGACAACCAAATTACTACAGTCATTTAATAGCACTGTATGTGAGGATACAAAAAAGCTTGACAATTACTGTATATTGAAGGTTGCAATCCAGAGCACAAACAATCCTATATAAGATCCAGAACACACTTATCTGGGCTGATAAAAGGGAATCAGTTTGTCTACCAAAACAACACAACTCAGGGTGAAGATACCAGACGCTGAGTATTGGCTTGACGAGCTGGAATGCCATTACCTGAGGCCTACGCTGAGTGCATTATCCCAGTCAGAACTGTCAAGATGCTAAACTAATTAACTAGGCAGAATGTTGTATTGAACACACTTTACTGCTCCTCTGTTCAAGCCAAACAGCTAGGCTGAAGCCACTTTGGCTATCTTCGGTACTGTACAAGAGCAGGAATAGGCAAGTCTATATTTTTCACATCCTGACTTTGCACTAAAGACTGTGCTTCATTATGCTATGTTAGACCATAGTGCTACACAACTCCACTTGTAATTCAGTGATGCGAATCAAAGACCAGCACGGATAATTGTATTTGTATTTGAATCATCAGCAAAGCTCTACATAATCAGAACGGTTATCTGTTTCTAGGGGATCAGATACAAAGTATTGTTGTTATCTTCTTGCTGTTTCTGTCTAGTATCCTCAGTGGATGATCCTTACCCTTCAGAATGCTTCAGGAAGGGTTTTCAAGGCATTAGGGAAGCATAAAATACAATCTCATAAAGATGAACGTCACAAACTAAGGAAGTTTGACTTTCAAGTCTGATTTTAAAAAGATATGTCCTTCAAGCCTGTGTATCTCACCGAAATGTAACGATCTGATTTATTAAATTATTGGGTTTTTACTAGATACTTAAGTAAGTATGTCCTTGTCTGCAAGTAAGTGCAATGAAGCTTTAGACAAAGATGAAATTGCTATAATGCCATTTTAAAATGAAAACCACACAGAGCACCAAGTATGCTTTTCAGCATCAGTTAAATTGTTCATGGCCCATTGCTTCTTACAGCACAGGTGTGAAAAACACAGGGTAAGAATCACAATTGTTCCCAGTAACCCTGACACCTTCAGACTTTTCTGAAGTCATAAAACATGTGCTGGCAATACAACTGGACTGAATAAGAGAACTGGAATTCTTGGTCCACGTGGCTAGGGCTCACAAGCTGTACCTTCTATTAAAAGAAAAGGTAATTCATCACCATTCTGTACTCTGTAATAGCAGAATAGCACAGAAAATTTTCACTAATTATTTCATCAACAAACTTTACAACGTGTATTTACTCTCCTGTTCTGTAAGCCTTTGCTCTCCTGAGTTCCCAAACCCTGTATCATTCAGCTCCTAACAAACACCAGCAGCATCTTCTGTAAGAGTGACTTGTGAGTTCTCGTGGACTATAAACTGCATTATTGACACCTGTTGATTTTCAAGATTCATAGTACTGGATTTAGGACAACTCTCAAACAAATTAACACATACTAATGATGTTCTTAAACAGTTTGTAAGAGTAAAAACACTGGTTCGCAGTGTCACATGACTGGGATGTACTTATCATGGTATGAGGTACTAAGGGTCCCCATCCCTGAAATGGATTTTTATGAATACTAACCTGAGGAGCTGGAAGCAGCACCAGGAGAAAAAGTCTTGTTGTTGCGAAGGGCAGATTGATTTCGTGCACAGCCTGGACTCCTGGTGCTGATGGCAATCACCTTACCCGGAGGAGTCAGTGATTGCTCCTCTTGAGCAGGCTTTATAGGTGATGTGGCAACAGAGCTCATCTCGGGCATCTAAAAACGTATGCACATTAAATTAATATTGTATACTCTTACAGCAAACATATTGTTAAATTCACTCTACTTAGGAAGCTTTAAAAAAGAAATCCAACATACTACAATATCTTTAAGTGCTCTAACCAATACCTCTGTGTGTGCATAGTGGGCAGCTGAAATTCCCTTCCTGTGCATTTAGCAGTGTTAAATGTCAGCAGTTCACTACCATTAATTTATGTTATGATCAGGCCACTCAACAAGCTTCACACAGTGTTTTTAATTCAGTGCAAAACTGATTTGCATAAACTCTAACCATCCAGAGGGCTTCTCTGTTTGGAAGTATACCCAGACAAAAATATTTTGCTCTTCATTCTAATCAAGTAGAGACCAAGAGTTTTGAAGTTTTCTCCATCCCTTCTCCTATTTCATACTGTAATACAGCAATAACAAGAGGCATGTGGCAAGCTGTTTTACTAATTTTCCAGGCGTAGCAAGTTATTTCAATGAAGTTGTTTAAACGCTTTTTTAGAAAATACTCCCTTTTTAAGGAATCTGTATGCAACCACAGGCATAAAATTACCACCCACACTTGAGTGCAATGCAATTTGCTACAATTTGTTTTATGCTGGTCATCTTCATTTAAAGGAATGAACCACAGCACAGTTGGCCATTTGGCTTTGTTATGTATTACCTTGAGAAAATAGCAGGGATCTAGACAATCAATCTTTCCTCTGTTAAAAGTACCCTGTGGCAAAAATATTATGGTTCCTATCATCATTTGATGAAATGCAGAGGATTTAACAGACAAAACTTTCAGAAAGTCTACAGTACTTTCAATTAGGCAGTAAATATCATCTGCACCTCTTCAATATGTATCAGTCTGACAACATTCACTGCTGCAAGATGAGTTTTGAAGCACAACAAAGCATTTGACAAATAAAAGCTTACATTACTTGTTTTTATTTGAATGTAAAATATGTTATGTATCTGAAAGAGCTCCTTTATTTTTCAGCAGCACTACACTACTTTAAGATGCTAAGAGTGCTGAAGTGACAGGAAAACACTTGAAAAGTAACTGTTGGGTTTTTTTACCTCTCCTACCCCTCTCCCCCCAAGTCTAAGGAGATGTCCTTCTTTCTAGTTTGTGATTGTTTAATCATGTCATCCCTGGCTGTCACTGTGTTACCAGAAGTAAAAGTAGATGCCAAAAGAGGAGACACTCTCACAGATCTGTGAGATGTCAGACCAAACGTCTTCACAGTTCAAACGAAGTCTATATCTGGAGCTGTATCTGAGCAAAGATGGTTTTAAATTTATAAGATCCTGCATTCTATGTCTATAAAATCAGGATCAAAAGGAGCTTCAAGGAGGGTTAAGTCTGCACCAATAAAGAAAGATCAAAGAACTATGTGTGTTTGGGAACAGTGATACATTTGCATCCTATGCTGGAGTATGATGCAAATTGTATCTTTTAACTCATTGTATCTCCATCCCAGGCATACAGTCAGATCTGTCGAATTCAGTGTCTTTTTGGTCTTTAAAAGGATGTTTTACTAAATTTCTATTGGTTGCACTAGGTGGAAATGGCTGGCCAGGTATCACAGGGGCAGATCTTAAACACTGGTTACAATGCACAAGAAGGAAAGCAAGTTCATTCCCAGTTGTCTGCTTAAGGAAGAAGATATTTTTCTGGTCCTGCTAAACAACTATCCCTAGAGTGAAGGAACTTTTATGAAAATCACTGTGGCAGGTGTAGTTATATTGGCTATGCTATCCCAAAGAAATAAATTCTTTTCACACACTTAGTGTAACTTGAACTACATAAACATTGGAAATTAAGGGTTGTGTTTTCATGTGGAATATTGATGTCATCTAGGTTCCCTTTGTCATCCAGGCTCCATTTCCCACAAAAGGTTGGACCAGATCATCTTCCAAGCTCCCTTCCAACCTGGGCTGCTCTATGGTTCTGTGATCCTCAGACAGACTAGAAGACATCTGCCTAACCTAACCTCATCACTGACCTCTTCAGTAGTCACATTAAATGTTCACTGTAATACCACTGAGACTCTCAGCAAAATAGAAACTAAAAGGTAGCGTAAAAAAGCAAATCAATATATTGAGGAAAAGCCCACTCTGTAGCAAGCTGGGTTGTGTTGTTTGGGTTTTTTTTTTTAAACACAGGAATCCCCAAGATGACAAGGCTGGTCATTGATTTATTAAGAAAATATGACTGGGCAATTATTCCCCAGATCAAGTAAGAGTTTAGCATCTGGAGCATGAACAAGAGACACTTACTGGTTTGGGATTGACTTCAGTAGAGATGAGTTTTAAAAGGCAGTTTAGGAGTCTCTGCTTGTGAAAGGTGGTACATGCGGGAACAGCAGTTGACTCAGGTGTTTGCTCCCTAGCATCCTGGGTTTCTGGCCCCAGGACAGCCAACCAGTCATATTCCAGCTGCAGCTTGTTCGGTTTGCCCATCATGAGGTAGACTTCAGCCAGCGTAAGGCTCTCAGAAGTTCGTAGACTCCATCCTTCTTCTCTAACCTGTTGAGAGAGCCGGCTCGGATCATCCTTGAGAGACTTTGTACTAGATTGTCCCTGAGGTGGAGGTGGAAATGAGGAGCCCAGCTTCTCTTGAGAATCCTCCATTACTGCATCTGTTATATCCTTGGTACTAGCGTCAAGCTGCTGGCCCTGGCTGTGGCTAGCCTGAGTTTCGTATCTGGATGGGCCACTGCCAGGTGAAGCCACACCACTTCTTTGTAGCTGTGAACAGGAGTCAGATGTCTCCATGCTCCTTACGCTTGGAAAAGCCACAGGAGAAGTATCACCAGCTGCTGGAGTAGAGTCTTTCCCATGCAGTTTGTCTGTGCAAGAACATTTCTCTGGGACGATCAGGTCCTGACAGGACTTCATGTACCGTGGAAATGGATCAAGCAGAGAGAGTTCCTCCACATCAGGGATCTTACTGCACGCACAAGCTGTGCTGCACGATGGTAGCACAGTTGCTAGGTCATTAACCAGGGCCTCCCTGCCTTCCACACAGAAGGCCACTGAACTCAGTTTTTCGTGGTTCCCTCCTGGATCTTGAAGTCCAGAAGGTGTTTTTTGGAGAGAATTAGTGACGCCAAGATTTGAGGCTGTTCCTTCCACCAGGCCAGGCTCTGGGGCACCATCTTCAGTGCTTGCAGAAACTTCTGCTGTGGGCTGAGAGGTTCTGCTTGACTCTGTAGTGCTCTCTGCCCTTCCAACACCCTTACCTTCTGTTCCCCGCATGTATTTTAGCTGTCCCCTTGCTGTCCCCTGACCACTCTGTATGCCTAGGATTTGTGCAGGGGGAAGTAAGTGAGAGTCTTTTGTGTTCTGTTTGCATTTGCCAGTTTCCTGCCAATGCACTGTGCAGAAAGCCTTGGAGTGGACCACTCTGGCTACCCCAGGCAACGGAGTGAGTGTACAGTTCTCTCCTGGAAAGAGATGGAGCATCACTTTCTCCTCTGAGAAGCTGCCTCTTGTTTCTGAGTCTCTGGAGTCTTGAAGCTGCCTTTCTTCTAGTGTTTTACGCTACAAAACGTGTCAAAGAATAGAACAATCATCTGCCCCTTCCAAATAAGCACCTGGTAGCCTATTTTGCAAGTTTGAAAAACAAACAAAAAACCAAACAGTAGCTGATCAATGACATGTTCTCTATTCAACACCGATATGAAGACTCTATGATCAGAAATTAAGTCCTTTTGTGGTGATAAGGACTACAATGAAGACCTGTTACAATCACAAACTAAATCTCTGTTCCAGACAAAATTATTTATCTCTTTTTCATACATCATCATAATTATAAAAAACCCAACCAACTAATAAACCCCAACAAAATCAAGTAAAAAACTCCAATGTCACTGCATAGCAAAACAGACTCCCCTCTCTGTGAAGTAACTTCCATCTTACGTGTTTTGACATCCTTCAAAGTTTTAAGTGCTATGCTGATATTTCTCCCAGACTCACAAATTGAAAAGCAAAGCCTGAATTAAAGGACTAAGAACAGGATACAGCATATTAGCCAACAGGAGAACAGAATGGCTGTTAACTCACAAATCGTTTTACTCCATGGATCAAAGTTCAGAGGTGGGGCTATCTCTAAGGTTGTATGGCTCAGACAGCAAAGAGATACGTAACAGGTAGCAGCAGCTACCTAGACAAGGAGCTTTAGCCTTTATTTGGTGAAACTGCATCAAACAAGTAGAAAGATCTGTCCTTAATCTCTTTGCAGAAACTGGAAACAAAATAGTCACAGTTATTATCCAGGCTACTATGGTGGTCACTCATCTATAATCAAAGAGACTAATCTCACTAAGGAGATGAAACAAGGGGAGGGAGCTTCATTTACTACTAACTAGCCTTTCAGGGGATTACAGTAGAGAAGAGTTGAGGTAAAAGTGGAGTATTATGAGATTTCCCATGGAAGGCTCCACTAGCGATGCCGAGATACTGACCTCTACCTCTACCACTGGTAAATTCGAGGTAGAACCACACTTCTGATGCACAAATGACCTTAGAATAGGAAGGGAATTGCTCCCAGGACACAGCATACAGAACAGACTAAGCAGAAAAAGGATACAATACGCACTTCATGGAGAGCCCACTTCTGCTTCAGGAACTCAATGAGGCTGGAGACCTTCCGATGTAACTCCACAATCATCCTGTATGCAAGATAAACAAAGCAAGGGAACAGACAAAAAAATGTCAGCAGAGCTTCAAATCACAGCTGTGATTTTAGAATGGGAATTAAGTGAAGAAACTGGCATTCTTTAATGCAAGCACAGGCAACACACCTACCACTCCCATGCTCTAAGAAAAAATCCAAGAAAAACAAAAATATGTGTTATCCAGCAACTTTAAAATCTAGATAACTCACCACTGAGAAAGATCTAAAAGCCTAGCAGATAAATCTGATTGTCATGATTCAAGATACTAGTCTCTCTAGATGGAAGAAGATAGGAAAAGATGGCAAGATTCGGCTAAACTGCAAAAGTGCAGACAAAGCACAAAGTGATCTTGAAGTACAGAAAGAATGAGAAAAAACCCCCAACATGTACTTTTTGCTCTTAAATCATTTTACAAAATAAACCTAATGCTAAAAATCTTCATTCTGCTCTCTGCATGATCTCTGGTCATTATACTGAAGTACACTATCTGAAAGAACAATCAACGCCACAGAGGCCTCGTGTTTTCTGCCCTGAGTTTTGGGCTATATGTAAGTACTAGGATGAACAGCCACGGATGACACTGAAACAACAGCACCAACTACATTTTGCAGTGAGGAGATTAAGCTATAAATTCCTCCTTTCTGCTATTATCACTGTGTTGCAGTTGAAATGTTCAGAGTCTTGACGCAGGCAACTCTGCCCATTGTTTTACTTCCCTCCCCCCTGCCTCTGTCTCATGGTACATTCAATAAAAATTTTGGTAGAACTAGTGCTTCATATCTCCGTTCTACTTGCACTCTGCTCTGACAACTGGGTGCACATGGCACAAAACATATTCATCTCCAACTCTAGTAGCTCTTATTGTTACTCAAATTAAAAGAGATAAAGAACAATGGTAACCTAATTTTCAAGTCTGGTATCTCATGGTTACAACAATCATGTACTCTGGATGGACAAAGCCTTCAGAATAAGTACATTTAGGCAAACTGTATTATCAGAGATAAACTGCACAGTTGGCAGAGAATCCTGAAGAGAGAAGACGATGCTCATTTATCTCCCTATTCTAGTCTGAGCACCACTATCAGTTCTTCATTTACCTAAGCCGTGGATTCTGGGCAAGACTCTGTACTCGAGCCCATGCATGATTATTTCGTGGCTGCAACTCCACAGGGACTTTGAGAGGAAGACGTACTGGCTTCTGGTCCTCTTCATCACTAACACCTGAAGAGAGATGAAGTACAAAGGGCATGGGTCAAAGTAAGGACAACTCAGAACACTATATGGTCAGTTACATGAATAAAAGCAGCACAGGCATTAGCATCATCTACAGACAACTGAGGCAGCTCAGGTCCACTGGTGGAGCCTGCTTCCTTAGATTACTCCTGTTCCAGTATGTTTTTTTTTTTCCTTGGACACTGCAGTGATACTGGAGCTTCCAGCTGGACAAGCAGTGTCAAAATCAGGTGGCTGGAAACTTTGAACAAGTACTATATTTCAGACCTTTAGACTGCACTGATTCTATTTACTGGGGGGAAGGAAGAGGACAAAAACAAAAACAACAACAACAACAACAACAACAACAACAACAACAACAAAATCACACACACACACAAAAAGCCTCAAATGCTCAATGCCAAACAACATACTACTGCTTATTCAATGGCATAAGGGACTAAACTTCACATACAGTGATAGCCTAACTGGTAAAGCAGTAGTGATATTGTCCAGCGTGGCTATTTCCTTTTCAATTTAGCTAGTGACATACTCCAAGACATAGAGAGCTGGGTGGGTCCTAAAGTGATTTGGCATATACAAGCAAACAGGACAGGTAAAACAATAGGGACGTATCTGTGCCCAACACAAATGTGAAATAGCACAAATTCCCCTGCCAGTGATGTACACATCAAAACAGATCTACTCTCTCTCGTATTCTGCCGACCATCTGTTAAAGTGCTTTCAAGTTCCAGCATCTCTTACTTACCATCTGGATCACAGAGTTTCTTCAAAGCCCTGCACATCGGAGCTTTGATACGAAGGTTTCTGCCTTTGTAACGAACGGTCGTAGCCCTGAATACATTGAAAGAGAAGTATTTACAGGCACCATTAGCAAAAGTTTGTGAATACTTACCTATTAGGGACACAAAGTCAAATACAATCATGGCTATAGGCATGAACAAAGAAATACACGGTCTTGCAGTGCAAATTCACAAGAGCATTCAATCTTTTCTATCACTTTACTTTTCATTATAGAAATGCTATTCTTGTGACCCTCCTCTTCCAGACTTTCATGAAACACTGGGCTGTCCACTTGGAGACAGACTGCTATTTTATAAAGCGGAACAGAATTATGTTACTTCAGTTTAAGAGTACCCTCAGAGACAGCTTCATAAAAGACAAGTGGTTTTGCTTTTCTCTCCTCTTTATACTCCTAACTCTTAATTATGGGAAGAAAAAGTCTAAAGTTTTTGAAGAGTCTTCCATTCTGGAATATCAACACCACATCAGTTGCAGAAATGAGGTCTAACAGCTTGTGCAGATCCTAAACAAAGTAACTTTTACAGCATGATTTCACTGGCTTTTAGCTTCAATACCACACTAACAGCTATAAAGATCCCTAAAAGCAAGAGGCCATTTTTGTTTTCACACAGTAGAACTATTTGATTTCTTCACTCAGACAACCCTGTTTTCTTTTAAGAGACTTAAAAGGCAGGCATTGAGACCAACAAAGTTACTGATTGAAGTATTTATTACCTAATAATTCAAGCAATAAGGATCAGCTGGCACAGAAGCAGCAGGATTGAACACAAGTCCTTGCAAGCAAAATGAATGAAATTATGAAGAATACTCCTACATCAGGATCTCATTTTCTCCTATACTGTAAGGAAGACAACATCAGGCAGAAAGAGCACTTGTCTACACCACTAAGAGGGAAATTTGCAGAATGGCAGCAGAAGTGAAGCCAGACCTGAGAAGGGGTCGATAAAGTGAGCAGTTCAAAAGTTTCAGTTACTAAACTGTGAACTTCTACAGATTTAGAATATCCCAGGGGTGGAAGGGCAGATCTCCTCAATCTGCACTGAGCTACCAAAAGCTAGAGGGAATGTGTCAGCTCTCACTCTTTCTAACCATCTCTGATACAGAAGTAGTGACAACTCAGCTAATGAAAAGAGAAGGCTCTCAAGTACTGTACTATAAAGAAACTAGCAACTGTACTAAAATGAAAATAAAAAAGTCCCAAGAGCTATTGCCTGGTTTTAAATAGTGCTTCCTATTTCCACATCTGCAACAGCAGACACTATAGCTGCTCTAACAGAGTTTTTACCTCTCCTCTTTCAACTTAACTTGAATTGTTTGAAGACAGTAGGTCCCTCCAAGTGCAACAGTTAATCTCTGCCAGTGGAAATACCCTTAGAGGAGAACAGTAACATTTGTGAATAGCTGATCAATGACATGAAAGGTGGAACTTCCTCCTGGTCACTGCACTGGACACCTTAGCCTTAATGCTTGAAGCTCAGTAGCCTCCTGTCATTATATTGAGTGCAGATTTGATTTTATCAGAAAAATCTCATTTTTTAGAAAATAGATCTTCTGAAAATAAGTTTAATCCTATGCAGCTAGCATCCTGTTGCTTTTTTTGTGTAAATAAACCAAGTTTCAATATAAGTGAGAATAAGATCAGTATGAATCAACCCAAATTTACTTATGTCAATTTAATGGGGACTGCACTGTATAAAGACAGGAAACTTGAATACAAATCCTTCTGCTCTCAAATTCAGCTGGTCAGGGTTTGGACAACTTCCCTCTCAGGTCTGAATCTTTAGGTGGAGAACCTCCGATTTTCTTCGTGAGCCCAAACGTTCGTCTCATCCAGCAGCCAGAAACATCAGCCTAGTGTAAAAGTGTGTGGTACAAAACCAGAAGGATTTGGCAGAAGGTACATTTTTTTGTCCAGTGCTTATCATTATTTCCTCCAAGAACAGTATCTGAAAAGACATCTTAGGACAAGAAGTCTTCAACTTCTACTACAGCTCCTAGAAATCTCTCTTCCCATTACATATTTTTACACTAAAGTAGCACATCCCTCACAGTTCACCACAAATACCTTTTGCCTTTAACTACAGGGATTCAATGAAAGCTATGTTTATTACCACTAATGCTGTCTGTCACAGCATTGTAAGTGATTTTATAAAGCTCATGCTGAGATGATAGGATGCACAAATTCACCCAACCACTATAAAATGCAAAGTTTGGGAACGTGATAGAAAGGTTGCACAGAAAGCAATGCTGCTGTATGAATATGCCAAAATTACTGTCGTCCTTGTTCTTGCAAGCAGTTAATTACAGCATTACAGCAATCAGAACTTCTGCAATGACTTCCTTACTTAGTGAAGAAATGCCTGGATGTTCTCTCCTGTTCTAGGGGAAAACACAGTTTCATAATAGCCTCATACAAAAATCCAGTAAAGCCAGTGAAAATAAATCCAGTAATTCAGTGCATCTCGAAACAGGTTATTAATTTGCAAATTTACACTACTTTAGAATAGCAAATTCTTTTGACTACTTGTATGAGCTGAGACTCTCCTTCTGCATCTTGATTTCTTGCAACACTTTTTTCTTAAATGTGCCCTTGAAGTAGCTGCATGCAAGTGAAGAATCAGAAATAGCATTATTATTATTGTAACTGTGACAGTGTAAGGGAGAAGAGGTTTGTGGGGAGGCACATTATTTCTTCTTAGATTAACTTGTATGACTATATAAAACAGACACATGCTTTGTGGAAATTGTTCCATCACATGACTTGAAGGTGACTGAAAGAAGGGCCTGCATGCTCAAAAGGCTGTTTGATCCACCTAAAACAGCTCAGCTAATTTGATCAAGAAGCAAGAAAAGCACTGCTGTTCATTTTTCATATTTTCTATTTCTCTTAAAGAGCCTAACTAGTTGGTCATAAAGCATTTATTATCGAGTTAGGCTTCCTCGCAGTTGTTCCTGATGAATTTTTCTACCACCTGCTCAGCTACACCTTGGGTTACAGATACTCACTATCCGTTACCACCACAGAGCAGCTCACAAAAAGCAACAGATCAGCATGATAAGCTCCTGGCTGCATTTGTATCTGTGCTTAAAGGGCAGAGAGGGGAAAAAAACCCCCACTCACCCAAACCTAGGATAAAAGCCAGAAAATAAATTAAAAACTTAAGTATATTACAGAAAATATTAAAAAATACAAAAATCTAGGACAAAAATCATATTGGAGGAAAAAAACCCAAATGCAAAACTGCTTACAGCCCTAGAAGAGCAGGAACTACTGTATTTCCCCAAGTACTGAGCGAGAATGTCAGTTTAGAAGTTAGCAAGCAAAGTATACTGTCCAGTAAATGAAGGAACACACAGCACACACAAACTTGACATAACAATGTTAAAAACTTCACAGTGAAGTTTTTGACCTGGCACTACAGCACTCTTCCATGACTACAGCAATCAATATTTTTCTTTTCATTGTTCCCTAAAACAAAAAAGTAGCATCCCAGTTCTCTATACTCAGGTGTTCTGCTTGGAGAGTCAGGAATAATTGCCCTAATTCCCTTTTCCATAAAGTATGATGGGCTTCAAGCAATCTTGTGAAAGTCTGATAATAAGTTATTCTTTAAACCAAAATAGAATTACGATATATTTAGAGACTATAGTTTCTTAATTGAAATCCATGGCTGGGAGGCTGGAAAAAGAATAGTTCTACTAATTTAAAAAGAAAAGCACAGTAAAAAAGAAAACAGCATGCAACAGAACTACTCTTAGCTTAAAAATACTCATCTCCTCCTCTTCTCTTACCTAGACTGTGGATATTTTCAAATGCCGAAAATGGTAAATCTTCAAAAAAGTTCTTCTACTGAATATGCATTAAGAACTACTAGTATAACTTGACACCAAGAGCCTGTTTTGCCTACTTAAAATGATTGGGTTTGTATACAATGTTTTAAAGATGAATTGCTATTTTATTATCAAGATTCTTAAGGAGTTACAAATTCCCCCTCAGTATGGCAAACAGCTTTTACAAGGCAATCAAAAGCAATGATCACTCCCACTCCACACAAGGAACACCCAGGAACTGAACCAGACAGATCAATCAATACCTGTTAAAAGTTTCTGTCTTTAACAGTCTTTCTTACTCCTGATACTAAGAGCCTCAGCCTGGGGGGCAAAACCATATGCTAACAGACACCAAGTAGTACTGTGCTTTAACTGTTGCATATTTACAGTAGTTCTCTAATTACATGTTTGTTGTGTTGGTGATTTTTTTTTTTTAAACTCATCCACAAATCCTACAGATTTACAAAGGTACCCAAATTGATATTTCCTCAAACATAGTTTTTTATTAAATGTAAAGACCGTTGCAAAGCCTAAGTTAAATAAAAATGTTTCACTCCTAAAAATGAAACAAAACAAAGAAGCTTTGGTTTAAGTTTATTTAAATGGTTTTCTGAGCAGTTCTGATATACTTCCACAAACCTTTGTTTCTTATTATACATCCTAATCATATTGTTGCTGTAATAAAAAACTAGCAGCAGAGGACTGGACAGAAAGTGATTCAGATTCCCTATAATTTCTAAGGGAGCTTTATTTTCATAGTTGTCCTGCTTAGTGATTCCGAAAACTTTTTTAAGCAGCTCATGTGGGCCACTGTTGACATGAGTATGCTAAACTACTCAGACCAGCTACAAAAACTCAGAGAATTCTTATCTTCTCCTTGCATTTATAAATATCTAAACTTTGATCTATTTTCTAAAAGATCCTCAATTCATTAAACTACAACTGTAACAAAGGCTATTGTCTAGCCTGATTTTACATGTTACTGCAGTTCTGAAGACAAGTAGAGCCATATAGCAATGAATGGCCTTAATTTCAATGACAAAACAGGGATATTTCTCAAAATTTTGCCATTACTTGGAATAGCCAACTGATTAAGTTTTCAGGCACTATTTAGTATCTGTGACCTGGGTTATAACCTCAACTAGGACGATTTTAAATATGGTTTTCTTATAAGCACCTCACAGGGTCATTTGTTTGTCCATACACTATGTAATTATTACAGAGAGCCAGAAATTATGTGTAACAAACAAAATAAGCACTGAATCAGAATGTGTAACTCCAGGATCTAGAGTTACCTGTAAATGAATTGCCAGGTAGGTCCTCACAATCTTAGCTGACCTTTCTTACCAATTAAATAAGGCGTACATACTTCAGAAGATCATCAAAATAATGCATGTTCACATTCCCTATTTTTCATCACTTCGGATTCACTTTCACTCAAGACTCTCAACGTTGTGACAAGCCCTACAAAGCACACAACTCAGAGGAAAAGTAGTATCACATTTGAAAGAAACATGTTAGGAAATGAAAAAAATGCTTAAAAATTTAAGAGAGGGGGATCATAGAATTGTAACATCACTGAGGAAGATGAAAACTTTAATCTAGTGAGATACAGGCAGTGTGCTTGCTTGTGTGAAATACGAGGCTGACCTGCACGTGCAGGGGATTAATTCAGATGGTGTCAAGGTGGTAACAAAGACAAAAATGTGAACACTGTTTCCCTGCACAGTTTACTCTTCTTCAACTGACATGGTTTAGCCACCAAATGGCGCAAGAGATGCAGGAGAAAAATGGACGCAAAGATGTGTCTTCCACCTGAGACAAAAAGCCTATACAAGAGCAACTATTTTTGAAGTGGCTAAGAATGTTAATATTATTATGTACAATCTAGCTCTTCATTAGAAGATTAGCATTAATATTTTCAATTGCAAAGACTGCTGTTTTCAAAATGGTTTGTTACAAGACTGCCTTTTATAGAATACGCAACTAGACTTCATAGAAATCATGAGCCTTCATTAACAATTAATTAGAAGAGTCTCATTTATTATGGTTTAGTCTATTTGGATGACACAATATTATAAAAGCTCTCCAGCACAAGACCAAAATGACTGCCTATAACCTAAACTCTATAGATATTCAGGACACTAGGGAAAAAAAGACTCATCTCAGGCCTATTTTAACTAGTATCTCCAAATGAAAGAAATAATTTGCTTTAAGAATAATATCATTATATGAAAAATATTACTGCTAAGATTTTGTTAATTGTACAAAACCCAAATCAAATGGCAATTCCTCTTCTAATTTCAAACTTCACAGTTAACAAAGGAATGAACAAGTGATTTCATAAATAATCACATTCAAGACCTGCAACACAACAGCACACTGCACAAAGTGTTTTCTCCTAGGAGATGAAAGGTAATAAACTGTAAGGCACTCATCTGGAAACTCAGTTTGTGAACAACAGAAAGATGCAGCAATAAGTTTTATTTTATGTAAGGTGAAGTCAAGAAGTCAGCAGCTGCGGAGTGGGCAAACTCTCCCTCTTGTTTACAATAAAGTTTACTACACTGATAATGTGTCTGCTACAGTGGAGCACCCTAAAAGCAAAAATGCCTGAAGTAAAAAAGGCATCTGTAACAGACAGAAAATAACACTGTTTTGAAATGGCTTTTAAAGACATAATTAGGGTAGACCAATGCCTGCTGAGTGATAATCACACTCCTTCAAGTAATATCCTTTGAAAGAAATTTCACTTTAGAATACACAAATTCTAAAAGCAGGACTACAACAGAAAATTTTACATACAAATGTATCAGGTATTCCCTCATTTCTAATAGTATAGAAACTTTTAACCCCTTCTGTATTTTAAAAGTACATTGCTAATACTGAACCCCCAAACCCCATAATTCTTTCTTGAAGTGAAATAGAATAATCGTTCTTAAAGTCAAATAGATACAGAAGCAAATGGAGGGCTGAGGCCTATGAAGTGTTGTTTCAAGTCTGGAAGTCTGGACTCGTGAGCACCGCTGGGAAAAATGTTTGAAGATGAACCCTCACTACAAGAAAAACACTGAAGTGCTGGAGCATGTCCAAAGAAGGGCAACGAAGCTGGTGAAGGGAGGACAAGTCTTGTGAGGAGCTGCTGGGGGAACTGGGGGTGTTTAGTCTGGAGAAAGGAGCCTGAGGCGAGACCTCATGGCGCTCTACAGATACCTGAAAGGCGGTTGTAGAGAGGTGGGGGTTGGCCTCAGCTCCCAGGTAACAAGCAACAGGATGAGAGAAAACTGCCTCAAGTTGCATCAATATTGAATATTAGGAAAACGTTCTCCACCAAAAGTGTTATCAAGCATTGGAACAGGCTGCCCAGAGAAGTGGTTGTGTCAACATCCCTGGAGGTATTTAAGGATGTGGTGCTTAGGGACATGGTTTAGTGGTGGGGTTGGCAGTGTTAGGGTAAGGGTTGGAGCCAATGATCTTAAAGGTCTTTTCCAACCTAAACGACTCTATATTCCCTATAGTGAATCAACACAGTTGTAACGTCACAACTTCTGTAAAGAATTCTCATTTCGTTACCTTGTTTTCTTAACCCATCATTTCCTATTAATGATATTTAATGGCTTCACGGAAAAGGGGAAAAAAAGCACATACAAAACTAAGAATGGAAAATGTCAAAATGCTGTTCAAAAAAAGTACAAAATGCTCCCTAGACTGTGTGACCAACAATCAAGTTGCTGAATAGCGCAGTTTTAAGAGTTTCAGGACTAAATTCTTACTTACCCAGCTTGAATAAGCTCATTCAGTTTAGCTGCATTCTTGTCATCCATACCTTTACATGAAACGGGATAAGACAGTGAATTAGGATTTAAAGTGATAGAATCATGATTTTAACATGTCCTGTTCACTTTTCAAAGCTGTTACATTTTATTCTCAATAGCATTAATGTGCATAAATGTAAAGTTTCTATTTTCACAATGTGCAAGCTTTACACCCTTGCCATGAAAATTATATTTCACTCATGGATTAAATGACCCTAGTTTAGGTGCTACAGTCATCTTGCATTGCTGGGCATTGATCTGACACTGCAGTATTAAAAAAAAAAAAAAGCTTCCTCATCTTCCTTCTCAACCTCTGTTGCTAAGGCAGCACAGCATAATGAAAGCATCAAGCCCTCACAGCCCTGAATGCAATAAAAAAAGTAAATAAAAATAATAAAATGCACATTTAACCCACATTTTTCCTCTATGCATTATACAGCACATATTTAAATTGACATTATGATAACGTGATTTATATTCCCTATAACAGTTAGGCCCAGATCTATTTACTGAACAATTAATCTCCCTCTGGCAATGCTGAAAGTATTCCTGACATGCTTTCGTGTCTCAATAGATCTATGTAAGTCATCTTGATCTTTGGGAAGATGGGACTGGGTGAATATCACAAGAGAAATTAAAAAACAAAACCAAAAAAACACATTACCAAAAAATAAAAAAAAAAAGAGAAAGAAACTCCTTTCACCAGCTGCAGAGCAGACCTCTCATCAATTTGGTGTAGAGGCTTGAAGCTTAAGCCCATTTGGTCTTGGAGACTAGAATCTTCCAAAGTGACAGTGGGTAAAATACGTAACCAAGTACCAAAGTTATAAAAAGACAGAAGCACAAAGTATGCATGCATTGCCATGGTGACTGTGTGAAACCTTACTCCCAGTCATAGCAAGGAGGGTCTGTTGATGCTTTTAAGACAAGATGTGGATATAGGGAAGAAACACTAACACTGATTTCTACTGACAATGCAATCTCTGCACCTTCTTTGTCATGAAACAGTTCAAAATTGTTTCTCCAAGATGAATTAACACACTGGAGATCTTTGAACAAACAAAATAAAGTCAGTATGAACATTCACAACAGTCTCGTTCATGACACATTACAATAAATCCCAGTTGAGGAACTAATATAGTACATAAAAAAATCTGCTAAAATAAGGAATTGTACATATCTACTCATTAAAGTTTTCTTGCCTTTTTCACTTTGCAGCTAGTATGACTTCACAAGGAAGTGAAAGTATTTTGATGATTTTTCCATGTCTCAAATTAAAAACACATGTAGAAGATGCACTATGACACAACACTGACTCTAAAAAAGCTTGGGGACAAATGAAAAAAATACACAGGTAAAAAATTGTATGTGCCTGAACTAGAACATGCAGTGCAAGCTCCCCTGCCCGTTCTCCAAGTTAGCAACATCAGAGCTCTTTCTAGTCCGGAAGTCATAAAGACCACAGGAACCATCTCCTGGGCTGCATCAAAAGCAGCATGGCCAGCAAGTTGAAAGAGGGGATTCTCCCCCTCTGCTCCGCTCTCTTGAGCATCTCTAGTGCTGTGTCCAGCTCTGGGGCCCTCGGCATCAGAAGGACACGGATCTGCTCGAGTGGGGCCAGAGGAGTCCACAAAGACGCTCGGGGGGCTGGAGCACCCCCCTGTGAGGACAGGCTGAGAGAGTTGGGGGTTCAGGTGGAGAAGAGAAGGCTCCGGGGAGACCTTAGAGAAACCTCTCAGTGCTTAAAGGGGGCTTTTAAGAAAGATGAGGACAGACTTTTTAGTAGGGCCTGTAGTGATAGGACAAGGGGTAATGGTTTTAAACTAAAAGAGGGGATGTTTAGACTAGATATAAGGAAGAAATTTTTTACAATGAGGGTGGTGAAACACTGGAACAGGTCACCCAGGGTGGTGGTAGATGCCCCATCCCTGGAAACATTCAAGGCCAGGTTGGATAGGGCTCTGAGCAACCTGATCTAGTGGAAGATGTCCCTGCTCATGGCAGGGGGGGATGAACTAGATGGCCTTTAAAGGTCCCTTCCAACCCAAACCATTCTGTGATTCTATGGACATGATAGTAAGCCTAAGCTTAGATATCTTGCTAATGCAACTGACTCTCAGAAAACGGGGGAGCATTGGTATGGCATATACTCATTTGTCTACACTCATCGTTATGGACAAAACCAGTCTTGAGGATTACAAGATCAGAATACCTCTTGGTTAGCCACTAAAGTTGTTATTTCTGACTATGATTTATAATGATTTTTCATCTTCAGTGTTCCATAACTAAAGATTTAGAGAATGACTTCAAGAAAGGCACCATCCCAGATTTTGATTGCATAGGCAGAAATAATCATGAGTGCAGACGCTATCGTTTACACATTTAATTGCTTAGTTTTCAAGAATAATAAAACAGACAGATAACCTAAGATGCATATACATTTACCTGTCATCTGTGGGTATTACATGCACTGCATTTCACAGATAGCAAAAGCTAAAGAAATCTGTCAGAGAAAAAGGGGACTAATGCAACAGACTAAGAATGTCTTTAAAAATAAAAATACATTTAATGACAAAACAATACCAAAGAGCACTGCAATAGAATACAATGAACACTAATTCTGAATAACTCAAAGGTGAAACTGTACCAGACATTACCAACGTCAAGGGTAGACACTTCTGATACCACCATATCAAAATAATTTTAAGTAATTCATACTCACATCCCCCAATCTTTTTCCTTAGTTCCCCATAGCAGATTAAGCCATAAAGCTCCAGGGAGGATTTCTTCAGCCCTTGAGAAAACACTGAAAAGCAGAAAAGGAGTGAGATACAGACTGCAGATACACACACACAGCTACACTGCAGATACTCAATGATACGACAAAGTTCTTATTGAAAGGAAGACCAAGTTCTGTTCCAACTAACACTATGAATGTACTTTAGAGATTTAATGCAAATTTCAGATTCTAAAGTTTTATATGAAGAATTTCTTCTTTATATGAAGAAATTTTTCCATTCTGTGTTTGCTGTAACATTGTGTTTTAAATAAAATACTAATCACTTCTTTCATCTTAAAATACTGTCTTATTTTGAAGAAGGAACTCAAAAATACACCTTATGAGAGGTGTTTTAGATGTCTATTTCATAAAGAGATTATACCATACACTATCTTCGCATTCCTTCAGCTTTTTTTCTAGTCGTACCCATTTCTCATTAATGAGGCTCTGGCCACAAATCACATACATGAATTCACTATCCAAACTTTTCCTGATGTTAAAGAGGGTTGTTTATAGACCAAAAAATTCAACCACCAGGACACCGCCATGACTTATACAGCTTAGAATATAGCAACAGGATAGGAAAGCCTTGGAGACCTTTACTTCACCAACAAGCTAATGGGAGAAGTTGAAAGTCAAAAGAGGTGTCTTAGTAAAATCTGTTCACTCTGAAATAGATTTCTTTAACCCATTATTCAGATGAGGCTACCCAAAAACTGACTTGAACTCTCAAGGAATAGTAGCATCTGATAAAAATCGATTAATAATGATCATATATTACTATTATTGTTACAAAACACCACTAGCAGTTCATATGACTTCACTCAGTAAGTCAGGGAAGAAGGGAAAAGAATAGCAAGAGGGGAATATGGCACTGAGAATCTTAAATTACTGAATCTTAAGTTACTGAACCAATGATACAATTTCAGGCTTATTTAAAGTGTGAGCAAATATTTCACCATTTACACTTGTATCAGACTATTTATTTATTTCTACCTTCCCCCAAGAAGTGCAAAGTAGTGCTGGAGTCAATTGCTCGATGAAGTCATGCCAGAGTAAGATTTAGGCAGCTTAGAGAGAGAATAGAACATTTCCCTGAAGCTGGCTCCTCCCCAGTATTAATACTAGGATCAGCACTTACTATGGTGTGGTGAATTCATATAAAAGCAATGACACAAATACCAGTTTTTAAGAAGTATTTGTCAAAAAACATGAACCTCCATATGTCCACGCTAATGAAAATAAGACAAGTTCACAGACATCCTATTCAGTATGTATTTTCTCACCTCCACCTTTCCTACCCTCCATGACGGCACTCAAAGCAGGACTCCAACCCTCATGAGACTGTAAGCTCTACACAAAGCCCATTTCTTTTCATACTAACCATTATCAAAGTCAATGTACTTTGAGATCTTGTGCCAGGTGCGATAGTAGAAGTGGCGAACCTGTTCCTTATTCTTCACCATGCTTGCTGGTTTGCCCTTCTTCTTGTATTTCAGGGCAATGTTGTTCTGGATAGCTTCAAAGTCCTTCCCATGCTGAAAAACAAATAAAATAAATCCAAATACTCTAAACCAAATTTATATCTTGTCATACAACCACTCAAACAACATGAGACTTTGGGGTTCTCCGTGGGAAACTAGATTTCAGTGGTCATAAACAAATTCTTGGGTATCAGAATTCAACACTGTAAGAATGACAGTGGTTTACTTTATTTTATATAAAATGCATTACAGATGCCAAAAAAATTACTTTCCAATTTCTTGAATTGTTTCAAAATTAAAAATGTAAGTTGCTAGCAAACTTTTAAAAAACCCCCAAAGTTTACTAAGAAATTTGCTAAGTAGCAGAATTGAAAATCCAGACTTTCTCACTTTGCTTTCTTTACTTTCCTCTGCATTTTCCTCCCTCTCTGTCCTACCTCCATTTCTGAGTAAGGTGAATGAGAAGCCTATTATATTTAACAGATTCACTTTTATTTACAGTAAATTTCAGGTTCCAGTTATGAGTACAAAATTTGAGTTTCAAACAATGAAGGAAAATATTACATTTAAAAAAACTTCAAACCACAGCTTTTTACAGAAGACATGGTTTTACACTGTAGGTCATTCAGAAGTTCATTCTTAGTGTAAAAATAAAAATGAGACACTTAAGTGTCCCTTTAAAACTAGTCAATTCCTATGAAACCTTCGGCGTTCAAAAGAAGAAAATTTAATTTTATATACCTTATCATTGAACTCCTGCTATCACAACATTTCTTAGTATTTAAAAAACTCGGAACTGATTTAAATACAAAGCGTGAAAACCTCTTTTGAAAGGTAGTGACACAAAATGAATGGAATTTGAGGACCAGACTGAATCCCAAATCCATTAACACAGAGCACATTTTTGAACTTTTTCCTCAGCATTCAAAAAAATGTTTTCTTTTAGTGATAAAGGGACTTAATAATTACATGATTCCCAGGAATATCACTGCAAATCAGAGGAGATGAAAAAGGAAAAGTGTCTTAAGTGTTCATTTTGTCCACAAAATACATACGCATGAATCATGCCTACCCCTAAAAAAACTTATTTTTTTTAAAAGATGCATACATGCAAAGAAAATCTACCACCACGTCCTTTGTTTTTGCCTTTAGTATGTATTTTTGTAACAGAAGCACTCTTAAAATAATCATGGGAACAGGACAACCAGTAATACATCATACGACATAAATGATAAGATGATCTAACTTCTCTTTGTCTCTCAGTCCTAGGACTGAACTGGCTCAAAACTTTTCATGGTCAAATATTAAACACAGTGCCTACAATTCTTATTAGAACATATTTTTTGTTTGGTGATATTACAGCATAAGTGTGTTGCTTTTGAAACTGAGATAGGGACATGAATTATTTATTTATTTCTCATTTGCAACAGAACTGTAATTGAAAAATAATTGAAATTACTATAAACATTTTGTGAATAAAACTCACAAATATGTCCTGTGTATTTCAAGAGAAAAAAAAGCTTGACTTTTGAAATGTGGCTTTGATTGACAGATGGTTTATAGCCAAGTGTACAGACACATATACCCAAATGCATATGTGTATGTACGCATTTTGCTCCTGCAACTCTCAATTGAATCAACCTTCGTTAGGAATATCCAGATACTAAATGAAGCCATCTAAATTTGTTATTTTCCTCTAGGCTTACCTCATACAGTCCCTCGAAGAAAGTATTTTTGTCCTCTGTGCTCCACGATTCCCACTGCCGCCTGACCTTCTTCCCTTCCTCCTTCTCTCCGGCCGAGGCACCCAGGTTCCTTGCTGCTGACTTGGAATTTCCAGCAGGATTGCTGGGAGGAATTCCTGATGTGCCACCAGATGTAGTCCCTCCATTATCTGCTGCTGCAAAAAACCCCATGACCAGAGTGAATATTAAACCAACAGGAAGATTCATGAATAGAGATAAGGAGGAACTCTGAATCTTCTCCTTCTTCACTACTCCTATTCCAAGATATTTCACCTGAAATACAATAGGCAAATAACAAGGTTTGTTTTAGAGAACAAAAATCTCAAAGAGAAAAAAAAAAAAGGGGGGGAAGGTTTCAAAGGCTTAATTTTGCATTTGCAGAAATAAGACAGATAAGCAGGAATATACCAAAGTAACCTCTAAAAGGCAACACACTCTTTGATGCTTATAAACTGCTGCACTCTGCAGTTGCCCCTTGCAGCTGTGAGGAACGTCTGAGCAATGCTGAACACTGATGTGACCAATAAAGCAAACTAATGCCCATGAGAAAATATAATTTCATACCCTTGTCTTTGGTCTTGATCTTTCTGCCACCAAAATAACCATGGTGAAGAAAGGACTGAAAGATGTCTACTTTTAGTTCATCACATGATAATGGATCAGTATTCTCTACAATCTGATCCTCAGGATAAAGCACAGCAACTCTGACATTCAGCCTATCTAGGATATTTCAAGGTATCCCAAGGATAGCAAGTACCAACCCCTTCTCTTTCCCCAAATCCTGGTGTGGCTTTTGGAAAAAGGCACATAAATATAATCTTGATTGTACCTTTGTCAGTTCTCAGCACACCAAAGAACATGGATCAGAAAAAAAAAAAAAAAAAAAAAAAAAAAAAAAAAAAAAAAGATCAAAAATGCTAAAATGAGAATAAACCCTGATGGAACTAAGAAAATTTGCTGTTCATGCAAGCAGGGAACAGGGAAGAAAATGGGATGAAGAAACTGCAGGATGGTGAGAGCTACATATAATGCAGTACGATTCTATTCCCTCACCTTAATGCAGAAGAAAAAGCCTTTTTTTTTTTTAATAGCCTCTGAAACTATTAGTCTTTCAAAGACATTTTAATCAGCAAAAGCATTATCACTAACCTTAAATCTGTGATTTATTCCCAACAGAAATCAGCCAAACATCATGCTTGGTTTGACACTAACAGATTATCAGAATGTTAATCCAGAAACCAGAGAGACCTCCCAAAAAGTGCACTCTTTTTTTTTCCCCATGAAAATGTAACCGTTCTCAGTAATTTGCATTTGCAAAATACATTGTCTTCAATTTTGCTAAGAAGTATTATTTAAGATTTGACTGCCCGTATCAATGTAGGCTTGTACTTCATAAAACAGAAGCCTTTTAACACTGAACATACATTGCTCATTAAAAAGAACGCTTATTACCATTTTCATTTTTCCAGTTACTGTCCTTTATGTTTTGTGTTTTTTCTCATGATAAATTGGCTTGCCTTAATTTGCTTATAAATCCAGCTTGTACAATACAGCAGTCACAACCAGTTTCCCAAACTTTTATACATATTAGCACGGTTCTCTTTCATATTTAGGCTTAAAAAGTTGAGTTACCTTTTAAAATTCAATTATATGAAGCGGTCTGTTTACCTGACAAAGTCAGTGGTTTTATGTGTACATACACATCTTTCTCATTCAAGAATCAGCTTGATAATCCTAATATTATTTTTAAAAATACTGTCAGAAGAATCAACTGTTAGAGGCTTACTATGCTTTAGAGATTTTAAAGACTTGTATGTAAATCTTAACTATTCAGTTGCAATTTGAAAGTAATTCTTTTGGATGACAAAACCGTTTTTCTCCAAAGCCTAAAAAAGCTGCTTGTTCAAGTAATGAAGAACATTTGAAATTAAACCTGGAAGAGAGTAAGATGTGTGAAAGTACATTTTTTTCTGCTATCAATAAATATTTACTTGATATAAAATACGATACTGTGACCATTAAAAGGTTAATGTTTCTTTTATTTCTAGGAATGACTATTTGATCCTTTTGAAGAAAATTACTGTCACCACAGGGAAGCATGTAAGGCAAAACATGAAAAAGAGTCTGACATCTAGAAGAAAATGCCCTTAAGAAGAACTTCTCCAATAAACAGTGTCTTTTACTTCCTAAAGCCTTCATCACTCACTGATAAAGTAATTGAAAGTTAAGCAATTTAATTCCAGTACTGTGAAGGTAAATCCTTTTAAAAAAGGGAAACCATAAAAAAAACCCTGAGCACTTTAATAGATGGTTGAGAAGAAAACTAACAACTTTAAGATACAGAATTGCTCCTTTATCCTGGAAACATGAGATTGGAATATCACAATTTGCATGGTAAAGAAATGCAAATCTTAATATTTTAAATCCTTGATCGAGAAGGAGGAACTCAAACACGTTAGTTCACATCAATCTCAGTCTACAATCTCCTGTTGCTACCAGCTCCCAAGGCAAAAGCACAGCTACTGGATTCTATTCGAGTTACTCTTCTGATCACAGACCTCTAACTTTCTGAGAAATCATTCAGAGGAACAACAAATGCGGAGTTTGGGGGTTTTGTTTGTTTGTTGGGTGGTTGGGTTTTGTTGAGGTTTTGGGGGAGTTTTGCTTCACCATATACATACTCAAATAAGTAAAAACCTGAAGTCAGCTGCCTGAAGTTCAGATCTTACCAAGGATTTTCTAAAGATGGTACAGTACACTTGGTACACAGGAAGTTTTCATTATTGAAAGGCATAAGAAGCAGAAGTATCAGTGAGGACTGTAACTTCTAATAAGCCTATAAAGTTGGGTGTAGTAAAAGATGAAATTAACACAAAAGTTGTATCGAGGACATGCTAAGGACTCCACTGATTCGACTTCTACAAAGCTCATAATTGCTCTTTTGTTCCTTTATATATACTTAATATTCTACAAGACAAACTGTAATCCTGGGAAGTTTGTAAGTCTTTCTTGTTTTAAACACAAATAAATTACTATGCAGACAACTGTTTAGAGTATCATATATGAAGATCTAAAAATTCTAATATCCTGTCACCTCTACAGAGATCTTATATGCTGTTTAATTCTTCCAGGAATAAAGGAGCTCACTACATCTGCCCTTTGCATGAATTTTCTTACTACTATGCATGGCAATATTTATCATTGCTTACCACAATCCACCCCAGAGCTTACTGGACCTCAGTAAGACAGGGCTGCTTATTACTGCAAAACAAATTCAAATACTTGTTTGGGCCACTCTAAACCTTTTATGAACAAATCTAGAGCAGTGATATAAAAGACATCTTCAAGCTTCAGCTCATCACCATTAGATTTTGTTATTATTCCCTCCTGACTTCATTCAGAAAATGGGTAAAAACATGGAAATGAGAACACACTAGTTTAAACAGCACATGATGGCAATGTATTTCACATTTGCTTTTACTAATGTGGTCACAACATACAAATGCATATTCTAACCACTCTTGCTTCATGGGAAAAAGCCCCTAAACACACCTTAAAACCTGTGCTCAGCAACCATGTGGCTTATTTATATTTGAGAAGTAAACATTCAGAAATCCTTCTTTTTCAGCAATCTTATACTGGTCTGCTTTCTCTCCCTCAATGAACCTCCCTGCTTTTGAACTCTGATAATAAACTGCCTCCACCCCACTATTCCTTCAAGTTCCTCCTCTGACTTCAAACAAGTTACTTTAAGAATTACTTCCAAGCATTCATACTTCAAATGGTGTGTGTTAGTTGAGGTGTAAACTACGAAACTGATAATACAATAAAGAGATGTGCCCTAAACTCAAAAGTACAACTCAGTACACAAAACGCAAGAGACTCTAAAGATACAATTAAAGATTATGTCAGGATAATCTGAAAATTAGCAATACACTTATGCATTCTACTAGGCAGAATTTGAGAATTACTACGAGCAGTCTTCCCTGAACCATAGTAAGGTAAAGTTGAAAAGTCAGCAGCTGCTGAGTGGGCAAACTCTTCCTAAAGCTTACAGTAAAGTTTATCAATAATTTGTCTGCTACAATGAAGCATCCTAAAAAACACAAATGACAAAAATAAAAAGGGATCTGCAACAGTCAGAAAAAAAAAATATTGTTTTCACACTCTTTTAAAGACATGATTAGGACAAGTTAATGCCTGCTGAATTTGAAAAGAAATTGTTTACTGAATACACTCCTAAGAATAGCCTTTGAAAGAGTTTTCACTTTAGAAAATACAGATTCTAAAAGCAGGACCACTTTAATGAAATCATCAAGATTACATTATTGCACTGTTGAAAGACTATGATAAAAGCAAGTTTCTGGTTTCACTGGAACAAGTCTAAGTTTGGTCTAGCCACTCCTGCTGGCCGATGTTAAAATTACCTTTGCAGCTATCACCTTGACTGTGACATGCAAAATGGAAAAGCTTCCAGTTTTCATAGCTGATCCAAAGCACATGCATTCGAGCTTTTTATCATTTTTATACTTACAGGAGGAGGAGAAAGTTGGTGAGACAGCAAGTAGAAGGATTTAAGTCCTATCTTTATTAGTAATCTTCGCCCTCCAATTAGTTCCCTACTGGAAGCTAGCTCTGTGAGACGCTTCACTCGGAATGCAAAGCCCTATAAATTCTGATCACAAGACATTCCATTAGGGAGAATTCAGACAAGCCTGGAAAACCTCTCAGTATGCATCCCTGCACGTAAAGAACTCAAATTAGCAAAGATCCCACTCGGTAGTTCTGTTCTCCAAGATCTGACAGTTATAATCTCAGCTGTGTCAGAGAAATCAACTTCAATAGATTCACATCAAAATTAGCCAGGCAGAGCTGTGACTGGTCTTACAATTCAATAAGTGAAAGCATAACCATAATTCTGCCACCAACTGTCACCCCTAATGATTTAAGAAGTTTCCCCAAACCTGACAACAGTCAAGTACAGTGATTACAAGCACTATCTATGACCAGCTACTGAAATAGTATTTTCCATTCCGTATGTAATTTTATTAGGGTTATCCTGAAATCTGAATTGAAAAGTAAACAAAGTTTGCTTTCCAATTGTGTCAATATACCTACTTAAAAATTGTTCTGCTGCTCTAAAATTGCAAATTAATGTTTACGTACAAATATACAAACATGAATATACATATGCACATGTGTGTATACATGTATTTTGTTCACACATGTATACACTTCCAAAGCAATGGAATAATTTCAAAGGCACATATTCTACCTGTCAAGTATGAACAACCTATTCCAAAGAAACACCTCCTTGCATTTAATACTGTTTGCAACCCTTGAAATAATTATCTGTAGCTAAGCACTCCTGGGCATTCCATCTGGGTTTTTTATTCAGTTTAACTGAACTGGGAGAAAAATTATGTAGGCCTTTCTGTTCTATCCTCCAACATCACACACAGGAGTTTTTCACTTAAAATAAAAAGTTTAAGAGATTAAAAAGGACTTACTAAGGTATTAAAAAATGCTTCAGTCAATTATACAAACTAACTGTCAAAGCAACTGAGTTCAAGAATTTCTTCGTGATATGACAATAACTAAAATATCAAAGTTTGCACTGCTTCATTACTGCAACACAAAACCATCATAATTTGTAACAATTACCTGATGTCCAGTAAGTCCATACCACTGTAATGGACCAAAGAGTGAGGTTATCTCCAAGATATGCTACATGGAGTTTTATTTCATTTTATCAGACAAGTAAACTTGGTTATTTCAAATGTTGAAGAAATCTCCCAGTGTTGTCCTTCTCAGAAGTTAACAGAAAATAACATTTGAGTACTTTTGCACAAGGTATCCAAAATTAGTCTCGAATACAGCTCAACTACAGTGCCAGGTGTCATCCAGTAACTGCTGAGCACATACAATAGCACCAAGATATTCAAATATCCCTGCTGCCTTCTAGCTACTCAAGTAAGAAACAGCTTTTTTTTTAAATCTTTTTAATCAAATTCTTACCTACAATGTTAAGTGAAAAAGCATGTGTATGCATGTATGTACATACATCTGAATAGATGTATATAAAACAATCTTAATAAAAACTCAAATTACATGGAAATGCCCAAACTATTCTGAAACTGTAATGCAGGACTCATGAAATCTTAGAAACAAATATGTTAATATGTGTATTTCACAGCTGTTTTCAAAATAGTTCTTTGGGCAAAAAGGTCATTAGAAATAATTGGGGGAAATCACCAATATCTTGTCGATTGTTTTTTTTCCCTTATTTAACTAGCACCCAGTGAATATTTTGTTAATATCCAAGAACTGAATTCTGAGTGAGGCCACCTGATTACACTGCTAGCTGGAGTCTAATTTCCTAACCAAAATACAGGAATTGCCTAAAACTCCTGAGAGATGAAAGGCAGGAAGGAATTAAAGGTTTGCTTCAATAATGGAGATTTTTTTTTCCTCCTCCACATACACATCCAAACCTCCCATTTCTGCAAGTGCAAAGAGGATAGTGGGCAGCAGAGAAGCTGAAGCCTTGGGACACAAAGAAGATTTCAGCTACTGTGAGAAACAAGCCCCAAAACACCTTCCCCAAAACCAAACAAAAGATGGCATCTACAGGAGGAGAATGACAACCCCCAAACCCACAGGTGACTCCCCCCACCCTGCCTGCGTGTTTTAAGGATGCCAAAATACAGTACCTTTGCCTTTTGCAGCAGTACTGCTGCCAACTGAAGAGGATGCCTGGGAATCCTTCTTCAGCCTCTTGCTCTGAGGTCTGACGCTGGACCTGAGAAAATGATGCTGGTCCTGGCTGTGGGAGGGCTGGAGGGAGGCAGGGGCCTGCGATAAACTGGGGTTCGGTGGGGGGCTGCCGTTAGTGTTGTTGTTAATAATCTTCTCTTCTTTCTTTGTGCTGCTGCTGCCTGGAGCTGCCTCTCCTCCTCCTCCTGCCCCTTCTTCTTCCAGGGACTCCTCATCTCCTCCTGCTCTCTTGCCCAGCTTTTTCACCCCTTCCTCCCCGCTGCTCTCTCCCAGTTTCACTGTCATCCTGTTGGGGAGGAGAGAGAGAAAAGAGGGGGGCACAAACTCAGGCCAGGGAGCCCCCCAGAGAGGGAGAGAAATCCCTGGGCTGAGAGGGGAGAAGTTTAGCTGCAGAAATTCCTCTCAACATGGCCGCCGTTGTTTGTTACTAAATCCCCTTTCGTTTGCTGTCCCGACCCAACAACCTGTGCCGAAGGCGGGAGGGGGAAAGCCCCGCCGGAACACCCCCCAAAGGGGCCCAAAAGGCAGCCGGGCTCCCCCGGCAGCCCTCCGGCACCCTCCCGAAGGGGTTCGGGGCGCCTTTGGCGGAGAAATCGCCCAGCCAAACTCGGGCGTGTGGAAGCGCTCGACAGCCGCTGAGAGGAAAGGCAGCCGCCGAGCCCGGCGGAGCGGAGCGGGGCAGCGCGGCCG